>NC_044035.1:252767637-253093957 GCF_901765095.1 Microcaecilia unicolor | reverse complement strand
ACGAAGGGAGGCCAACGCTGCCACCTGCACCCGCAGGGAATTATAGGCCAAGCCTTTTTGTACACATTCCTGCAAAAAGTCCAGAGTCGGCGAGACAGGAGCCCGCATTGGAGCAATGGCTCTGGAAGCACACCAAGACTCAAACAGGCACCAAATCCTGGCATAAGCCACGGAAGTGGACCGCTTGCGGGCTTGCAGGAGAGTGGAAATAACTTTATTGGAATAACCTTTATCCCTCAATTGCGCCCTCTCAATAGCCATGCCGTAAGACCAAAGCAGCCGGCGTCCTCCATGGCTACCGGTCCCTGAGTCAACAGGTTCGGTACCAGAGGTAACGGCAGAGGAGCCTCCAGGAGCATCTGTCGGAGGTCTGCATACCAAGATCTCCTTGGCCAATCCGGGGCGATGAGAACCACTTCTCCTGGGTGCAGCCGAATCCGCAAGAGCAGGCGCCCTATCAAGGGCCATGGGGGAAACACATAAAGTAGACCCGGAGGCCAGGGTTGAGCCAAGGCATCCAACCCCACCGAGTGAGGATCTCTCCGTCTGCTGAAGAAGCACGGGACTTTGGTATTGGCACTTGTCGCCATTAGATCCATCACGGGCTTGCCCCATTTGGCACAGATCTGCAGGAATACTTCGTCTGCCAATTCCATTCTGCTGGATCGATCTGATGCCTGCTCAGATAATCGGCCTGCACATTGCTCTGACCTGCAATATGAGCTGCCGACAGACACTGAAGATGCAGCTCGGCCCAGTGGCAAATCAGTTCGGCCTGCGCGGCTAGTGCTCTGCACCTTGTTCCGCCTTGTCGATTTATATAGGCCACCGTTGTCGTGTTGTCCGACATCACTCTGACAGCCGATCCTTCCAGGGTCACTTGAAAGGCCAGAAGCGCCTGAAACACCGCTTTCAATTCTAGGCGGTTGATGGACCACTCCGACTCCTCGGGTGTCCATAGACCCTGGGCATGCTTCCCCTGGCAATGTGCGCCCCAGCCCTTCAGGCTGGCATCTGTTACCACTAGGCACCAAACGGGGAGCGTCAGCGGCATTCCACGCCGCAGCATGCTGTCCACCACTCCATGCTGAGTCGGGCCGCAGGGAGCCAAGTAAGTCTGCATTGGTAATCCTGAGAAATAGGAGACCATCTCCGGAGTAGGGAATACTGTAGAGGTCTCAGGTGCGCTCTCGCCCAGGGTACCACTTCCATCGTGGCTGTCATCGATCCCAGCAGCTGGACAATGTCCCAAGCCCGCGGGCGGGGCATCCTCAGGAGCAGACGGACCTGATTCTGAAGTTTGCACCGCCTTAGCTCGGGTAGGAACACATAGCCCGAGACTGTGTCGAACCTGGCCCCCAAAAACTCTAGAGATTGTGAAGGGGTCAGGTGACTTTTGGCCATATTGACGACCCAGCCTAGAGATTGCAGTACTGAGACCACTCTGGCTGTAGCTTGTAAGCTCTCTGTTGCAGAGTCTGCTCTGATGAGCCAGTCGTCTAGGTACGGGTGAACCCCGATACCTTCTCGCCTGAGAAAAGCAGCTACTACCACCATTACCTTCGAAAAGGTTCGGGGAGCTGTGGCGAGGCCAAAAGGCAAGGCCCTGAACTGGAAATGTTTTCCCAACACCGCAAACCTCAGAAACTTCTGGTGCGGGGGCCAAATCGGTATGTGCAAGTAAGCTTCTTTCAGGTCTAGAGACGTGAGAAACTCTCCTGGCTGGACCGCCGCAATGACGGAGCACAGGGATTCCATATGGAAATGCCGCACTCTCAGGGACTTGTTCACTTCTTTTAAGTCCAGAATAGGGCGAAAGGACCCACCTTTTCGCGGCACCACAAAGTAGATGGAGTATCGGCCGCAGCCTTGCTCGGCGGGAGGCACCGGGGTCACTGCCCCTAACTGAATCAGACCTTGTAAAGTCTCCTCCACCGCCGCCCGTTTGACGGCAGAACCGCATCGGGACTCCACAAACATGTCTCTTACTGGGGCGTTTAATTCTATTCTGTATCCAACTCTGATCAGGTCCAGAACCCACTGATCTGAGGAAATCTTGGCCCACTCCTCGACAAAGAGGGAAAGCCGTCCTCCGATGACAGGCATCGAGGAGAGGGCCGGCGCACCATCATTGAGAGGGTCGCCCCTGAACTCCTGGTCTTGAGCCACCGGCTGCGGAACGCTTGTCCGAGCGAAAGGAGTTCCTCTGCTGACCACGGGCACATGAAGTGAACCCAGCAGAACGCCCCGGGCGGTACCTTCAAGCTTCACAGAAGCGAGGTCTATACGAGGAGTGGACCGCCTGGCCCTTACAGGAAGGCCTCTGCCTATCTTCGGGCAAGCGCTAGGGTTTTGGATCACCCAGGCCTTTCACAATTTTCTCCAACTCCTCACCAAATAGGAGAAGTCCTTGAAAAGGCAACTTCACCAACCTTTGCTTAGAGGCCATGTCCGCTGCCCAGTGTCGTAGCCACAGACGACGGCGAGCCGCCACCGCTACTGCCATTTGTTTAGCCGAAGCTCTGACAAGGTCATAAAGGGCATCAGCCAGAAAGGACAAGGCCACCTCCATCCGCGGAGCCACATTCAAGAAGGGCTCCGCTCCATCTCCGGGCTGAGCCACTGCCTGTTGCAGCCAAGCTAGGCAGGCTCTAACAGCATAAAAGCTGCATGCAGACGCCCGAACAGTGAGACCTGCAATTTCAAAGGACCGTTTCAATGCTGTTTCCAGCCTACTGTCTTGAACATCCTTCAGGGCAACACCTCCTTCAACAGGGAGGGCAGTTCTCTTTGTCACCGCAGTGACTAGGGCATCCACTGTAGGCATTTGAAAACGAGCCATATGTCCCTCACGCAGAGGGTATAACTGCCCCATAGCCCTGGAAACTCTCAAAGGTCCCTCGGGGTCAGCCCACTGAGCCGAAGCAAGCTCTAGGATGGAGTCATGCAAAGGGAAGGCCCGAGCAGCTTTCTTGGTACTAGCCATCCTGGGATTACCCGAGGAGGCCATGCCACTGTCAGGATCTTCAATCGAGAGGGCCTGCAGGGTATCTGAAATAAGCGCTGGCAGCTCATCACGGTGGAAAATCCTCACCGCGGAGGGATCATCCAGATCCTGTGGTAAATCCGCACCTGACTCTGGTTCCTCAGACCAAGAACGTCTGTCAGAGTTCTCCGAATCCTCACACCCCGACCACGGGGGGGAAAAAGGTGCACCACAATCTGAAGGGGAATTAACCCTTCTGCGCTTATCTTTAGGCCAAGCATCCGGGAAAAAAACCTCACTGGGCAGTCCCAGGCCAGAATCCATCGGGGGGGCAATCAGAGAAGCCTCAGGCGACCCTTGAGGAAGGGCTCTTTTCATCATGTATGCTTTATGCAGCAAAAGCACAAAATCCGGGGAGAAAATCTCACCCTGGGCACCCAAATCCTGTCCGGTGCTAGCCACTCCTGAAATAACCTCATCTCGAGGTGCCCCACCCGGCTCAGGTCTCTCCGTGTCCCCGGAGGCCGCGCCATGCGGTGTAAGCAAAATGGCGCCCGCTGCCAGCTCAGAGCGGGAAGAAACATCGCTCGCCATGCTCGAGCCGGCTCCTACGCCAGTACAGCACGATTTACAGAGCCCTGCTGCTGATTTGCGCTTGCCACAAGTGGAACAGCGCTTTACATTGTCCGCAGCCATCGCCGAAAAACGGCGGTAAAATCCAAAATGGCGGTTTCGCGCCAAAATCGCCCCGATCGCAGGCCCACCCCGGAGGAGTTGGAAAACACTCTTACCTCAAAGGATCTAGTGTACAACTACGATCCTGCTGAAAATCAGGTCAAAAACTTCTGTTCCAGCGTCTCTGCGTTTAAAAAAGCGACGCAACTTTTTTTTTTTTTTTTTTTTTTTAAGCTGTGAGGAAAGCAGAGGTATTGAAGACTCCGGAGGCTCAAATGAGTGGGAAAGGCAGGGAAAGGGCTAACCTATATGCCTGCATCCACTGTTGGTGGGTAAGGACAGGGAAAGCAAGGCAATATGTCCACATCCACAGAGGTATGGGTAAGGCAGGGAAAGGGCTAACCTATGTGCCTTTAAAGCGAAGCTGCTACCCGGTTAACAACTGGCAAGCCAGGAACCACCTCCCGGCAGATTTTTCTGGAGCTCGAACAAGCTGCAACCACCCTGCTAGGGGAGATAGAGAATACTGAAGAGGCAGTGGAGCTAGCTGGCCAAGAGGGCACTGTGAAAGTTTGAGTGCTCTCTATCTCCCCTGCTGGTTGATGAACATAACCCATACGTAATGGCTTCATTTGCTTGATGACAAGGAACAGATGATTTTAGTGCTGAATACTATAAACGTTTCTATAAAGAACTCTCCCCACTATTACAATCCTTATTTACCAATATGATAACATCACAACAAGCTGAAGGCACCTTTCCTCTTGGCCAAATTATTGTCCTTCCAAAACCTGGACGAGACCCTACGTCTGTTGCCAATTACAGACCAATCTCATTGATTAATCTGGACAGTAAAATTTTCGCAAAAGTCCCAACTTTCAGATTGCTCAAAGTACTCCATTAAATAATACTAGTTAAAAAAAGGCCCGTTTCTGACACAAATGAAACAGGCGCTAGCAAGGTTTTCCTCGGAGTGTGTATATTTGAGAGAGTGAGTGTGCGAGTGTGTGTGTATGTGACAGAGAGAGAGTGAGACTGGGTGCAAGTGTGTGTGTGTGACAGAGAGAGAGTGAGACTGGGTGCAAGTGTGTGTGTGTGTGTGTGTGTGTGTGACAGAGAGAGAGTGAGACTGGGTGCGAGTGTGTCTGTGAGAGAGAGAATGTGTGTGTGAGAATGAGTGTGTGTGCCAGGGGCCCCCCTCCCTCCCAGTTCCAGGGTCATTCCTTCCCTCCCTCCGAGTTTCAGGGCCCCCCCCTCCCTCCCTCTTCCCCATCCCAATTCAGCATCTCCCTTCTGTCACCCTACTCCCACCATGTCTACTATCTACCCTTCTGTCCCTGAGCAAGCACATTTCCTTTCTTTCCATCCTTCCTTGATCCAGTATCTCCTGTCTTCCCTATCCTCTCTACTCCTCTATCCAGCATCTTCCCCTTGAACAGTGGCGTAGCAAGGGCGGGGCGGTTCACCCCAGGTGCACGCTGCTGGGGGGGTGTCGGCTCCGCTGGGTCCCTGCTCCCTCTGCCCCCGAACACGGCAGGCAAGAATGCACTCGGGGGGGGGGGGGGGCTTGGGTGATGCGCCGAGGGATGGTGCCATGCTGCACCCCCCCCCCAGGTGTTTCGGGAGGGCAGCTGTTGAGCGCGTCAGTGGCGTCAGGCAGGCTCGAGCCTTTTTTTTTGTGTTGCTGTCAAGCCGTATGGCAGTTTGGGAAGGGGGGGTTGGATCAGCTGTGAGGCATGTTTTTTTTTTTTACCCCGGGTTCTGATGTTGATGTCACAATGCGTTTGCTGACGTCAGCCTGTGCTACAGAGACTAGCAGACCAACTCCGAAGAAGTTAAACACAGGCAGCAAGACCAATAGAACGTTGGAGGCGAGAATTATTATACAGGACATCCAGTCCAAAATGGTTTTATACCAAAAGAGATACAGCTGACAATTCTGTAATATTTTATCTCTTCAAACCAAATGTCCCAACCAAATAGTGGCTTTGGACACGGAGAAAACCTTCGACAAAGTAGAATGGTCATATTTATTTGAAACCCTCCAGTGGTTTGGCTTCAGTCCACTCTTTGTTAACATGATCAAGGTCTTATACTTAAAACATTCTGCTATGATTTATGTTAATGACCAACTCTCTGCCCCTTTCTCTATGTTCAGAGGTACAAGACAAGGTTGCCCTCTCTCCCTTCTTTTCAATTTAGCAATTGAACCACTAGCCATAGCCCTTAGATCCAATCCTAACATAGCAGGCTTTATATTAAAAGACATAGAAACTAAATTCTCTCTTTATGCTGATGACCTTATGTCATATATCACCATATCCTCCATTAAACATGTATTATCAACAACAGACTCATTCTCATATATCTCCGGTTACAAAATTAACAGGGATAAGAATGTCTTCCCATTCATCATGGTAGTATCAACATGACACAGCCAACTTGCGAGGGCTTGCAATCCTGCCTTGTCCTCTAAGAACAGGCAGCCTGAGGGGCAAAGGTTTAAGTGGCAGAAGAGTGGTAGCTCTAGGAGATAGGGATCTCTTTAGCAGTGCAAGACCTATATTCCAGTACTGTTTTGCGAAAGAACAAGAATACAACCAGCTAACTTTTCTGAATTAGCCATTTGGGAAACAAGTGTATGAAAACTACGAGCAAAGAAAGGGTTGGTCTGGGGAAGGGGTGTTACAAGTGAAACTAAAGAAAGTGATTTGAGAGGGCAGATGAGAAGACAAAGCAAGGGGGCAATGGGAGGAAGCCAGGAGGGACAGTGAGCAAAGGAGAGGATGAGGTGGAGACAAGAAAAAGAAAGTGAACAATAGGAATAAGGGGGTGAGAGAATGAGAAATGGCAGCTTTGGGGGGGGGGGGGGGGGCAGGGTATGAGAAGCACAGAACTGATACTGGGAGAAGCCCTTTCATCTTTTGATCAATACAACATAAGAACATGCAGATCCACCCATCACATTAAATGTATGTGAAAGACCATAATACTTATTATTTATACGATATTTAAAACGTACACCTCATTAGAAATGGTTTACTATTTAAAACTGTAGTTATTATTTGATGTGAAGTGGTTATATTAACTGTGAGTAAATGGGAAAATTAGTTTCTTACCATGATAATTTTCTTTCCTTTAGTCTTAGCAGATGAAACCATTACGTATGGGTTGTGTCCATCAAACAGCAGGGGGAGATAGACAGCACTCAACTTTTCACAGTGCCTCATGGCCAGCTAGCTCCACTGCCTCTTCAGTATTTGAAGCTTCCAAAGCAGTATGGCAAACCGCAATGGGAATAACATGAACTTTCCTCACAGTGAACGATGGCCCCTTAACAAGGGCATAAACTCAAAAAAGGGAGGGAATGAACTCATCCTCCTGGAAGGAATAAACTCGTCCTCCACTTTGTATAAACGGAGGGAATACTTGCATCCTCCTGGAGGGAATAAACTCATCCTCCCAAAACATGAACTGGAGGGAATGAACTCATCCTCCTATAACTGTAACAAGAATCCTGAAGACTGTTTTCCGACTCCGCAAGGAAGGAATATAACTTCAGGAAACAACAGCACCTAAAATCAGAATCACTGCAATACAGACAATCATACAGGGAGGGCTCATGGCTTCATCTGCTATGACTAAAGAAAAGAAAATTATCATGGTAAGAAACTAATTTTCCCTTCCTTGGCATCAAGCAGATGAAGCCATTACATATGGGATGTAACAAAGCAATCCCTAAATAGGGTGGGAACAGGCAACACCACGCGTGCTCCAAAATGCGCATCCCTCCTGGCAGCCACATCCATCCTGTAATGTCAGGCGAAAGAGAGCTTAAAAGCCCATGTTGCAGCACTGCAAATCTCATGAAGAGATAGTGCTCCAGTTTCCGCCCAGGAAGAGGAAATCGCTCTTGTGGAATGTGCCTTAAAGGCTTCAGGCAGAGCCCGGCCAGACAGCAGATATGCTGAAAACATAGCTTCTTTAAGCCAACGGGCAATAGTGGCTTTAGACGCTGAATACCCTCTGCGAGGACCTGCAAACAGCACAAAAAGATGATCAGAGGTCCTGAAAGAATTTGTAGTTCGCAGATACTGCAACAGAGTCCTGCGCACATCCAACAGCTGCAACTGCCCAAATGAATCTGGAAACTCAACAAAGGAGGGAAAAAAACAGGCTGGTTTAGGTGAAACACTGAAACCACCTTAGGCATGAAGGAAGGCACGGTCCGAACCGTGACCCCTGACTCTGAGAATTGCAGAAAAGGGTCTCTACAGGACAGCGCCTGGAGCTCTGAAACCCGTCTCGCCGAGGGAATGGCCACTAAAAAGACGGCCTTCAGTGTCAAATCTTTCTCTGAAGCACGCCGAAGCGGTTCAAAGGGAGCCCCCTGAAGGGCCTTCAATACTAACCCCAGGTTCCAAGCTGGACAAGGTGCCCACACGGGACGACGGAGCCGAAGCACCCCTCTAAGAAACCGTGCCACATCTGGATGAGCAGCTAAGGACACGCCTTCAACCTTGCCACGCAGGGACGCCAATGCTGCCACTTGCATCCGCAGGGAATTATAGGCCAAGCCTTTGTGTACACCATCCTGCAAAAAAGTCCAGAATCGGCGAGACAGGAGCCCGCAACAGACAAAGCGCTCTTGAAACACACCAGACTTCAAACTGGCGCCAAATCTTGGCATAAGCCACGGAAGTGGAGCGCTTACGGGCCTGCAGGAGAGTGGAAATTACCTATTTGAGTAGCCTTTATCTCTCAATTGCGCCCTCTCAATCGCCATGCCATAAGACCAAAGCGGCGGGCGTCCTCCATGGCCACCAGACCCTGTGACAACAGGTGCGGAACCAGAGGTAACGGAAAGGGAGCCTCCAACAGCATCTGTCGGAGGTCCGCATACCAAGGCCTCCTGGGCCAATCCGGGGCGATGAGCACCACTTCTCCTGGATGCAGCCAAATCCGCAGGAGCACTCGACTTATCAAGGGCCACGGAGGGAAGACATATAGCAAGCCCAGGGGCCAGGGTTGAGCCAAGGATCCAACCCGGCAGAGCGAGGATCCCTCCGTCTGCTGAAGAAGCACAGGACTTTGGCATTGGAATTGGTCGCCATAAGATCCATCACTGGCTTGCCCCATTTGGCACATATCTGCAGGAATACATCGTCTGCTAGTTCCCACTCCGCTGGATTGATCTGATGCCTGCTTAGATAATCAGCCTGCACACTGCTCTGACCTGCAATGTGAGCTGCTGACAGGGACTGTAGATGCAGCTCGGCCCAGTGGCAAATTTGTTCGGCCTGCGCGGCTAGAGCTCTGCACTGAGTGCCGCCTTGTCAATTTATGTAGGCCACTGCTGTCGTGTTGTCCGACATCACTCGGACAGCCAATCCTTCCAGGGTCACTTGAAAGGCCAGAAGAGCCAGAAACTCAACTCCAGGCGGTTGATAGACCACTCCGACTCGTCGGGCGTCCACAGACCCTGGGCATGCTTCCCCTGGCAATGTGCGCCCCAGCCCTTCAGGTTGGCATCTGTCACCACTAGGCACCAACCGGGGAGCGCCAGCGGCATTCCCCGCCGCAACATGCTGTCCGAGAGCCACCACTCCATACTGAGGCGGGCCGCAGGGAGCCAAGAAAGTCTGCACTGATAATCCTGAGATACTAGAGACCATCGTTGAAGTAGAGAATACTGTAGAGGTCTCAGGTGCGCTCTCGCCCATGGCACCACTTCCAAGGTGGCCGTCATCGATCCCAACAACTGGACAATGTTCCAAGCTCGCGGGCGGGGCATCCTCAGGAGCAGACGGACCTGATTCTGAAGCTTGCACCGCCTTTGCTCGGGAAGAAACACATAGCTCGAGGCTGTGTCGAACCTGGCCCCCAAATATTCTAGAGATTGCGAGGGGGTCAGGTAACTTTTGGCCATATTGACGACCCAGCCCAGAGATTGAAGGACTGAAACCACTATGGCTGTAGCTAGATGACTCTCTTTTTCTGAGTCTGCTCTGATGAGACAGTCGTCTAGGTACGGGTGAACGCGGATACCCTCTCGCCTGAGAAAGGCAGCTACTACCACCATTACCTTGGAGAAGGTTCGGGGAGCTGTGGCGAGCCAAAAGGCAAAGCCCGAAACTGGAAATGTTTTCCCAACACCGCAAACCGCAGAAACATCTGGTGCGGGGGCCAAATTGGTATGTGCAAGTAAGCTTCTTTCAGGTCCAGAGACGTGAGAAACTCTCCTGGCTGTACCGCCGCAATGACGGAGCGCAGGGTTTCCATGTGAAAATGCCGCACTCTTAAGGACTTGTTTAGCTCTTTTAAGTCCAGGATAGGGCAAAAAGACCCGCCTTTTCGTGGCACCACAAAGTAAATGGAGTAGCGGCCTAGACCTTGTTCGGCGGGAGGCACCGGGGTCACAGCCCCTATCCAGCACAGACTGTGCAAAGTCTCCTCTACCGCCGCCCGTTTGGCGGCAGAACCGCATCGGGACTCCACAAACACGTCTCTCACCGGGGCATCGAATTCTATTCGGTATCCGTCTCTGATCAGGTCCAAGACCCACTGATCTGCGGAGATTTTGGCCCACTCCTCGAAAAAGAGGGAAAGTCTTCCTCCAATGACAGGAAACAAGGAGGGGGCCGGCGCACCATCATTGAGAGGGTCGCCCCTGAACTCCAGGCCTTGAACCGGCAGCTGCGGAACGTTTGTCCGAGCTAAAGGAGTTTCTCTGCTGAAAGCAGGCACGCACGCAAAGTGAACCCAGCAGCACGCCCCGGGCGGCACCTTCTAGCTTCACGGAAGCGAGGTCTATAAGAGGAGCGGACCGCCTGACCCTTAGAGGAAGGCTTCGGCCTACCTTCGGGCAAGCGCTGAGGTTTGGAATCCCCCAGTCCTTTAACAATGTTTTCCAGCTCCTCACCAAACAGGAGAAGGCCTTGAAAGGGCAACTTCACCAACCTTTGCTTAGAGGCCATGTCCGCCGCCCAATGTCGTAGCCAAAGAGTGCAGCGAGCCGCCACTGCTACAGCCATTTGTTTAGCCGAAGCTCTGACCATATCATAAAGAGCGTCAGCCAAAAAGGACAAGGCCGGCTCCGTCCGCGGAGCCACTTCAGATAAGGTCTCCGTTCCATCTCCGGGCTGTTCCACTGCCTGCTGTAACCAAGCCAGGCAGGCTCTAGCAGCATAACAACTGCATGCAGACGCCCGAACAGTGAGACCTGCCAAATCAAAGGACCGCTTCAGAGCTGAATCAAGCCTGCGGTCTTGAATATCCTTCAGGGCAACACCTCCTTCAACAGGGAGGGTAGTTCTCTTTGTCACAGCCATGACCAGAGCATCCACTTTAGGCATTGCAAAGCGAGCCAAATGTTCCTCACTCAGAGGGTATAATTGCCCCATAGCCCTGGCAACCTTCAAAGGTCCCTCGGGGTCAGCCCATTGAGCTGAAATAAGCTCTTGGATGGAGTCATGCAAAGGAAAGGCTCGAGCAGGCTTTCTGGTACTAGCCATCCTTGGATTAACAGAGGAGGCTGTGCCACTCCCAGGATCTTCAATCGAGAGAGCTTGTAAGCCATCTGAAATAAGCGCTGGCAGCTCCTCGCGGTGGAAAATCCTCACCGCAGACGGATCATCAAGCTCCTGTGGCAATTCTGCACCCGACTCTGGCTCCTCAGCCCAAGAAGTTCTGCCAGACCCCTCAGAATCCTCATAGCCCGACCATGGGGAGGAAAAGGGGGGACGCCACACTCAGAAGGGGAATTAGCCCTTCTGCGTTTATCAGGAGGATAAGAAACAGGCAAAGCCAACTCCAAAAGGCCAGGATCCACCGGGGGGGCAGGCAGAGGGTCCGAAGATCCCTGTGGAAGAGCTCTTTTAAGCATGTACGCCCTATGCAGCATTAAAACAAAATCAGGGAAGAAAACCGCTCCCTGACCGCCCGGATCCTGGCCAGGGCTATCAGCTCTATTATTAGCCTCACTCAGAGGACCCCCCCCCGGATTCAGGGCTCTCCGTCGCAACGGAGGCCGCACCATGTGGAAAATCCAAAATGGCGTCCGCTGCCAGCTAGGAGCACAACAGATCGCCGCTCGTCATGCTCTGGCTGGCTCTACCATCTGTACAGCACGAATTACAGAGCCCCGCTGCTGATTTGTGCTTGCCACATTTAGAACAGCACTTTACAGTCTCCGCAGCCATCGCCGAAAACAGCAGTAAAATTAAAAAATGGCGGTTCGCGCCAAAAATGTCCCGATCGCGGGCCCACCCCGGAGGAGTCAGAAAACACTCTTACCTCACTAGACCGAGTATCACAACTCCGGTCCTGCAGAAGAATCTCAAGAAAAAAAACCTCTTTTCCAAGATTGCTGCGCTAAAGCGCAACGCGACTTTAATTATTATTTATTTATTTTTTTTAACACTGTGAGGAAAGCAGAGGCAAAAGAGGTAAATAAAAATGCTCCGGAGGGTCAGAGAAGTGGGAAAGGCAGGGAAAGGCGAACCAATGTGCCTGCATCCACTGAGTGGGAAAGGACAGGGAAAAGCAAGCTAATATGTCCACATCCATGGGGGCATGGGTAAGGCAGGGAAAGGGCTGACCTATGTGCCTTCAAAGTGAAGCTGCTATAGCCTCTAACACCCCGGCTAACAACTGGCAAGCCAGGAGCCACCCTCAGGCAGATTTTTGATGGAGCTCGAAGAAGCTGCAGCCACCCTGCTTGGGGAGATAGAGAATACTGAAGAGGCAGTGGAGCTAGCTGGCCATGAGGCACTGTGAAAAATTGAGTGCTCTCTATCTCCCCCTGCTGGTTGATGGACACAACCCATACGTAATGGCTTCATCTGCTTGATGACAAGGAAATTGCCCCTTCATTTTCTGAGAAGCGTTTTTCTTCCACTGGATCCAGAGGGGGAAAAAGTTTGAAAACCACTATGAATTAAGAAATCCATGGATACAAAGTCTTAGCTCACAAAAGATCTTGCACATCAGTTGGTCTCTGTCATGTTACTGCATCAAGGATGTAATTGGATTTTGAAAAAAGCGCTTTCCAAGGGCATTCCAGAGTTGTAAAATCTGTGCCAAATGGGACTTTGTAGTGCCAACTTTATGGATGTCTCATTATTTCTTGGCCATATACCCAGTGTGTTTCAGAATCCAGTAGTAAACTGTCTCAAAATGTAATGCTACATAGCATTAAAAGTTGATCTATTTTTAAAAGCGAAATGCTGAGCCAAGTGCAATTTGTTACCTACCTCCTTGAGTGAGATGAAAGTACACAGCAATGCAAGGAAACCAGGCCAATGCAACCAAAACTGCTAGGCAGATGTTTTCTTTTGACTGGTGTGACTATCGGAAGCATGTTCAAAAAGAAAGTACAATAAGCTAAGATCCAACATGGGTATTAAAAAGAACACAGCCTAGTGAGCAGGCTGCAAACTAGGAAGGACTAGGTTCAAATCCAGCAGGCACACTTTGTAAACCCTGAGCAAATCACACACCCTCTGTTGCCACAGGTAAACACTGAAACCTATTTACTAACTCGTGGTAACAGTACATTGGTATGGTATTTTACTGCAGCAAAAACTTACTACATTATTCACTAATCCTGACCATAGCTATGTACACTCAGGGGACAACATAATTCTAAACTACGCATCTGAAAAATCAAAGCTATGTGTTGAAAAAAAATTATGCAGTTGAAAAACAATTATGCAGCAGTACTTGCTTATATTTTACAAAACATATTAAAAAGAATAATATTTAAACTTCTAACAAAATATATTCAAAAACATTTTTGCATTAGTGTAATGTATAACTTCCAGTGGAGCCGCTAGCTAAGATGGCTGTACCTTAGTGAACTCCTCGAGCTCTCCCTCTAGAAGCCCACCCTCAGGAGTGGCTGAAATTTTTTAATGTAATTAGCCATTGTTCAAAATCCTCAACAGCAACATACCTGGAGAAGCTTCACCATACAACTGAGTTGGTTCTACTACTACTTAACATTTCTAAAGCGCTACTAGGGTTACACAGCGCTGTACAATTTAACATGGAAGGACAGTCCCTGCTCAAGGAACTTGTGCTCGCACTCTCTCTCATTGGGATCGCACAGCAGATGGAGAGGCAACAAGTGCAGTATAAATGACTCCCTACTTCAGGCAGCACAGAGCTCTGAAAGATCTCCTGTGCAGTTATTTAAGCAGAGCAAGAAAATAGCTGGTGAGGTGATGGCAGTGCTTAGAATACAGACAAATGAGGCTTTGGAGTCATGTGGGGACAGATAGCGTGGCATGGTGGTCACAGTGAGCACAATGCAGCACCTATCTTTGCACTAGCAATTTCGGTCCTGTTTTGACGATTCAGATTGAACAGCGAGGCACTGTTCTGATTTATGTTAACATATGACCCTTTGAAGAGAGCTTTGGTGAGGATAGCAACCTGATCTGAACGCTTGTGCTATTGAGAACCCATATGAGGTATGCTGCTATCTAGTTTGGACTGTTAATGTAGGTTTAAGTTTGCAGCATTTGTGAAGTGTGGGCTACTGGTACTCTACTCCTGAAGATCATTAAACTTATCTGTCCTCCTCCATTGTTTAAGCATATGCTCACTGCACTCCACATTAGTAGGAAGCGAGGAGCTACCATGCCCAAACAGGTGAAGGCTAAGAACCACACAACTACTACTTTTATTAGAGACCACTACGCTGTGCACCTGGCAAACTCCTCTGTGCAGGTGACCACCTGACCACCAAGAAGGGGCTTTCTACATGACCTCTAGTGGGAACACTACTAGCATCACTGTCAACACCTACAGAGAATGTTTGGGACTTAGTTCTCAAGGAGATCCGGGCAGCAAAGGCAGAAATTGTTGACTTAGTAGTGGCACACTTGGAGGAGCATTTTGATTCACTTATAGCCAGAATAGAAATGTTGGACCTTGAGGAAGGACAAGTGGAAGACAAACAATGCAGAACCAGAATGCTGATAGAGAGGTAATTTAAGCAGAACGGCAAATCTGAGGATTTTGAGTATTCCAGAAGGTAAAAAACACATTCCATCACTTATGGTGCAAAATCTTCTACTCGTTTTCCTGAATTCATGGCTAACCCACAATTTGAACTGGATCATGCACGCTGAGAACGGAGACCAAAACCAAACCCTAACCTACTTCCAAGAGCAATAATGGAAAAGCTGCTTAGATATCAAGAGACTGAATTGGTTCTCAAAAAGATGCATCAAATCAATTCGATGGTATAAACACAAAGATATTCCAGATTAAGAGGCAGATGCAGCAACCAAACGTAAAAAAATCTAAATCGTTAAAGTCCCTAACGATTTTAAAATAACGAAAAATGCACCAAAAAAAAAAAGTCACACATGCTGAGATCGGTATTGAAACGTACAATGTATCAAAGAATCACAATACACATCGTTAATCGGCCCCCAAATCATGCGCAGAGCAGCCAAGCGTTATGTTAGCTGCTCTGCGCATGCCACAAACAGTCAAAACACAGTCAAATCACAAGCACATGGCTCCCAAATCAAAACAAAAATAAAAAAAAAGGGTTGGGAGGGGGCAAGGGCGCTCATCAGGAGCGTCCTGTACGGACGGCCTTGCCCCCCCCCCCCCCGCTGCTCCCCACTTTCCGCCGCTCCCCACACCCCGAAAAAGCAAAATTCAAGCAGCCCCTGCCCCCCTCCCTTCCTCACTACTCTCTCACCTCAGCTCCGCCTCCCGACATCCTCCGTGCTGTGCCCCGCCCCCTTTTGGGGTCGTCGCCTCCATTCCCCTCCTCCATCGGGCCCCCCTCCCTCTTACCGGGCCCGTGCAGCGCCTCTCTCCTCTGTCCGAAGGCGCTGCACGGGCAAGAAGAAAGCTGATGCCTGCCTTCGCCCAGCTTCGATGGCGCGTCTTTCTCCTGCTGGGCCCGCCCCTGTCTGACGTCAGTAACCTACGTAGGTTACTGACGTCAGACAGGGGCGGGCCCAGCAGGAGAAAGACGCGCCATCGAAGCTGGGCGAAGGCAGGCATCAGCTTTCTTCTTGCCCGTGCAGCGCCTTCGGACAGAGGAGAGAGGCGCTGCACGGGCCCGGTAAGAGGGAGGGGGGCCCGATGGAGGAGGGGAATGGCGGCGACGACCCCAAAAGGGGGCGGGGCACAGGACGGAGGATGTCGGGAGGCGGAGCTGAGGTGAGAGAGTAGTGAGGAAGGGAGGGGGGCAGGGGCTACTAGAATTTTGCTTTTTCGGGGTGGGGGGAGCGGCGGAAAGTGGGGAGCAGCGGGGGGGGGGCAAGGCCGTCCGTACAGGACGCTCCTGATGAGTGCCCTTGCCCCCTCCCGATCCTTTTTTTATTTTTATTTATGTGTTTTCTGACGTCCTTTGGACCAATCACAGCGCTTTTAGCTCTGCTAATGCGCTGGGATTGGCTCAAAGTTTGTTTATTTTTTCACTTAATGATTTTTCCTGGCACAGAGCTGTCCTAACGAGTGGTTCAGACCTCTCGTTAGATTTCCTGCCTTTTTCCTGCGTAAAGGCAATCGGAAAAGGTTAGTGCATGTCGTTTCAATGGGGTTTTCACACTAATTGCACATCTCCATTCCGTTTTCGTTAGCTGCTGGCTTCCTCGGTAAAAGCCCTTTGATGCATGCAACGGATCAAATTTTCCTCGTTGGAGAGTCATTAAAGGCTCATTTAGCTTTAGTGCATCTGCCTCTAAGTATCAAGACCTTAAGGAAAAGGAGAGTTTCTCCCATATAAGAGCAAGCTACAAGATAAAGGAATGAAAAAGTGTGAATGTGGTTTCCAGCTAAACTGATGTTAACTGTAAAAGGGCAGATGAAAATTCCTATCCACAGGCCAGAATGAAGATCAACACTCTCTACCACAAGTCCAGTCCACAGCAGGACACTTACTGAGATTCCCTGGGCTTCCCTGCTGCCCCATGACAGCATTAAAAAAAAAAAAAAGTAAAATAAACTCTGCATCTAGTGTGTGGGCTTAAAGGCTCCTTTTTTTTTTTTAACAGCATAGTTTCACCTCTGACAGGCAGAGAAATAAGTGCTAAAGTGAACTGAAAGCCTTGTTTTGTTTTAAATGGCTGCAGGGCAGCTCGAGGTGGGGGGGAGGGGGGATGAGGGCCAAAACATCCCCAGGATCCACTGCCAGCCGTTTCATCAAGCTAAAGCCTGCTGGCTATGGCTTTGGGCTAAAGAGAGGGTGAACATCCTCTCTGCTGTACTGGAGTTAAGACTGTGGTCCAAACGCCAGGAATTGGCAGTCCAAGGACTGCACCCTGGGTTCAGGCCTAGGGAAAAGGACCTGTTGCATTTAACACATCTAATGGAAGTATAGAAAATATTGGAGAAGTCCAGGCCTTATATCACTGAGCTCATGAATTGTTCAATGACTACCTCCATGAACTGGGAATATGGCCCCATTCTATTACCAACTGCTGGAACAGTTCTCCCTGTAGAGAATCCAGGACCTCCCTACTTCTAGATGACCCAATCGACATCTGGCATATTAAAATTAAAATCACCTAGTAGTACATCCCCTTTCATAGCTATATTGTGAATGTCTCCAATTTCGGTCCTGTTTTGACGATTCAGATTGAACAGCGAGGCACTGTTCTGATTTATGTTAACATATGACCCTTTGAAGAGAGCTTTGGTGAGGATAGCAACCTGATCTGAACGCTTGTGCTATTGAGAACCCATATGAGGTATGCTGCTATCTAGTTTGGACTGTTAATGTAGGTTTAAGTTTGCAGCATTTGTGAAGTGTGGGCTACTGGTACTCTACTCCTGAAGATCATTAAACTTATCTGTCCTCCTCCATTGTTTAAGCATATGCTCACTGCACTCCACATTAGTAGGAAGCGAGGAGCTACCATGCCCAAACAGGTGAAGGCTAAGAACCACACAACTACTACTTTTATTAGAGACCACTACGCTGTGCACCTGGCAAACTCCTCTGTGCAGGTGACCACCTGACCACCAAGAAGGGGCTTTCTACATGACCTCTAGTGGGAACACTACTAGCATCACTGTCAACACCTACAGAGAATGTTTGGGACTTAGTTCTCAAGGAGATCCGGGCAGCAAAGGCAGAAATTGTTGACTTAGTAGTGGCACACTTGGAGGAGCATTTTGATTCACTTATAGCCAGAATAGAAATGTTGGACCTTGAGGAAGGACAAGTGGAAGACAAACAATGCAGAACCAGAATGCTGATAGAGAGGTAATTTAAGCAGAACGGCAAATCTGAGGATTTTGAGTATTCCAGAAGGTAAAAAACACATTCCATCACTTATGGTGCAAAATCTTCTACTCGTTTTCCTGAATTCATGGCTAACCCACAATTTGAACTGGATCATGCACGCTGAGAACGGAGACCAAAACCAAACCCTAACCTACTTCCAAGAGCAATAATGGAAAAGCTGCTTAGATATCAAGAGACTGAATTGGTTCTCAAAAAGATGCATCAAATCAATTCGATGGTATAAACACAAAGATATTCCAGATTAAGAGGCAGATGCAGCAACCAAACGTAAAAAAATCTAAATCGTTAAAGTCCCTAACGATTTTAAAATAACGAAAAATGCACCAAAAAAAAAAAGTCACACATGCTGAGATCGGTATTGAAACGTACAATGTATCAAAGAATCACAATACACATCGTTAATCGGCCCCCAAATCATGCGCAGAGCAGCCAAGCGTTATGTTAGCTGCTCTGCGCATGCCACAAACAGTCAAAACACAGTCAAATCACAAGCACATGGCTCCCAAATCAAAACAAAAATAAAAAAAAGGGGTTGGGAGGGGGCAAGGGCGCTCATCAGGAGCGTCCTGTACGGACGGCCTTGCCCCCCCCCCCCCCCGCTGCTCCCCACTTTCCGCCGCTCCCCACACCCCGAAAAAGCAAAATTCAAGCAGCCCCTGCCCCCCTCCCTTCCTCACTACTCTCTCACCTCAGCTCCGCCTCCCGACATCCTCCGTGCTGTGCCCCGCCCCCTTTTGGGGTCGTCGCCTCCATTCCCCTCCTCCATCGGGCCCCCCTCCCTCTTACCGGGCCCGTGCAGCGCCTCTCTCCTCTGTCCGAAGGCGCTGCACGGGCAAGAAGAAAGCTGATGCCTGCCTTCGCCCAGCTTCGATGGCGCGTCTTTCTCCTGCTGGGCCCGCCCCTGTCTGACGTCAGTAACCTACGTAGGTTACTGACGTCAGACAGGGGCGGGCCCAGCAGGAGAAAGACGCGCCATCGAAGCTGGGCGAAGGCAGGCATCAGCTTTCTTCTTGCCCGTGCAGCGCCTTCGGACAGAGGAGAGAGGCGCTGCACGGGCCCGGTAAGAGGGAGGGGGGCCGGAGGGAGGAGGGGAATGGCGGCGACGACCCCAAAAGGGGGCGGGGCACAGGACGGAGGATGTCGGGAGGCGGAGCTGAGGTGAGAGAGTAGTGAGGAAGGGAGGGGGGCAGGGGCTACTAGAATTTTGCTTTTTCGGGGTGGGGGGAGCGGCGGAAAGTGGGGAGCAGCGGGGGGGGGGCAAGGCCGTCCGTACAGGACGCTCCTGATGAGTGCCCTTGCCCCCTCCCGATCCTTTTTTTATTTTTATTTATGTGTTTTCTGACGTCCTTTGGACCAATCACAGCGCTTTTAGCTCTGCTAATGCGCTGGGATTGGCTCAAAGTTTGTTTATTTTTTCACTTAATGATTTTTCCTGGCACAGAGCTGTCCTAACGAGTGGTCCAGACCTCTCGTTAGATTTCCTGCCTTTTTCCTGCGTAAAGGCAATCGGAAAAGGTTAGTGCATGTCGTTTCAATGGGGTTTTCACACTAATTGCACATCTCCATTCCGTTTTCGTTAGCTGCTGGCTTCCTCGGTAAAAGCCCTTTGATGCATGCAACGGATCAAATTTTCCTCGTTGGAGAGTCATTAAAGGCTCATTTAGCTTTAGTGCATCTGCCTCTAAGTATCAAGACCTTAAGGAAAAGGAGAGTTTCTCCCATATAAGAGCAAGCTACAAGATAAAGGAATGAAAAAGTGTGAATGTGGTTTCCAGCTAAACTGATGTTAACTGTAAAAGGGCAGATGAAAATTCCTATCCACAGGCCAGAATGAAGATCAACACTCTCTACCACAAGTCCAGTCCACAGCAGGACACTTACTGAGATTCCCTGGGCTTCCCTGCTGCCCCATGACAGCATTAAAAAAAAAAAAAAGTAAAATAAACTCTGCATCTAGTGTGTGGGCTTAAAGGCTCCTTTTTTTTTTTAACAGCATAGTTTCACCTCTGACAGGCAGAGAAATAAGTGCTAAAGTGAACTGAAAGCCTTGTTTTGTTTTAAATGGCTGCAGGGCAGCTCGAGGTGGGGGGGGAGGGGGGATGAGGGCCAAAACATCCCCAGGATCCACTGCCAGCCGTTTCATCAAGCTAAAGCCTGCTGGCTATGGCTTTGGGCTAAAGAGAGGGTGAACATCCTCTCTGCTGTACTGGAGTTAAGACTGTGGTCCAAACGCCAGGAATTGGCAGTCCAAGGACTGCACCCTGGGTTCAGGCCTAGGGAAAAGGACCTGTTGCATTTAACACATCTAATGGAAGTATAGAAAATATTGGAGAAGTCCAGGCCTTATATCACTGAGCTCATGAATTGTTCAATGACTACCTCCATGAACTGGGAATATGGCCCCATTCTATTACCAACTGCTGGAACAGTTCTCCCTGTAGAGAATCCAGGACCTCCCTACTTCTAGATGACCCAATCGACATCTGGCATATTAAAATTAAAATCACCTAGTAGTACATCCCCTTTCATAGCTATATTGTGAATGTCTCCAATTAAATCTCTGGTCTGGACTGGACTAGCAGGGATAAGGAAGCAAAATTTAAAACACAAAATACTACTACATCAAGAAAGCAGGTACTGTAAAAATAAACCTATTATGGCTCCACCTATAAATCTGTTTACCTGAAAATCAGAACTGCCATTGAAACTACAACAGATGACTGTGCTATAAACTAACTTGTTCAGCCTGCAACAGAGCTGTAATTATGCAACATTTATAAATTGTTTCCTGTATCATTAAAAAGCATGGGAGGAAGAGCCAGTAATAGTCTGCCAATTCACAGAAAGGAAATGATAGCTATACATGTGTCCTCAGATTCCAATCTAGGTACTTCTAAGTGCCTATTTAAAAAAATAAATAAATGCAGACCTAGTCCAATTGCATAGCTACTTACTGTGCTATGCGCCAACATGTAAAAGATCTGGCTTACACACAAAGATAAAGTAGTAAAAGAGTCATGTTGATCCACTTTAAAGGTTAATAAAAAGTAATGGAAAAATAGGCTAATACCTTTATTAGACTAATCTAATATAATAAAACGCACCGTGAACGTTCTGAAGACAACGTTCTGAAGTCACTCAAACACTCCCTGAAGGGTTCGTGGATTCATGGTGTGAAGCCAGCCAGCCGTCTCTGCCCCGCCCTCGCGTCAAACGTCATGACGTCGAGGGCGGAAAAAAAAAAAAACAAATGGATCGCACCCACGCACGGTGCGTTTTATTATATTAGATTTACCTCCGTGGTGGCGGTTCACAGTGAAGGGAAGGCTAGACGTCGGGAGCGCCGCCTCCTTCCCTGACGCTGCGCTGCCGGAACCGCCACGGAGGTAAATTTAAAAAGAAAAAAAAAAGAAAAGGGATGTTGGGGGGGAGAGAAGAGGGTGGGCAGTAAAGTTGAACAATGGGAGCGGGAGGGCAGAGGAGAAACGACAGCAGGGATGCGAAGGGGGGGGGGAAGAAGAGGGCGGGCCAGGCTGGGACATGGGAGAGAGAGGAGCATGGATGCGAGGGGGGGGGTCATGGAAGGGAGAGAGGGGAATTGCTGGAAAAGGATGAATGGAGGGGGCAGGGGACAGAGGAGCATGGATGGGCATGGATTGGGAGGGCAGGGCTCAGGGAGAGAGGGGAATTGCTGGAAAGGGATGAATGGAGGGGGCAGGGGACAGAGGAGCATGGATGGGCATGGATTGGGAGGGCAGGGCACAGAGGAGCATGGATGGGCATGGATGGATATGGATTGCAGGGCAGGGCTCAGGGAGAGAGGGGAATTGCTGGATAGGGATGAATGGAGGGGGCAGGTGACAGAGGAGCATGGATGGGCATGGACTGGGAGGGCAGGGCTCAGGGAGAGAGGAGAATTGCTTTATAGGGATGAATGGAGGGGACAGATGGGCATGGATGGATATGGATTGCAGGACAGGGCTCAGGGAGAGAGGGGAATTGCTGGATAGGGATGAATGGAGGGGGCAGGTGACAGAGGAGCATGGATGGGCATGGATTGGGAGGGCAGGGCTCAGGGAGAGAGGGGAATTGCTGGAAAAGGATGAATGGAGGGGCAGGGCTCACACTCTCTCTCTCATATACAATGTCTTTCTGACTCTCACTCTCACACACTCTGTCTCACACTGTATCACATTCACTCTCTATGTGCCACACAGTCACTCACACACTCGCTTGGTCTCATACACTCACTCTCACAGAGAATCTGTGTCTCACACACACTCTCTCTCACACTGTCTCACACATACACACTTGCACACACTCTCATTCTCACACACACACTCTCTCACAAACACACTCACACCCAGACTCACTCTCTCTCTCACACACACACACACTCACACTTTCACTCTGTCTCTCACACAGTCACTCTCACATACACTCTCCCAAACATACACACTCCGAGGAAAACCTTGCTAGCGCCCATTTCATTTGTGTCAGAAACGGGCCTTTTTTACTAGTTTAATATATTTTTGGCTAGCTAATTAGAAAAGGTTCAAACATGAGCAACCAAAATGATAGAAGGGATGGAACTGCTCCCATATGAGGAAAGGCTAAAGAGGTTAGGGCTCTTCAGCTTGGAAAAGAAGACAGCTGAGGGGGGATATGATTGAGGTGTACAAAATCCTGAGTGGAACAGGTGGAGGTGAATCAGTTTTTCTGTCTTTCAAAAAGTACAAAGACCAGGGGACACTCAATGAAATAGCATAAAAATGCTTTTAAAACAAATGGGAAGTGTGTGGGGGGGGGGTGTCACGTGATGGCAGCTGCTTCAGTGGACGACCATAAGTTCAGCTTCGCTCTCTTTGCTGAACAAACCCCCTAATCCTGCTTATTGCAGCAACGGAATGACCCCTAAGCCGACTGAGGTATAGACTGGGTCAGTTTCACAATGGCTGGTTCTCATTCTTTATTGTGACTGTCTAGCTGGGACGTCATCTCCAGTTATTATTATACAAGGTTTGTTTTCTACTACACTATTCGTGAGGTGGTATTGGGATGGGTGATCTATGCATTGCTACTTTAAATGTGGATGACTACACTCTCCTGTGAAGCGCACAAAGGTTTTGGGTTATGGCAGGTGCCTGAAGGTAGATCTGTTGCTTTTGCGGGAGACTCACCTCACTAGCTCAGAACACACTAAATTGAACAGGGATTGGGTTGGGGAGCTGGCATTTGCATCTTACAATGGCAGAGGGGTATCGTAAGAGGGTGGATTTTGTAAGGCATAAAATTATTTCTGATCCAGACGGTACGTGATTTGGATTGGCGAGATTATGGGTAACCGTGTGGCAATATGCTCAGTGTATGCTCCTAATATTTAGTCCCACAAATATTTTTCTACTTTGTTGCCTACTCTGGCCTTGCTGCAGGATTACAGCCTAATAGTATGTGAAGACTAACATAATGGTTGACCCGCTTATTGACTGTAGTCCCTCAAAAACAAGCTCTGGTCCCGCCCTCATTTCCTGTTTTCGCAAGAGCGGGACCAGAGCTTGAGAGACAGAAGGGAAGGCTGAAGGCACGCCGAGCCAGCACGCTTTTCACTGCTGCTGTCGCTGCCGACGCCGCCTTAACCCCACGCAGGTATGAGTTTTAAATTTCGGAGGGGGGGGGGCGGGTGACCTGGTGCTTGGAGGGAGGGAAGAAAGGCTGATGCTGGGTGGGAGGGAGGGAGGAAGGCCTGATGCTGGGTGGGAGGGAGGGAGGGTTGCCTGATGCTGGGTGGAATGCTGGATGCCTGGTGCTGGGTGGGAGGGAGGGAGGGATGCCTGGTGCTTAATGCTGGGTGGGTGGGTGGGAGGGAGGGAGGGGTGCCTGCCTGCCTAGTGCTTGATACTGGGTGGGAGGGAGGGATGCTTGGTGCCTGGTGGGATGCCGGATGCTTGATGCTGGGTGGGAGGGATACATGCCTGGTGCTTCATGCTGGGTGGGAGGGAGAGAGGGCAAGGAGGAGAAAAACTGCACATGGATGGAGAAAATAGGCAAAAGCTGGATCCACATTATACCTCCTCCAGTCAATGTCACAGAGGAGGACCCAGCTTTTACTTATGGATGGAGGGCAAGAAATGAAGAAGAAAGGAGGAAAGTAAAGAAATAAATGGAAAGGAAGCCCTGGAAACGGAGTTAAGAGAACAGATAGAGAGCAGCAGAATCAGAGACTCGGACCAATATGGATAGAAAAACAAAATCACCAGACAACAATCGTGATGAGTTTGTTCCCTCAGTCCGGCCTTCGCGGAAAAAGGAAATGACATCAGAATTATGTCAGAAGGTGGGACTAAGGGAACGAACTCATCACGAAGCAAACAGGGAAGGCTAGAGATGGGCAGCAGGGCTTTAAATAACGCGGCCGCTTCAACGGAGGTAATAAAAAAAGATGGATGGGAGTGGGAGGGGAGGATGGGGGGGGACAGAGACTCGCTGGACATGGATGGGAGCGGGAGGGGAGGTAAGCATGGCCTGTGGTGGCGCCCTCCTGCCATGCTTACCTCGTGCACTGGAGCCGGCTCGTCCTGGAGAACAACCGGCTCGCAAGATCTTGCAAAATTTAACCGGCTATTGTGAGCCGGTGCGAGCCGGCTCCAGCACACCACTGCCAATATTGCTCCGCCCCTCGGTATGGTTTCTCCAGCAGTTCAAAGACCAAGAGGGGAGCCACATATTCGCTCTCCATCTGTACCCAATGCTCTTCACGAGATTGGTCATAATGGTCCTTTAACGCAGTCAATACTGCTGCCTTATAGTAATGTCAGAGACTAGGGAGTCCCAATCCTCCTCCACTTTTGGTGAAGATTAGCTTCCCCAAACTAACCTTGGGTGATTTACACACCCCACACCCCCATTTTTAAAACTGTTTCTTCAGAACTGCTATTGGGAGTTCGGCGAAATAAAAGAGGAACTTTGGAAGAATCATCATTTTGATGACTGCAATTCTCCTCCCCCCTCCCCCAAAAGTGTCAAATGTTACCATGCAGACAGAATGGTTTTTATTGAGTAAGTTAAAGGAATATAATTTAACTTATACAAATCTTGTATCTGGTCTGAAATGATTACTGAAGCCATGGTTATTAACTGAAAATAAAAATCCCCAAGTTTAACCGCCTAATCTATATTAAAAAAAAAAAAAAGAACAGCCTCTGTTCTATCATTATTAACTTTATACCCTGAATACTGAGCATATATCCAATTTCTTCCAGCAACAGTATTCACAATACTTGGGGTTTTTCACATAAAGCATGGTATAAAAAGTATTTTATGGTCTAATGACCAATTTTATGGATTCTATCAATGAATTTGTACATATTCTTTGAACTAAGGGCTCTATTACTTCAAGTCTAGGCTTAAAGCCCACCTCTTTGCTACTGCTTTCGACTCCTAACCATGACTCTCTTACTCAACACCCTCACTTATCACCCCTACCACTGCAATTTCCCCACCCCTAGCTGTCTGTTCGTCTGTCCAATTTAGATTGTAAGCTCTGTTGAGCAGGGACTGTCTTTTCATGTTAATTTGTACAGCGCTGCGTAAGTCTAGTAGCGCTATAGAAATGTTTAATAGTAGTAGTAGTATGACTAACATAAATAACGGGGACAAGGGACATTTTTGCCGCACTCCCCCTTCCCAACCAAAACAGTGCAGAACATAGCCAATTAACCATAATTTGGCTGGTGGGTGACTCAAAGTGCTTGCAGCTATTTCTCAAACCTAACTCCCAGCCCCGTTTTCTCCAAAACCCTAAACAAAAAATTCCACTCCACTCGATCGGACACTTTTTCTGCGTCAATAGCAACACACATTGCCTTGATCTTATCCCGCTGCATCTTATCCATCAGATTCACTGCCCTCTGAATCCTGGCCCCCAATTCTCTCCCCTTAAACCCTGACTGATCATAAAGAATTATTTTTGGAAGTAAAGGTTCTAAGTGACCTAAGACTTTAGCAAAGATCTTAATATCAGTATTCAAAAGTGCAATGGACCTATAACTGGTACATTTAGTAGGATCTTTCCCTGATTTAAGAATAACCACTTGCGCTTGGTACATATTACTGCAAGTTTTGTCTGTTTTTACCTAATACTCCATTAAACAGATTAGCCAAAAAAGGCGACAGCTGCTCTTTTAATCCCTTGTAAAATTCCACCAGAAATCCATCATTCCCGGCAGCTTTCCCCAACTAAGCTAGCTACAGCTTCTACAACTTCCCGAGCCTGTATTCCACGATTTAGTCATACCTGATTGTTGTTCTCCAATACAGGGAGCCCAACATTTTCTAAACAGGAATCTAAATAGCTTGTTGCAGGGCCTTACAGTCAGTGTACAGTGCAGCACAGAATCTACTAAACTTAGCCGCTATACTTTGATTATTAACTAACAGTTGGCCTTGAGAACCCTGTATCTGTCTTACTATTTAGAATCCCTTTGTTTTTTCAACTGCCATGCCAATAACTTCCTGGATTTATTCCCATGTTCCATGTGCAGGCAAACAAAAATTCTATCTTTGGGGTTTCCAGTAATGCCAAAGTTCTCCGTTTCACTTGTAATTGTTGATAAAACTGTAGAGTCCTTTCAGTTTTTATGGCTCAACTGAAAATCAGCTACGTCTGTTATTAAGGAAGCCTTCTGGTTTTTCCGTTTCAATTGGGCCCCTTTTTGGATCAACAACCCTCTTAAAACTGCTGCATCCCAAACTATATCCAGAAGCGTGGTGCCATTATCATTGTCCACTATGTAGGCCTTTCACTGCTGCATCAACCATCTCTGATTATGTATAATAGGGTGCATTGTTCCCTCTAAGGCGGGACAATTGCTCATACGTTTTAGGAGCATCACTCACAGATTTTATATGGTTGCTCACAAACAAGTAGGGTTTTTTGTGCTGTATACAGAAATGCATTGCTAATACTGGTGCTCAAAAAAAATTTTTTTAACTTGCTGCTCACATGAAAAAAAATATAATTTGCACACACAAGGTCACTCCTTAGAGGAAACACTGATAGGGTGTATATCAATCTTTTGCCAAGCCTTCACTTGAGTGAATCTCTCAAAAAGAAAATCAATTCTAGAATATGAATTATTAGGTGCCGAGAAGGAGTAAGGATAAATTAGGCCTTACCTGCTAATTTGCTTTCCTTTACTCCCTCCGGACCGGCCCAGAATGTGACTGATGGGTTGTGCACGCCTTCCAGCAGGTGGAGACTGAGAAAAAACTGTGACTCTAGAGAGCCAATAAGAGCCCTTGCCAGACAGAGAAAGATCCAGTAATAGAGTACCAAAGCAAAAGAAAGAAAAACACCTACTCTGTGCATCCAAAAACCTGAGCAGCCACCGGCACCTTGCCAACCAAGGGTGTGTGCCTGAAACAAACAGCCAGAAATTTGGACAGTATTGTTTCTATATCTTTATGTGCCTTCTTATAACCAAGAAGTTACTTATTTATTTGCTTATATATTCCTACATTAGAGAAATAAACCAGCAACACAGCTCCAAACAACAAAACCACGAACATCCGAACAAAACACACCAGAATATCTGAAGGGAGGGATCTGGGCCGGTCCGGAGGGAGTAAAGGAAAGCAAATTAGCAGGTAAGGCCTAATTTATCCTTCCTTAGCCTCCCTCCGGACCGGCCCAGAATGTGACTGATGGGAAGTAACAAAGCAGTACCATTATGGGAGGGACCCTAGCAGCCCCACCGATAACACACTCTCTCCAAAAGCCACCCGTCGCCGACTGAGAACGTCTAAACGGTAGTGCTTAGAAAAGGAATGTAAGGACGACCAGGTCGCCGCCCTACAAATGTCCTCTGGAGGCACCAGACAACGCTCTGCCCAAGAAGCCGCCTGACCTCTCGTCGAATGAGCCTTAACATGCTCCGGAACAGATTTCCCGGAAAGCAAGTAGGCTGAAGCAATCATTTCCTTGAGCCACCGAGAAATAGTAGGCTTAGAAGCCATAAGGCCCTTACGCGCCCCTCCAATCAAGAGGAACAACCGATCTGACCGCCGAAAAGTATCTGTCGACTTAATATACTGCTTCAGGACCCGTTTGACATCCAGACACTTCAATTTCTGCTGCTCCTCCGAACCGGAGAACGAACCTAACACAGGCAAAACAACCGGCTGAGAGACATGAAACCGAGATACCACTTTGGGCAGAAAGGACGGAACTGGCCGCAACACTACGCGATCGGGACAGAACTCCAAAAACGGAGACCTACACGACAACGCCTGCAGCTCCGAAACTCGCCGCGCCGAAGCAACGGCCACCAAAAACACGGTCTTTAGAGTCAAATCCTTTAACGTACAGGACGCTAAAGGCTCAAAAGGAGGCCTAGTAAGAACCGAAAGCACTACATTCAGATCCCATGTAGGAAACGAGCATTGAGAGGGAGGCCGAAGAAGATTCACCCCCCTGAGGAAGCGAACGACATCCGGATGACTAGCCAACGACTTCCCTTTGATACGACCACGAAAACACGTCAACGCCGCAATCTGCACCTTAAGGGATGACAAGGCCAACCCCTTGTCAAACCCTCGCTGCAAAAAATCCAAAATCTGCGGAACCGAAGCCCGAAAAGGAGACAAACTACACTCCACACACCAACTCTCAAAAATCCTCCAAGTGCGCACATAACTCAGAGAAGTGGAACGCCGCCGAGAACGCAGCATTGTAGCAACGACCGGAGCAGAGAGACCTCTTTTGATCAACCTAGCCCTCTCAAGAGCCATGCCGTAAGACAAAATCGACCCGGATCCGGATGAACGACCGGACCCTGCGACAAGAGATCTTGCGTGACCGGAATCCTGAAGGGAAGATCGTCCAGAAGACGTCGAAGGTCGGCATACCACGGCCTGCGAGGCCAATCCGGCGCCACCAGAATCAGACGACCCTTGTGACTCTCTACCTTCTGAAGCAGCCGCCCGATCAAAGGCCATGGAGGAAAAGCATACATTAGACCGTCCGGCCAAGATTGAAGAAGAGCATCCACTGCGAGCGCTTTGGTATCTCTGCGACGACTGTAGAACAGAGGAAGCTTCGCATTGGCCGCGGACGCCAACAGATCCATCTTGGGAACTCCCCAGCGATCTACCAACAGACGAAACGCCACGTCGCTGCCATCAGACTCAGAACCTGAAGGTAATCCCTCGCCGCTGGGCTGGACCTCTGCAAGAAAATCCGAATCTGGGACTGCAGTTTCAGCACTCGGGCCGGAGGAAGAAACACACGACCCCGCTGTGTATCGAAGAGGACTCCCAGATACTCTAAGGACTGCATATTGACTACCCAACCTAGATACTGCAACAATTCGACTACACGGGCCGTCGCCCGAACACTCTCCTGGAACGACTTTGCCCGAATCAACCAGTCGTCTAAATAAGGATGGACCAAGATACCTTCTGCTCTGAGCGCTGCCGCCACGACAACCATGACCTTGGTAAATGTGCGGGGAGCGGTCGCTAGTCCGAAGGGAAGAGCTCGAAATTGAAAATGATGCCCCAGAATAGCAAACCTTAGAAACCGCTGATGAGCCGGGCGAATGGGAATATGAAAATAGGCTTCTGTAAGATCGAGGGAAGTCAGAAACTCCCCGTCACGCACTGCAACAATGACGGACCGAAGAGTCTCCATTCGAAACGAGGGCACTCTGAGAGCTCGATTGACCGCCTTGAGATCTAAAATCGGACGAAATGACTCGTCCTTTTTGGGTACCAGGAAATAAATGGAATACCGGCCCTGGCCCCTCTCTGCCGCTGGCACCACAGAAATCGCTTGAAGATCCAGCAGCCTGCGAAGAGTAAGCCGGACCGCGGCGGCCTTGACACGAGATCGGCAAGGGGACTGCAGGAAAGCCTCTGACAAGGGACGAGCAAACTCTAACGCGTACCCGTCGCGAATAACTTCTAAGACCCACTGGTCTGAAGTAACTTGGGCCCACCTCTCTTGAAATTGCGCTAACCGAGCGCCGACCTGGAGAAGAGGCTGGGCCCGCACACCTTCATTGTTGGGACTTGGAGGCGGAGGAAAAGGAACCCCCGGACTCTCGACCTCCCAGACGACCTCCCCGAAAGGATTGAGTCCTTTGGTAGAATCGAGACCGCGGGCCCTGAAACCCTCGTGCAGAACGAAAACGACGAAAATCCCGACCTCTGCTACGAGCCGAAAACTGTCCACACCCAGAACCTCTAGGCCTATCCTCCGGCAACCGTGGGACTTTAGCTTCTCCTAGGCTACTTACCAACTTATCCAACTCAGGACCAAACAAAAAGGAACCCTTAAAAGGAAACCTACTAAGTTTAGATTTTGAAGCCGCATCTGCTGACCAACCCCGCAGCCACAGAGTACGGCGAGCAGCCACTGAGAAAGCCATAGACTTTGAAGAGGCCCGCAACAAATCATACATAGCATCTGCCAGAAAAGCTGATGCCATCTCCAGCTTAGCCAAGTCATTATCAATAGCAGCAAGGTCATCAGAAGAACGGTCTAAAATCCTTTCCGACCACCGAAAACTCGCCCGTGCCACCAGCAAACCACAGATAGCGGCCTGCACAGCCAGAGCCGAAACATCAAAGGCATTTTTCAGAAGGGCCTCAATCCGACGCTCCTGGGGGTCCCGCAAAGCCGTGCCGCCATCCACCGGGATGGTATTGCGCTTAGTCACCGCGGATACCACTGCATCAACCACAGGAGGACTTAAAAGCTCTTTATCAGAATCCGGGACCGGGTATAGCCTGTTCATGGTTCTAGCAAGCCGAAAACCAGAGTCCGGGCGCTCCCATTGAGCCTGGACAACATCCCTAATGTCCTGATGCATGGGGAAAGACTTACCGGACTTGCGAACTCCTTTAATCAACAAATCCACCCTCCTAGGTTCCACCACATTACTATCCTCATCCTCAAAACGGAGAATAGAAGAAACCTGGGAAATAAGCTCCTGTAGGTCATCCCTATGAAAAATTCTGACTACCGAAGGATCCTCCCCCACTGGAAGGGATTCCTCACCATCACCCATATGAGAACAATCCTCAAACAAGTCTGCCTCAGGACCCCAAGAATCCTCTGCCAGAGCAGGGAACTCCTGCTCAGGCTCCAAGAAATCATCCTGCTCTGCTTGCTCAGACGGTCTGAACCGTTTCACAGGCACAGAAGAAACCTCCACAGCATTCTTTACCGGAGGTTCAGCAGGGGCAGACTGCTGCAGCAAAAAAGCCTGATACATTTGCATTACAAAAGCAGGGGGAAAACCGACCGCTCCCTGAGCTAGGACTGCAGCAGGAGCAGCGGGCAGCGAGACCTGAGGAGCCCGAGAAACACTAGGACCGGCCGCATCCAAAATGGCGGATGTTCCCGCCAAAACCGGCAGCGAAGGAGCGGGAGACGCGACCGCCTGAGCGCCACCCGAATCGGACCCCCCCCCCCCCCCGAGAGCGGGCCCACCGGCGCCGACGAAACAGAGAGACCTGCACCCTGTACCTGAGAAGTGTCAACCGCCGTACAGAATTTACACACCCCGCTTGAAGCGAGGCCCCGACGCTGGCAAACAGAACACCGCCGCAACTTCTATGACATCGCGAACAGCTGATCAGGTAAACAAAGATGCGCGAAAACGAAAGTAAAACCGCTAACTCGCTAAAACAGATCTGGAGCTGCCCTGCTTGCCCAATCTCAGGCAGAAAACACAGCAACGCTGTAAGCAATCACAGACCCAAAGTCTGGATTGCTTAGAATTTAATCTTTCAATCTGTAAACTTTTAAGCTTTTAAAATTTAAAGGTAGCTGCCTCTCCCTGCCTCAACAGTTCTTAACAGTTCTCAACAGTAAGAGCTGGAGGGAAACACACTTAGTCAGACTGCTCCTGACAACAGTCTGCTTTACCAAACAGCAGAAGTGACCACAGAATGCTGCTACTTCAGGGAGGAATAGGGGGGAGGGACTCGCCCACCGAGTGTGACACCCCCGGGGCAAACAGAGACCCCCACGGACCTCAGCCCCTAACAAGCAGGTTTTTTTTTTTTTTTTTTTTTTAATGCACAGATATAACCTGAACCTTTCAGCAGAAAATAGAAATTACCAAGAAAGAGAAAAGGAATGAGACTGAAGGACTCACCACCTTCCACCTGCTGGAGACTGAGATTACTGGATCTTTCTCTGTCTGGCAAGGGCTCTTATTGGCTCTCTAGAGTCACAGTTTTTTCTCAGTCTCCACCTGCTGGAAGGCGTGCACAACCCATCAGTCACATTCTGGGCCGGTCCGGAGGGAGGCTAAGGAATCCCTACTTGCTGCATTATGTAGTGTCCGCAAATCTATCAAACCACATTTTTTAAAGAAGAAAACGCAGATACTTACTATCCCGGCTACCTTCTCTCTTTCAATAAGAAGGAAGAGTCCAGCATGCCCAGAGTACAGCTGCAATCCCCCTCAACCAAAAGTATACCTGAAACCAGGGGTACTAGAGCCTAAGTATTGTACCAAATAAACTCCCTCTTAGATTCTGTGGGTGCATACCAGTCCACAATGGTAAGGTCCAGATCATCAATTCTACCCTGCACCCAGACCATCCTCCCCTCCTCATGCCTCTGGAATTTACTCAAAACAAAGGGCAAGGATTTTGGATCAATATAGCAATCCCTTTCTTTCTGGACCTCTCCTGAAGAGTATTACCCCTCTCCACGTACCCCATTTCAGTTTCTCTGATTTGGTTAGACTGAGCTTAGTCTCCTGAAGGAGAGCCAAATTAAACTTGCTCAGCTCAAAGCTGATTCAGCACCCTCTTTCTCAACTGGATTGTTCAGGCAACTGACACTCCAAGGGAAAATTAGGTTCTTACTTTGGTAATTTTCTTTCCTTTAGTCACAGCAGATGAATCCATTACGAATGGTTGTGTCCACCTACCAGCAGGGGGAGATAGAGAACACTGAAAACCATAGTGCCTCCTGGACGGCTAGCTCCATCTGCCTCAATATTTGAAGCTTCCAAAGCAGTGTTAATCTGCAAAGTAGCATAACATGAACTTTCCTCATAGCGAACGAACGTCCCAGAACAGGAGCAATAACACAAAGGAGAGACGAACTCAACCTCCTGTAGTAGAACAGAAATCCTGAAGACTGTTTTCCAACTTCTCCCAATGAGAGAACATGTCTGCAGGAAAAACTGAACACAAAACAGAGTCAATCAGGGAGGGATCATGGATTCATCTGCTGTGACTAAAGGAAAGAAAATTACCAAGGTAAGAACCTCATTTTCCCTTCCTTGTCATCAGCAGCAGATGAATCCATTACAAATGGGATGCATCAAAGCAATCCCTAGATAGGGTGGGAACAAGCCACACCACGCGCAAGCACTTGTGCTCCAAAAAGCGCGTCCCTCCTGGCAGCCACATCCAGCCTGTAATGACGGGCAAAAGAGAGCTTAGAAGCCCAAGTAGCTGCACTACATATCTCTTGAAGAGAGAGTGCTCCCGTCTCAGCCCAAGAGGAAGAAATTGCTCTTGTGGAATGTGCCTTAAAGGCGTCAGGCGGAGGCCGGCCAGATAGCAGATACGCAGAAAAAATGGCTTCCTTAAGCCAACAGGCTATAATGGCTTTAGACACTGGAGACCCTCTGCGAGGACCTGACAACAGTACAAAAAGGTGATCAGAGGTCCTGAAAGCATTAGACATCTGCAGATACTGTAACAGAGCCCTGCGCACATCCAGAAGGTGCAACTGCCCAAAAGATTCCGGAAACTCCTCCCTAGTAAAGGAGGGCAGAAAAATAGGCTGGTTTAGGTGAAACGCTGAAACCACCCTTAGGCAGGAAAGAAGGCACAATACGTACCGTAACTCCAGACTCTGAGAATTGCAGAAATGGGTCTCGACAGGACATCGCCTGGAGCTCGGACATCCGTCTCGCCGATGTAATGGCCACCAAAAAGACTGTCATCTGAATCCTGTGGCAATCCGGCACCTTCCTCTGGCTCCTCAGACCACGAAGGCCTGCCAGACCCTTCAGAATCCCCACAGCCCGACCAAGAGGGGGGGGAGGAGGTGCGCCACTCTCTGAAGGGGAATTTACCCTTCTACGCTTGTCCTGCGGCCAACTGTCTGGGGAAAAAATGCCTACCAGCAATCCCGGGTCGGCCTCCACTGGAGGGGAACCAGGTAGTAACGCAGAGTCAGACACCTGCGGCAGAGCCCTCTTTAACATGAACGCTTTATGCAACAGCAACACAAACTCAGGGGAGAAAGGCTCACCCTGGTCTCCCGGTTCCAATCCGGGGCAAGCAGTTCCTCTGGTAGCCTCCATCCGAGACTCCCCTCCGGCCTCAGACCCCTCCGCTCCTGCAGGGGTCAGACCATGCGGCGCATCCAAGATGGCGCCTGCTGCCAGCTCCACTGAGCAGGAAGAGACATCGCTCGCCATACTCGTGCAGGTCCTGACGTCTGAACAGCACAATTTACAGAGCCCCGCTGCTGATCTGCGCTTGCTACAATGTGAACAGCGCTTAACAACCTCCGCAGCCATCGCCGAAAACGGCGGAAAATTTCAAAATGGCAGATTCACGCCAAAAACGCCCCGATCACAGGCCCTCCTCGGAGGAGCTACAAGACGCTCTTACCTCAACAGACCGAGTCCAAGAGCTCCGGTCACGCTGCACAGTCAGAAGATAGTCTCAGAATCGCAGCGCTAACAAGCGCGTCGCGTTTTTTTTTTTTTTTTTTTAACGCTGTGAGGAAAGTTAGAGGCAACAGCTACAGAGGCACTCCAGAGGTCCAGAAGAGTGGGAAAAGCAGGGAAAGGACGAACCAATGTGCCTGCATCCACACAGTAGAAGAGAGTGGGAAAGGCAGAGACAGGGCAAACCTATATGCCTGTATCCACATAGGGGGAAGGGTAAGGCAGGGAAAGGGCTAACCTATGTGCCTTTAAAGTGGAGCTGCAACAGCCACAACACCCCTGCTACAACTGGCAAAAGCACAGGAGTCACCCCAGGCAGATTCTTGAAGGAGCTGAATAAGCTGCGTCCAACCCTACTGGGAGATAGAGAATACTGAGAGGCAGATGGAGCTAGCCATCCAGGAGGCACTATGGTTTTCAGTGTTCTCTATCTCCCCCTGCTGGTAGGTGGGCACAACCCATTCGTAATGGATTCATCTGCTGCTGATGACAAGGAAATATAATATACAGGTACTTTCTCTATCCCTAATGGGCTCAACATGTAAGTTTTGTACCTGGTGAAATGCAGGGTCAGATGATTTGCCCAGTGTCACAAGGAGATACTACGGGTATTGAACCCAGTTTCCCAGGTTCTCAGCCCACTGCACTAACCATTAGGCTACTCTACCTCACAGGTAGATTTATGAACACCTCATATAAAGGAGTCAAGGATCACCAAGGACTTACTTTCAGTTATGGAAGTCACAGTCCAAATTTGCTGGTATTACAAGAAAAATGATACTTGTGTGTGAAAGGGGAGGTTACTCCACTCCTTAGATTTGTTTGGATGGAAGCCATGCCCTGTGGTATACAGCCTGCTGTACACTGCAGTTTCCCCCAAGTAGAGAGGCTGGTACCTGAAGTTGGGGGGGGGGGGGGGGGGGAGTAGAAGAGGGAATGGAGTAAAGTTCGTGAAGTTGTAGCAACAGTGTGATGTTCAATTTCCAGGACTGAAATCCCCATTCACCTGACAATAGAAAGCATGCAACCCCCTGGAGATGAGGGCCAATGAAATCTTTATGAAGGGCTTGTCCAGGACACAGTTTGGGAAGCCCTGTTTTACTGTATGAAAAGCTAAGAAACTACTTCATACCCCAAATAACAGGTGAGCAGGCAAACAGAACTCACAGAGAATCAGAGGGTGGGTTTTAGATCTCAAAGGCTAACTGTAGAAAATGGGAAGGGCTTTGATTTCTTTTCTCTCCAAAAGGTATCAAAGCTCAATACAGGAGGAGGATGGCTGGAAAACATGTCACCAAAGCTGTCATTACTTTTACCTCTGTTCAAGCAGATATACTGATCGTAAGGAACCAGATCACTGGGAAAGAAGCCTGCAAGTCAACTATCAGGCAACGAAACAGAACGGAAGTTAGTGACCTTGGAAAGCACTCATGACAACGAGAACTACATCTACAAAATGATTTTAAAACTTAAGAACTTTGGCACAGAAGATGAAAACTGTATTGAAAGCTGACAGATGGACATCACCAATCCCAGTAAAATTACTTCCTCTTTTCACTCAAAACTGAAGAATCTGTATGCAGCCCTGGTAATGGAGGATGTGAAACTATTCCACAATGAGGAAAACCAAACACTGTATGTTCAAAAACAGCGAGATCAACTATCACTGTGCCTAGGAAGTGATAGGTAGGAGTAGTTGTTTCTGTACCCTTCTGAATGGTACAGAAACATCCATCTGTCAACTAAACATGATGTACCAGAAAGTGTGCTGTCAGCAAGATGTCAAGACATTACACAGAGACTGTCAAGACTCAAACCTTCTGCCTACCAGGCCTATGGAGTTGGTTACACCAAACTTTCAACCCAGACTCCTCATTTTTCTACTGTCTGACTTGACTCCTGATACTAGGCTTTAAAGTTTTTTGTTCCAAATCTAAAGTACTGGTAAATATAGACCCAGGACAAAGATATGTCTTTATAATAATATGGTAAATTAATTTTATACTTACATTTTTTTTAATTTTGAAGCTGGAGCCGGAGCCCATACATTTTTATAGACTCCACCCAAAATTGCTTCTGACTGCACAGTCTTGCTGCCTACCACCCGATTCATCCATGTTTGCTGGTATAAATGATACCACTAGATTTCCTGTCAAATGTAATGTCATGGCTCTTGAAGTAAGGATAAGACATACTAAAGACAATGGCTATAGTGAAGAAAAATTATGCCTCACCAATTTACTATATTTCTTTGAATAGAACATGGGGATAAAAGTGAGCCGGTTGATTTTGTGTTGAATTTTCATAAGGTGGTTGACAAGGTACGTCATGAATGATTCCTGAGAAAATTAGAAAGACATGGGATAGGAGGCAAAATCCTACTGTGGATTAAGAACCAGTTAAGACAGAAAACAAAGAAGGGTTGAATGGTTAATATTCTGAATGGAGAAGGGTAGATGATGGGGTTTCCCCAGGGCTCTGTGCTGAGACCACTGCTTTTTAACATATTTATAAAAGATCTAAAGATGGAAGTAATTAAATTTGCTGATAAAGTTATTCGAAGTCGTTAAATCGCAAGGAGGATTGTGATAGAAGAGGGCCTTACAAGACTGGGCATCCATAGCAGATTACATTTAGGACTCAATTCTGTAAATGGTGCCCAAATTTGGGTGCCAAAAAAAGTGTGCGCTAAGCGCTATTCTATAAATGGTGCCCCAAGTTGGATGTTGTTTATAAAATAGCACTTAGTGCTGGGTTCCGCACCCAATTTAGGGTGTGAGGATTTACACAAACTGAATCCTGGTGTAAATCTTAATTAGGCACAGATCCCCTGTCTATAACACTGACAGCAAATCCCAGAAATGCCCATGACCCACCCATGTCCATACCCAGTTTCTGGATCAGTGCAGAAAAGTTTTGCACACAACTTTATAGAATATCAACTATAAAGATGCATGCGTAGTAACATAGTAGATGACAGCAGATAAAGACCTGTACGGTCCATCCAGTCTGCCCAACAAGATAAACCTTATACTATGAGTTTGATACGTATACTTTTGATTTGTCCTTGCTATTTTCAGGGCACACACTGTAAAAGTCTGCACATCACTGGCCTTGTTCTCCAGTTACAGAAGCTGAATCTGTCAAGATATGATCAAGGCACAGACCGTAGAAATCTGCCCAGCACTGGCTTCTCTTCCCAATTGCTGGTGTTGCCATCTAATACAGTAGGACATACAGCACCAATATATCTACTACTAACATAGTAACTTCCAATTATTGACAATATGGGCAGACTCTTAGCATCCAAGTATTGGCGCTAATTGACTTGTTAACCAATTAAACTAAGCATACAGTTTGGGCATGTGCCCAAATTTGTGCACATAGGCAAGAGGAAACCAAACTACAACTATGTGATGCAAGATTCCACTTTAGAAGTCACTGCACAGAAAATGGATCTAGGCATCATATGTTGAAACCCTCTGTTCAGTGTGCAAGCATCTAAGAAAGCAAACAGAATGTTAGGAATTATTAGGGAAAGAATGGAGAACAAAACAGATTATAATGACTTTGTATCACTCCATGGATGTCATATGCAATTCTAGTCACTGCATCTAGTACAGAGAAGGGCAACAAAAGTGATAAAGGAGCTGGGAAGCTTAGAGAAGAGACAGCTAAGGGGAGATAAGGCAGAAGTCTATAAAATATTGAGTGGAATGGAAATGGTAGATGTGAATCGCTTGTTTACTTTTTCCAAAAACACGAAGGACTAAAGGACACGCAATGAAGCTACTAAGTAATAAATTTAGAACAAACTGGAGAAAATTTCTTCGCTTAACATGTAATTCATTGCCAGAGAATTAGTAAAAGCAGTTAGCATGGTGGGTTTTAAAAAAATATTTGGATAATTTCCTAAAAGAAAAGTCCATAAGCCATTATTAAGATGACTTGGAAAATCCACTACTTTTTTTCTAGGATAAACCTGGATGGGCCACTGTTGGAAACAGGATATACTGGGCTTGATGGACCTTTGGTATGTCCCAGTATGGCAACACTTATGTTCTTACCCCAGCTAAGGTACAAAAAAATAATAATAAATCGACACACAGCAGTTCATTCTAGAGATGACCATACAGTGTCACCGTGGTATGGTCTTTCCAGAGGTTCTCAAGTGGAGACAATGTCCATCAAAGAAAGGGCAAAGTTTCTGCAAAAGCAGACTGGCTAAACAACAAAGGATAGCTTTAAGCTAGGATTAAAGGGGCGAATAGACAAAATTCTCAGGTAAGTAAAACATTACAAAAAAAAAAAAAACAGTACAGAATGGGGACTATCTGGAAAGCTTTGTATACTAACCCCTACAGTATGAGAAATAATATCCTGTATCTAGAAGCAGACTTGGATTTAGTGGCCAACAGACATGGGTACACACCAAACCAAGACTGAATGTCCAAACTATTTGATAGATCATGTAAATTTTCCCTCTAAAACTAGAGACAGACGAATGTGAGAATTTACTAAAATAAGATGATACCTTTTTTATTGGAAATAACTTAATACATTTCTTGATTAGCTTTCGAAGGTTGCCCTTCTTCGTCAGATCGGAAATAAGCAAATGTGCTAGCTGACAGTGTATATAAGTGAAAACATTCAAGCATTACTATGAGTCTGACAGGGTGGGAGGATGAGGGTGGGTAGGAGGTATGCATGGGGACATCAAAGCATATCATTGATATTCTAACAGGATGGGTGTGGATAGGTGAGTGATGGGGTGATCAACAGAGACATACAGCTTTATGGTTTATAATGGGCTAGGAACCCCAGATCCTTGTTAAGTCCTTTCTGTTGGGTGTTAAAATATTCAATCATTCTGACTTCAAAGGTCTTACGTTCTTGTATGGTTTTAAAGTTACCTTTCAGGATTCTCACTGTGAAGTCACTGGTACAGTGTCCTGGTCCTGCTGACCAACAGGTGTGGGAACCCTACTGGCACCAGTATTGTTCATGTGATGTCTATGTAAATTGAATCTTGTCTTAAGCATCTGGCCTGTTTCTCCAATATAGCATCCTTCGTTACATTTTTTACACTGAATGATATATACCACATTGGAAGATGAGCAACCTTCGAAAGCTAATCAAGAAATGTATTAAGTTATGTCCAATAAAAAAGGTATCATCTTATTTTCTTTTCCATGTTTTATTTTGTTTGATTTCTATTGATAACCTTAAGAGTGGACTAACACGGCTACCACACTCCTCTAGTATTAGGATACAAACAGTTATGGTTCATTCAAAAGTAAGAGTACCAGAACTTTTGTAAATACCTAAAATTGTGAAGTTATAGTTTGCCATTACATATTTTATGTTCTTATATGGTGGTAGAGTCTAAGTTGTCATGTACTCTTGCTTTGAGCAACTTGTTGTTGACTTTGCATCTACTCATATGTTTACTCTGCCTTTGTATTGTTTTCTCAATGCTCAATAAAGAATTCTAAAAATTAAAAAAAAAAAAAAAAAAAAAAAAAAAAAAAAAGATTGCCAGGATTCAAGAAAACTGTCAAAATTAGAGTTCCTCAACAAGTCCTTAGTTGGATGGCATCCTAAAGAGTAAGTGGAAAAGAAGACAAAACTGAAAGGATATATTTTTACAGGCAACAAATAGGCCCTTTTTCCATTATCTAAAAAGGTAATGCAAAAAGAGGTTAGTATTCATAAACTACAAAACTCTGCAGAAAAGAGGAATAAAGGCAACCAATATCTGGAAAAAGAGAAGTTTAATGTGTTATTAATTATGTATGTTGATTGCTCTCCACTCAGAACTGGGGATGGCAAAATACAAATAAGAAGTCAGGAAGGCAAAGTTGCAAATGGAAAACAGTTAAAATGCAGCAAAGGGTGCAGAATTGTTTTTCTTCTAGATATGTTAGTGAAAGGTATGCTGAGAAATAAATAGAAATAAAAAAGGAAAAAAAGCTGAAATCTCTTCTGTGGTCACAGAGGAAGACTTGAAAGTAGAACTACAGATGACAAACACGAAGAGGACTGGAAGTAATGCAGACCTTGAAAAAATTTCAGGACACTGGAAGGAGCTAATCCAGCTGAAGGTACTGTATATTCCCATGAACATAAATGCTAACTGTCCATACACTGTGTCAATGATTTCTCATTTAAAAAGTAAACAGCTAACAGTCTACCAAAACATTAAGATATAACCTATGTTTTAGGACTAATATGTTACACTTAAAGCAGGCTTCCTTGTGTCACAAAGTAGGAAATCTGCCCAAGGACCCAAATTTTGTATCCTAACCAGACATCTAAAGCTCAGATCAGCCCCACACAAAAGCTTTAAAAAAAAAAAAAAGAAGAAAAGAAAACATACAAACTCAAAACTTTTCTTCCTTAGAATACAAAAAAATATATGCTGGTTAAACTGAAAAGGCTGACTGCCCACTTTTGGGAAGCCTCTGAAGCCATTTGGTACAGCTAATGGGACATCTCTCTCAAACTGCATCTGTTGGACTTGGATGATGACTTGGAATCAGAGAGGGAAGAGTATATTTTGTTTGAAAGTCTTGTTTAATTGCTATATGATGTATTTTACTCCAATGGATAAAGCCTGTTCCTCCAACGTTGATGTTATGGAGAAACCAGAGCACCATCTTCTTCATACAAAGAGGCTGTCGATTATAGGGAGTGGGCGTAAAGAGGCCACCCATTTGACACAGCTTTGGACTCCCCTTCTAGATTCTTTGAGCCAGATGCACTAAGCATTAACGAGCCAAAAATGAGCCTTTAAGGAAGAATTTTCAAACCGTTGCATGCACTAAAGCCCATTTTCCGACGATGGTAGCAGCTAACGAAAATGGAATGCAGATGAGCAATTAGTGTAGAAACCCTACTGAAATGACATGCACTAACCTGTTCCGATTTAACGCAGGAAAACTGAACGAAACGCCGAGAAATCTAACGAGAGGTCTGTACCTCTCGATAGGGCTGTCCGGCTAAAAACTTAAATGTAAAAACCAAAATGCAGCAATACAAAAAAAAAAAAAAAAAAAAAGGATCGGGAGGGCGCTCGTCAAGAGCACCCTGTATGGACGGCCTTGCCCCCCCACCCCACCCGAGTTCGCTGCTGCTCCCCGCTTCCCCCTGCATTATAAATTAAAAAGCAGAACAAAAATCAGCAGCCCTGGCCGGCCCCCCTCCCTTCCTCTCTACTCTTTCGCCCCACAGCTCCGCCTCCCGACATTCTCCGCCCTGTGCCCCGCCCCCTCCACCGCCTCCTGGGGTCTTCGCCGCCATTCCCCCCCTCCACCGGGCCCCCCTCCCTCTTACCGGCCTATGCAGCGCTGTGTGAAGGCGCTGCACGGGCAAGAAGAACAGCTGATGCCTCTGTCTGTGCCCAGTCTTCCTTCGCGTCTCTCTCCTCTTGGGCCCGCCCCAGTCTGACGTAAGTAACCAACACAGGTTACTTACGTCAGACAAGGACGGGCCCAAGAGGAAAGGATGTCCTCCTTTGCTCCTAGGCCCGCCCTTGTCTAACGTAAGTAACCTACGTTGGTTACTTACGTCAGACGGGGCGGGCCCAAGAGGAGAGAGACACGAAGGAAGACTGGGCACAGAGGCATCAACTGTTCTTGCCCGTGCAGCGCCTTCACACAGCGCTGTACGGGCCGGTAAGAGGGAGGGGGCCCAGTGGAGGGGGGGAATGGCGGCGACGACCCCAGGAGGGGGCGGGGCTGTGGGACGTAAGAGTAAAGAAGAAGGGAGGGGGGCCGGCCGGGGCTGCTGATTTTTGTTTTGCTTTTTAATTTATAATGCAGGGGGAAGCGGGCAGCAGCGGCGACCTCGGTTGGGGCGGGGGGGGGCAAGGCCGTCCATACAGGACGCTCCTGACGAGCGCCTTTGCCCCCTCCCGATCCTTTTTTGAGTTTTGTTTTTATTTTGGGAACCACGTGTTTTTTTTGTTTTGACTGTTTGTGGCATGCGCAGAGCAGCCAGCATAACGCGTGGCTGCTCTGCGCATGCTTAAGGGGCCAATTATCGACGGGGATTACGAACGTATGATACATTGTACTTTTCAATACCGCACTGAACATTTCTGAGCTGTTTTTTTTGTGCATTCTTCGTTGTTTCAAATTCGTTAAGCACTTTTACAATTTAGATTTTTTAACGTTTGGTTGATGCATCTCCCCCTTTGTCCCCTAGACTGAGAAGTGGGTTGTTAAATGTGTTACAGTGCTAATGGGGTGGAGACTATCTTTCTGACTGATACTTTTTTTTTTTTGCTTTCTGGGATATGTTCTACGGGCTTATTGCAAACAGTGCAGGGGGAGGAGAGTGGGGGGGGTTGGGCGTATATCAAGGGATGTTTTGGAGATTAGAGGGGTTTCTGGATATTGTTGATAATTGATGCTACTGTAGTGTTATTTTTCTGGTCAGCAAGCCAGTTGCCCTAGAGCATTACATATAAACTTTACCACAGTATGTATGATGTATATCATTCTTTTTTTAGGATGTGAAAAGTTACTCATGTAGTATCACCACAAACTGAAGGCAGTAGCCAAAAATGTTTCCTACACTTCCAATTACTATTCAGCCTCATTTAAATATATTCTGGGGGGAAAAGAAATATGCTGCTACATTTTCCCTGGACAACAAAATGTGATGAACCTTCATCATGAAAGACCAAATTAAAACAAAATAGGTGTTTCTGTGTCTGCACTTACTATATCTTCTCCTTTATGAAATTTTCTTTAACAAAAAGTACTTGTATATAACACATGTAAACCGGTTTTGGTTGTACCACAGAAAAGCAGTATATCAAATCCATGACCCTCTTAAAACCCTTACAGACTGCTCAAGATTAACATATTAGGTTTACAGTAACATTACCTCCTCCCTTCCCCATAAATGATACATTTATTTTTTGAACATGAAGAGTATTGTATCTTATGTCACATGCTTCCAGCAACACTTCAGGTCCCCTCTACCCCTCTCCCCCCACCCTTCTAGCCACATGTTGCCATCCTAATCTGAGCTCTAAGGGGAAATTACTCTTACTCCACTTCCTCTTCTCATGAAGTAGCATCTCCCAGAGTTTGGAAGGCGATCAGAGACCAGAAAAGGCTGACTGCTGAGAATTTCCTAGAGGACTTAGACAATCCACATGTGGGTGAAAAGTCAACTACACAGTGTCAGAACAGGATGTTATTTGGAATACACACTTAGCTAAGTCCTTAGAGAAAATGACACCACTTAAAAAAGGTCTTATGCCCCATTCACAAACGCTCACCTTAGTTTTCTCCAAAACTTTGGAACCTAAAGCATGAAGGACGGAAACTGGAATGATACGGCGTAAATCTCACCTGGATGAGGTCAGGTTAAACTGTAGAAGTCACATGACAAAGTACCACCAAGTCTTAGAACCAAAAAACAATACTTTTCTTAATGAATTGAACATGCTGCCAATTCACCCAAGCACCTGATCATCATAGTAAACAACCACAACAGAACCAGCCTGCCCAGTCAAAACTGAACTGCAGTAATTTTGTTGCATACTTTGCTAACAAAATTAAAAGTCCCCGTCAGGATTTACAAACAGTCCCACCTGGTCTCCAATCAGCTAACCAGGAGTGCACAAACTCAACCCCTCCTGACACAGACATATGGGACTCTTAACCCAACAGTGGAGGGCCTTCACAAAATCCTATGAGACCCTCCACCAACTACTTGCTCCCTTGACCTCTGCCCAACATGACAGCGCAGCAGATAAGCAGGGGTCTCATAGAAGGCACTACAAAAATTGTGAAAGCCTCTCTTTCGAATGGGCAGCTACCAACATATTTTTAAAAAGGCAGTGATGTATCCTTTGCTAAAGGAGAACAACCTTGACCAGGAGAAACTTGAAAGTTACAGACCAGTATCTAATATCCAATTTCTAGGAAAGCTTATAGAACAAACAGTCTGCAATCAACTCAGTGATTGGCTAGAAGAGAGAAACTGGCTAGATTCATTTCAATCTAGATTCAGATTCACTTATGGAACAGAAACCATCCTTGTATCCAGTGGTGTGCTGGAGCGGGCTCTCATGGGCTCACGAGAGCCGTTTGTTAAGTTTTTAAGAATTTTGGGAACCGGTTGTTAAAGTAGGCCTCCCCATGGCTACTTTAAAAACTGACTCCCAAAATGTGGGCTTGGGCCCCCTCCTGAATTCTCTTTTACTTTGCTGGCAGTGATGCTGGCCCCACCAGCCAAGTAATAGACTGCTGCTGCTCCCTGCTCCTTGTTTCTGACTCTGAGCATCAGGCTGGGACTTTTCATGGAAGCGCAAGAAGGTTCCATCATGCTGCTCAGAGCCAGAAACAAGCAGCAGAGAATGGTGGCAGTCCATTTATTGGCTGGTGGGGCTCGGCAAAGGTATGCCTAGCGTGCTTGCACAAGGGAGGGGAGAGAGAGGCATGTATTTCCCCCCCCCCCCCCCCCCCAAAAAAAAAATTTCAGGGCCGGCTATGCCCGGAGAGAGAGACTGTTAAAAATTTACCAGCACACCCCTGCTTGTATCCCTACTAGATCATCACAGAAACTGAGACAAGGGATTTGCCTCAGTGTTAGTACTGCTAGATTTCTCAGCAGCTTCTGACATTGTGGATCATATCATACTAGCACAACTGGAAGAACAGTTATCAATGGAATAGTACACTTGTTGGGCAGACTGGATGGACCATGCAGGTCTTTTTCTGCCGTCATCTACTATGTTACTACGTTACCCGATTCAGATCCTATCTATCAGACAGGCTATACTGTTCAGCAGCACCTCATTGCCACCATGGGCACATGCCTGTGGGATACCACAAGGATCGATACTGTCACCTATTCAGTTCAATATCTACCTCAAGCCAATAGCCGAGCTGATTTGGTTGATGGACCATTCAGTTCTACATTTATACTGATGATGTGCAGCTATTCATACCCACTGAACCTGGCTTACCATAGCCCTGAATAAACTGACGACCTAACATCAATTCAAGAATAAGCTAAACAACAAACTTTGCCTGAACCCAAGTAAAACTGAGCTTCTCTGGGTCCCTAACACAAATGGATACATACCATCAAAATCGCCCTCAAATCACAAGTCAGGAATCTTGGAATACAGTTAGATTCAACCCTTACTCTGACTCCCCAAATCCAAGCAACCTTCAAGAGCTGCTTCAACAACAAATACGCTGCCTACCTCCTTACATTGAGAAGGCAAGTCTGATCTCAGTTGTGCATGCCATGATAACATCAAAGGCTGGATTACTGTAATGCACTCTATACTGGTCTGACTACAAAGGGCCTGCACCAAGTTCAATTGATTCAGAATGCTGGAGCAAGACTAATAGAATGTTGTAAACGACTTGACATCACACCATTTTTGCAAAAACTTCATTGGCTACCAGTACAACACAGGGCCAAATTTAAAACTAAAAAGGTCTTTTAGGGAAATGGCCCAGAGTACTTGAACAGGATCTCCCTCTATCTACACTCCTCCAAGGTCCATAACGTCCTCCCAAGGAGTATCCCTAACCACACACCCCCCCCCCCCCCCCCAATCACAAGCAAGCTTTCTCTGGAGTAGCTCCCAAACTTGTAATGCACTCCCTAAAAGGCTTTGCTTAACACAAGACTATCTCTACTTCAGGAAACAGGTGAAAGCTTGGCTCTTCAACCAGACTTTAATGGAAGAAGTAACTAATATGCTAGTCACATACACACACTCAAGGAATGACACCAGCTGCACATACTATAGCAGGACAAGTTTATCCACTCCTACCATAGTTAAGATATTCAAGCACCTTTCTGACATTTGCAATTTTATTTAAATTAATACCTTATTTTCTTACTCCTGTTACTTGATCTTTGTGTTTCATCTTTGCTTACACCCTGTGCTTTTAAAATGTTTTATTGCATATTGTGTTGACATTGTAATGTAGCATACTATGCCATACTTTGTATTAATACTTTTACTGTTGTAATTGCCTATTGCATATGTTTGACCTATTCATGCTGTACACCGCCTTGAGTGAATTCCTTCAAAAATGCAGAAATACATCATTTTTACCACCATACTACTCACTCTTGAGGGAGGGATTATAGATACAACTCCCAGATCACAAGAAAATATTTCTTGCATCTGGGAACACTGCTCTCCTCTTGTTTCCGTTAACAAGGCATGAAATAAATTACAGCAACACGAGTATGAGGACATGTCTTCCTGAGTTCAGGTTTGTAGGATACATTTCTTCCCCACAATACCAGCTTTGCATATAAGAAACTGAGCCTCTGTTCTCTGAATCCCATCCATGTCCACCATATCAAGGAAAAGGCACAGTAGTATAAGACTGGATGTCCAATCAACTGTTCTAAAGAGCAAATAATTCCCCTCCCAAAAAAAAAAAAAAGTTTTGCAATTTATTGCATATCAAAAAAATAAATGAAGTTATTTTCTTCTGCTTTCCTCTGAAAGCATATAGTCTCAAACTTACTTGATTTAAATGTATTTATATACTTGGGAAAAATAAGCTCTATGCAAGATTCTGAACCGACATGCTCTCAATTCTGTACTATGAACCCATATTTCACATCAAAATATATATTATGTGCCCTAAATCCTTCTCTCACCTTATCCTGACCTTTGTAATTGATCAGATTAGAATTCTGCCCCCTTCCCAGTCCCACACGTCCCTCAATGGTTTCACGAAAACACTGCTCCTTATATTTGGGGGCAAGTTGCCACTTTGAGCATGTAAGGGGTAATTAAAGTGTCATAAAGAAAAAAAAAAAAAGCTCCATCATATTTCAATGGTGGGTAATCCTGTCTAGTCAAAACCCAATCCCGCAAATGATGCAACAGAAACGCTTGATTATAGGTCATGTCTGGAAATCCCAAACCACCCAGCTTGGAGAAGAGACGGCTGAGGGGAGACATGATAGAGGTATATAAAATAATGAGTGGAGTGGAACAGGTGGATGTGAAGCGTCTGTTCACGCTTTCCAAAAATACTAGGACTAGGGGGCATGCGATGAAACTACAGTGTAGTAAATTTAAAACAAATCGGAGAAACTTTTTCTTCACCCAACATGTAATTAAACTCTGGAATTCGTTGCCGGAGAAAGTGGTGAAGGCGGTTAGCTTAGCAGAGTTTAAAAAGGGGTTGGACGGTTTCCTAAAGGACAAGTCCATAAACCGCTACTCAACGGACTTGGAAAAATCCAAAATTCCAGGAATAACATGTATAGAATGTTTGTACATTTGGGAAGCTTGCCAGGTGCCCTTGGCCTGGATTGGCCGCTGTCGTGGACAGGATGCTGGGCTCGATGGACCCTTGGTCTTTTCCCAGTATGGCATTACTTATGTACCATATAGCATATTCATTCTCACCTTAGGCTTTGTTCTATCAAACAATTTAACAGGCAACACTTCCCACAGCTTACAGGGGTCAAAGGGGAATATAAAACAATTAATCAGAAAATTTGGTGAATTGCTGTGTATTCTCTGAAAGGGTGGGAATATGTTTTCTCTCTAAGCCTAAGTACCTTCACACGGTGACCCTGTTGTATAATATCTATTTATGAATACTGGAGTTTGGATGTAAAAGTATATCTATACCAGATCTCAGCAAGTCCACACTACTGTATAAGTATGGTGGGAAGTAAAGAAGAATACATAATGGCCACATATCACCCAAGCTTATGAACTAGGGCTAATGATGGTGGTAGCGATAGTGAAAAGCCTTAGGGAGAAGGAAACATGCCTGCAGCAGCCACAGGTCATGGTAAACTTTATTGCGGACCCACTGCAGAAGAAGATAACTTTCTCATTAGTTTCTCTGGTTTAAGACGACTAAAAACTGTTAGGTGAACTCTTGAAGATAAAAAGGAGATAATGTACTGCTACTAATTCACTAAGGCACTCATGTTCAAAAGAAAAAAAAATCTGAAAAGCAGCACAAAGTGGCAGATAGACATTTTTCTTGCAAAAATGTCTAAGTCACAAGTTTCAAAACTCATAATTGGGACATCCGCAGTTCATATAAATCGCATAGGGGTGTGTCAGAAGCGTGTTTTGGGCAAGCTTATAATTTGGACATTTTTCAGTGATAGTGGATCAGAATAAAATATCCAGAGCAAAAAAGTATATGTTTATCTAGACCTGTTTCAGTCACGGCTAAGTCTCAAAAAGGTGACAACTGACCAGCTGACCCCATTGGAGGGATTAAGGCATGACCCCACTTAATCCCCTAATGGTCAATGACCACCCCCCCTCAAAGATGTGACAGTGTCAGAAGATACCAGGCTCTATGACAGCTCCAGATATTATGGTCATTCCTACGAAAGCAGCAAGCAAGTGGCTAGAGTAGCCTAGTGGTCAGTGCAGTGGACAGTGAATAAGACCCAGATTCAAATCCCACTAACTCTAATTTCAGTACAAATATGCGAGCCCTCCTGGAACATAGAAAAACCTACTGTGCTATATAAGTGACCTGCAAGCCTGAGGGCTATTGTAGTGGTGGACCTTTAGGTACAGTAGGGTTTCTCTGTTCATGAAGGGCTCACAATATGAAGGGGTTTAGGTGGGATTTGTACCTGGTCCCTTTATGTGGAAAGTCCACTGCACTGACCACTAGGCTGCCCCTCTGCATTGCTGGGATCTCTGTGTGGCCAGTTCAACAAGAATGTTGTCAGTCATTTTTCTACATTTTTCCCTGGGATGTTTTATTTTCAAAAATGGTACTTAGAGATGAATGTTTTCAGCATTAAAAAAAAAACATCATCAAAACAGAAATTTAGACTTTCTGGTTCAATTATGGCCGTCAGCTTGACTTTTTTCTTTGAGACTTTTTTGGCACATCTCAATTCGGACTTAGATATTATATTTAAAATGCCCCTCCACGCGTTGGCAACAAATTCAAGACTGAGACCATACTCCACATACCCTAGGGCTTAGGAGTGAGGTTCATTCCAGTCTTGGTATGCACAAAACAAACCTATTTGGAGAAATGCACCCTAACAGTATTATACAGAGGTGGAAAAAGGTTAGAACATTAAATGCCTCGAGAATTTCCAGACTGGAGCCTTCAATATCCTCACCCCTGCAGACACTGCTCTTTATGGGCTCAGGCTTCCAATGCTTTTTTGCTCCAGTACTAGCTGCTGGCTTCTTGCCTTGGGCTGAAAATGCTCTTTCCACTCTAGTAGCCACTACTCTGCCTGATGACAGTGACAAGAGGATCAAATTTTGTTTTACCATCCCTGGCATTATTTACAATAACTTACAACAGCACCATTTTTCTAAATGTTTTCTGTGATATGGGGCAAATAAAGCTCCATCTTCGCCATATCAACCAGGACTGCCCATGGAAACCCCCACCCTGTCCTTGTAGTCATCAACCAGGTTCTGTCTTTATATAAGGTAACTAATAGCAGAATCTTGTAAACCTGTTTCATCTCATCTCCTGCTCTGCAAAAGATGACATGTATTGACATGAAACTACCAGGTAGTATATTCAAAAACAAAGGTTTTGGGGGTTTTATTTTAACTCCATCTACAATAAAGCTATGGAATTCATAGACAGAAAATGTGGTCAAGACACTTAATTTACTAAGTTATATTTTGCTTTGTAGTGTAAATCTGTTGTGCAATAGCCGTCAGTTGCCTTTTCCCCCTGACAACACCAGAGCAACAGAGGCACGATATCATCACAATAAAATACTCAGCCAATTTTTCTCAGGAATAAGCGTTTTATTACCCTCTTCATAACAGTCAACTATATCCATTCTAAAGACCAATGTATTTTATAGAAATCAAGTACACCTACAATCACTTACATCCTTTGCGGAGACCTAATCCCTTCCTCCCCCATTCATAAAACCTAAAAATATCCTTCCTGCACCAAACAAGTGCTTAACTATACATAGAAATATTCATCTTTCCTAGAAGTCTAAAGGTTTTATTGTACATCAGTTTTCAATATAAGTTTTTAATATAAGAAGAAAAATCAGTCAACTATAACCAACCAAGGCTACACATTAATTTCAATCTCAGAAATGGTGAAAATACTCAAGCTTTCAAAAATCCATACTTGACCGAGAAGAAGCCCCTTAGGTGAATAATTATGTTCTTATACCTGAGCAGTAATCTCAGCCTCTAGAATCCAAGTTTACTTCATTGATTGTATTTCAGATTATGTTTTATTATTGTGCTAACAAAATTGTAAGTTTTATGTTAAACTGTATGCCACCTTGAGTGAATCTTCATAAAGGCAGTTAATAAATCCCAATAAAATAAATAAGTCTTACTGACTGATCACCTCAAGATTTTTTTTAAGATACCCACATAAACTATCCAACTATGGTTAGTGAGTCTTGTCCAGAGGCATCTCAATACATTGAACACACAAGTTTTTGGTACATACATGTAAAAAGCAACTTACAGGCTGCTTATTTCAAATTTCATTCAAGCCTACTACAAACCAGTCCCTTGGCATTTTGTACAGCTATTCTGGTGGTTCTCAGCTAAAGTTGTCATGAAGAGCTAGGAAGTTGTGTTACCAGAAATTTGACATAGGCAAGCCTGCACTTTTCATAATGGCCATGTGTCTGTTGGCTAAGGAGTATAATGAACCAGGTATTGGAAATACAGTACCTGGTCACCTCTTTCTGTTATTGCTTCCCTCCAACCCTTGTCCTGCTTTATCTCCTCCCCTCTCCTGTCAGTTCTGGCACTGGGTGGAGAAGGTGTATTTGGAAAAGAAAGTAGGAGAATAGGAGAGGTGAAAAAAAGGACACACTGGGTGGTGTTGAGAGAAGGGATAAGTTTGAGTGTGTGTGCACCCATCAAAGAACCACCATCCCACCCTATGATGGCCCCCATGCAATGTGTCACATATATGAGCCTCATCTATCAGTAAGTCACAACAGGAAAAGAGTTGAACACCATTGCGCTATCTAAGAACACACCGATTTACTGAACAATCGCAATACATCATTACAATACCATTACAAGTAAACACTTGCTGCTAAGCATCACCATACAGTTTTTACCTACAAAATAAGCTTTAAATACTGAAATTCACTATAAAACTGAAGAATTTGAAAGGATAACCAGCTTTTAAGCTACCAGTCTACTGACAAGTAATAACAAAGGCCTACTGAAATTATCTTTGGTCACATATATACAGAGGATTTTTTTATCAAATACCTACAAAACAAAAATTGCACATCTAACTTATTATACCTCAGTTCTGAAGGTTAAGACAAATTATTCTCAGGTGTCAACTGATCCAGCATTATGAAATGACAGATTCAATAACAAAGTAGTAAAAATACAACATATCAATCAGGGAAGAATAAGATACTTAAATATACCATTCCTATTTTATTCTTCTGAACCTGTTTCAGTCACATCAATCCTTACAGCAGTTTTCTAGGGAAGCTGCTAGCTTTACAAATGTTTTCCAATTACATATATAATGTATTTGATCCAGTGTATATATGTATATGCACACCCACAGTTTAATTACAACAAAATCAGATCTCGCATTAATTCTCCAATGCACACCAAAAAAAATTCTATTTACTACAGAAAAGTAATGCCTACATTAATCAAACCATGTTCCAAGAGGTAAAAAAACATTTTAAAAAACTACAGATATCCAAAACATTGCGTATTCGACTGTTACCATCAGAAAGCAAAATCTAATGGATTTTTTTAAAAAAAGGCCTAATTCGTTTCACATCCGTTGGATTTCATTGAATATAGCCATTTAATCAGAAAGGCACGTTTTTTTTTTTAACTAAAGAAAACCTTATTCAAGGTTGAAGAGCAGGGTGGAGGAAGAAGCCGGCTTCAATCAAGACAGCATGAGCCCCCACCCCTCTCTCATTCATCTGGGAATCTTTCACGCTTTACCAAAAACTAGAACGAATTAAATCTAAAACACAAAAGCATATTAACAAAATGGATGTTTGCACAGCTTTTAATGTTCAAGAAAATCAATACTCACTGCTAACTTTCATACTGCCAAATGCTGAAGGCTGCTGCACTGGTTTGCAGCTCTCTGCAAAGGAGGTGGTTCTGGGCCGTCCCGACATGATCCTTTCTTCCTCCCGTAGCACCTTCTTTTAATTAATATATGTACTAAAAAATAATTAAGGAACATCAAGGTCTTAAAGAAAAATAAAACCTCTTCCTTTCTTTACTTCAGATCACTCTTTAAAAATCATCCCTATTTAAGATCTCTCTCAGATTTAAAAAAAATGGTAGGGGAAAAAAAAAAAGCAAAATATCCCTTAAAAATCATATCCCATAAAGAAACAAAATTGAGCAAAGTGTTTCTTGAAACAAAAGATTTTCTGTTTTCTTCCTTCAGTTCTTAAAGGCCATCCCTAGCGAACAGAGAAAAATAAATCTGAATGTATATGTAACCAAGGACTCTGAATTAAGTTTCTTTTTTCTTCTTTTCAGCACCTCGTCGAACGAACGTGGAAGTGAATGAGGGATGAGGGGAAGGGGAAAGAGTCCAAATATGCAGCGGTCTAGCAAGCTCTTTTGGCGAAGCAGAGGCAGCAGACGGGAGGAGAGGCGGCGGCGGGAGAAGCAGAAGCGGCGGCCATGGCGGCTCCTTTACGACACCCCCCAACCCCGGTATCCAAGACCTCAAAAGACAGGAAGCAGTGAAAAAAATAGATATGTATTTCAATGGAAACCAGCCTCCCCCTCGCTCTTTAACGCCAGTAAACCGGTGACGTGGAACCGGCGCCCAAAAATTTCAGTTTCCGTGGGTTGAGGGGCTGAGAGCCGGTCTCCAGGCGAAAATCTTCTGGCTTCTATTATGAACCTTTGCGTGTGTCTGCGATAGATCCTTTTTTCCCACCCCCCACTCACTCCTCAGACTACAAATCAGATTTGGTATCAGCCTTTTAATTCTTCTTTTCTTTTTTTTTTTTTAATTCCGTCTCCCCTCTCTCCTCAGCTCGCTCGCTTCCTCCCTCTCTCTTTGTCACTCCGTCCGACTGACCGCATTCGGCTCGTCGGCTTGCACAACCCTACAGTGACGCAGCGCCCTATTCCTCAACGTGACCCCACGTTGCGCAACCGGAGCAGAAGACGTTCCAGAATGCCGACGGGGGCAACCTCAGCCGAAACGCTCCCTCACCCTACGTCGTCTCGTCTCCATACTTCTCCGGCACAGCCCAACTTCGGCTACCAATGGGAGCGCGCCGTCACCCCGTGACGTCAGAAACCAGCGGAAATAACCGAAATCGAGCAAGCCAATAGGACAGCGGCACCAGGTCCTCCATCGAATCAACACGAGTTTCTACGGACGTTGCCGAGTTATTTTCTAGTCATGGGAAACATGCGCGAGACCCGCAAGTTGGCTGGGCAGTGTCCGTCTTTTATTGGTTCCCGGCCGACTAGTTTATAGTGTCTCAAATTTGGGCACATAATGTATTCTTCGATTGGACAATTCACTGCGTTGGTGCAGCAATGGGTGACTTGCTGCAAATAAACCAACAGGCATAAGTTGAAGTTCATTCAAGTGCGTTAGTGATTGGTTAACCTTTTTTTTTTTTTTCAGCCGGCTGACGAGCGACGAAGTTAGCCGTACAGGACACACCAAAGCAGAACGTACACTGTGATTGGTTAAATGGAGAGGTCCAAAGTGTGACGCCGGTAACTGGAATTTTTTTTTTCTTATAGTAGTACATTAGGCAGGCAGAAAAGAGTTAGAGACCTCTGGTGCTAGGAGGAGTGCAGTATTCAACGATGTAGAAATGTGTGCTTATCTCCTTCCGGTTAGATAAGGCTTAATAATTGTTTATAGGAGTCTTTTACTAAAGCTTAGTTAGGTCGAGTTATCTGCAGCAGGGCCTATTTTATTCCTATGGGCCCAGCTACAGATAACTCGCGCTAAGCTTTAGTATAATGCATACGGTTAACAACTTTTTATGGTTCTCCCAACTAAGGCATAATTTCTTTAGATGGTAGTAACGGTCTGAGTTTTGAGATACGCTTATAACTTTATGTTAGGGACTTTGTTTTGTAAGAAGGTAATAAATAGAAGTAAATCAAAACAGAAAAGAAAAAAATAAGATGATACCTTTTTTATTGGACTAGCATATCTTTTGGTTAGCTTTCGAATGTTAAGGCCAATAGGAGCTACTGTGTCAAGGATTAAAAAAAAAAAAAAAAACAACGTTCTTTATAATTCAACAATATTTCAAGATCATCTCCCTCCCTCCCAGCCCATCTCCAACTTATCAATGATGCACCATTTGATGTAATTGATAGAATGATATGGCCTTTTTTTGTAAAGTCCATCTGACTATCCCGAATCCCGATAATTTATTTTGTACCAAAGATATACATAAGAATGTCACTAGCACTCTAGGATGACCTATTGTGTCTCTTTGTAATTTTTTACAACCCTGTGCTAAACAAGCACAATCATATTTGTAGGGTACAACTCATTTTCTTCACATTTTAGAGGTTCATCTCACTCCTCAAACCATTTTGGTTACTTTAGACATGGTGTCTCTATATACACAAATTCCACAGGGGCAAGCTTTGGAAATTATTCAAGATTCATGTTTCTCCCATTTCCATGGGTTTTATGATGAAGTTGGCATCTTCTTTAGTTATTAAGAGCAATTATTTTTGTTTCAAACATCATTATTAAACAGATACAAGAAGTAACGGGGTATTTTTTGCCACCATCAGTAGCTACTCTTTGTAGCAACATTTGAACAATAATTTTAGTCTTCTTCATTGGCTTAGGTCTATTAAACTATAGAAATGTTTTTTGATTATATTTTCATATTGTGGGAAGACACAGTTCAAATTTTACAATTTGTTTGTACAATGGCTTAATAATTCACTGAATCATCATCTGCAGTTTACCATGACTTATGATTATCGACAACTTGATTTTTTTGGATGTTCGTCACTGTCACTCATTGTGGTACGAAGCTGGAAACTATTATTTGCTTTAAACCAGTGGCTCATAACACTTTATTGCATTGCCAATCTTTTTATCCTTATAAATTATGGGCAAGTCTCCCTATCAGTCAATTTTTGTAAGTACAACATATTTGTTTGTCTTTGTTTGAATTTGAACAAGCGGCTCTTTTACAACAGTACTTTTTAGCCTGTGACTATCTTAAAGCACTATTAAGGAAAGCTCGTTTGAGAACCTTTGCCCAGTGTGAGTTATTACTCCAATATAAGACACCTTCAGAAGAGGATCATATTATAGCATTTTTGCCACAAACATAGCACTAAAGTGGTATGGTTGATTTTTAAATATTAGCAGATCTTAATCGTTCATGCTTGTTTTTCACTTTCTTTGATAGCTTTTCCTAGATGATGTACTATTGGAGAAATATTGTCTTACAAGGCTTGGAGTATAATCAAGACATAAGTGTCCCTTTGGGCCATGTGAGACGTAGGAGATGGCAATGGTCTAATAAGACATTAGAAGGACCATCAATAACAGTTTCTGATTACAATATTTATTTCAGAAGCACCACCAACTATGTATCTGCCAATGTGATTTACTTTATACAGTGTCCATGTAATCTTTCATATTTGGTCAGGATATCGAGGCCAGTTAAATTGAGATTGTCAGAACATAATTCTCGTATACTGGGAGATATTCAGACTGCATCTTTAGTTTCTCATTGATGGGCTAAGGATCATTCTGTCAATGACATTAAACGGCTTGTCATTGATAAGTTGGAGATGGGCTGGGAGGAAGGGGATCCTGAGAAATTGTTGCATTATAAAGAGCAACGTTGGATTTTTACCCTTGGCACGATAGCTCCTGCTGGCCTTAATCTTGAGATTGATTGGAACTAATTAATTTGATTTACTGTTTTAATTTGGTTGAGCTTAAACACGTGATTTTGTTTGGCATCTGTTTTTGGCGGGCTGTATCTTGAACGAGCTATATTGGAAGAAGCCAGAGCATTTGTAAAAGTATGTAACCAAGTTTTTATTCAGGTTCTGTATAATTACTGCTTTATATATTCTTACTTTTATTTATATATTATAGTTTTGGAGGACCTTGCCCTGATACAGCGAATATGGTTATGAAACTGAGAATGGGTTTGGGAAATTCAACAGATTCCCTTATGTGGGTCCCAGCCAATATTCAGCCTGATCCACATAAGTGTTTTACAGTATATGGAAGTCAGTGGGTGCCATTTTGCCCCCCCCCCCCCCTCCCTACCCATCTTCAAATCATTGCTCAAAGCCCACCTCTTCAATGTCGCCTTCGGCACCTAATCACTTCATCTCTTCTCAGGAAATCTCATCTACCCCAACTTGACATTTCGTCTTTTAGATTGTAAGCTCTTCTGAGCAGGGACCGTCCTTATTCGTTAATTTGTACAGCACTGCGTAACCCTTGTAGCGCTCTAGAAATGTTAAGTAGTAGTAGTAGTAGAGTCAGATGGTGCGGGAACAGAAGAAGACTGCTCCTGCCCCCTCTGGCTACATCACCAGGGTATAGCTAAGCGACCAAAATTAGGACAGCCTTATGTGCAGTTCTATCTGGCTACCTAGCTATGCAAGCACTGGCACTGAATATGACTGTGCTTGCTTAAGTGCTGTTTCCTCTGTGGCTCTGTCTCTGGACTGCCCCTCCACTGCCCAGTTTTGTCATGGGTGGTTACATGTGATATCCAGTGCCCCTGAATATTGGCAGCTGGCCCACTCAGTGTGGTTTAATGGGTTAGGACAGTGGTTCCCAAAACTGATCCTGGAGGCACCCCAGCCAGTCAGGTTTTTGGGCTATCCACAATGAATATTCATGAGAGAAATGTGCATGCAGTGGAGGCAGTGCATGTGTAAGGGGTCCAATGTTTTTTTTTTGTTAGAAATTTAAAAGAGCCACTTACCAGGGGCTTTTGTAAAGTCCCGGGCTGAAAGGAGCCGGCATGGGGGGCGGAGTTGCGGGTACCCGCGAACCAGAAGTGCTCCTGTGCCAGTAAAGGGAGACACTCCGGACTTGCGGGACCCGGGCTCTGTCATTGGGAGACTCAGTCCTGGTGCCCAGAGGCAGGGAGAGCCTGGGGAAGAAGCTTGCAGTCCGGTGCTACGGCAGTCCTGGGTGCCGGGGCCAAGGGAGGCATGTTTTCAGTGCATGCGTGATTGGAGTGCATGCACGGAGAGGAGAGAGGTCCCCACGAGGGGAGGGGCTGAGGAGCAGCAGAATTAAGCACAAACACCCAGATGTTTGTGGCGCGAAAGTACTAGGTTAAAGAGTGCTCTGATTGGCTCAGTAACAAAGTCAGGGAAAGAGAAAGTCCCTGGATGTTAAGGGTGCGAAAAACACTCGGAGAAACAGCCCTGATTGGTGCAGAGGCACCCAGCAACAAGGTGGGGGGGGGGGGGGGGCTGGAGAGAGTGTCAGGAAATTGTTTGCATGGAGCCAGAACTCAGTAGCAGGGGAAAGGTTGATAAACACAGTCACATCAGGTGTGGCTGAATTTTTAAAGTCCTCAGAGGCTTTTTCAGGCTCAGGGGCAGTCAGGAGCAGTCTGTAGCAGTTTGTGATGCTGCAAGGCAGAGTGGCTGCTGTAATGAGAGGTGAGAAATGGCAGTGTTAATGTTAAGGACTGTCAGAAGATTTATCCAGCAGTGATCTGTGTGTGGGAACTGGTGTGCTGAATGGCTGAATGTGCTGGTGTGACTGAACTGGAGGAATATACAGGTTTAGCTGCTGGAAAGGTATTGTGTATAAGTATGGGTTTATTGTGTGCATGGATCAGAGATCTGAAGAATGGTTGTGGAATGAGAGATTGATGATTATTATTATTTTCTTGGTTTTAAAAAAAAGGACTAGAAGTCTGTGGCTTTTAAAAGAGAGAGAGTTTATTTTTTCAATGTTTGAAGAAGTGGCATGTGCAGGGCTTGGAACCTTCACGTGCATGAGCCTGGTAGAATGTGTGATGTCACCAGGAAAATCCAGTTGTAGGAGACAGTTGGAAAACCTGAAGAGAAACACAGGCAAGTGTGTCTGCAGTCTGAGTTTTAGGCAGAATTTAGGAATAAAAAAAGGTTACAGGTCTCTAGTTTCAGGATTTTTTGTAGTTTGGGTGACTAAAAGGGGCATAATTGAACGGGGCGCCCAAGTTTTCATGAGGGCGTCCTCGCAGGATGGCCCCCCTGTAAAGGGGCGGGGCAACCCATATTATCGAAACAAGATGGGCGTCCATCTTTCGTTTCGATAATATGGTAGAGGACACCGAAATCATGAAATTTAAGTCGGCCTTAGAGATGGTCGTCCTTAGGTCATTTGTGAGATGGTTGTTCCCGGTTTTCGGCGATAATGGAAACCGAGGACGCCCGTCTCAAAAACAACCAAATCCAAGCCATTTGGTCATGGGAGGAGCCAGCATTCATAGTGCACTGGTCCCCCTCACATGCCAGGACACCAACCGGGTACCCTAGGGGGCACTGCAGTGGACTTGAGAAAAAGGTCCCAGGTGCATAGCTCCCTTACCTTGGGTGCTGAGCCCCCCAAATCCCCCCAAAACCCACTCCCCCCACAACTGTACACCACTGCCATAGCTCACATTTACCAACACAAGTCTAAGGTAGGGGGGGTGGGCCTGGGTCCGCCTGCCTGAAGTACACAGCACCCACTACAACTGCTCCAGGTACCTGCATACTGCTGCGATGGACCTGAGTATGGCATTTGAGGCTGGCATAGAGGCTGACAAAAACGTATTTTTAAAGATTTTTTTTTAGGGTGGGAGGGGGGGTTAGTGACCACTGGGGGAGTAAGGGGAGGTGATCCCCGATTCCCTCCGGTGGTCATCTGGTCAGTTCGGACACCTTTTTGATGCTTGGTCGTGAAAAAAATGGACCAAGTAAAGTCGCCCAAGTGTTTGTCAGAGTGCCCTTCTTTTTTCCATTATCGGCCGAGGACACCCATCTCCTAAGCACGCCCCAGTCCCACCTTCGCTATACTGCCGACACGCCCTTGTGAACTTTGGTCATCCCCGCAACGGAAAGCAGTTGAGGGCACCCAAAATCGGCTTTCGATTATGCCGATTTGGCCAACCTTGCGAGAAGGAAGCCCATCTCCCGATTTGTGTCGGAAGATGGGCGCCCGTCTCTTTCAAAAATACACCTGTAAGGGTACTAATTTAGTGAGAAAGGAAAAAGAAAACTTCTTCTTACAGGAGATGAGAAAAACATTGGAAACTAGAAAATTATTTTAGTTGATGTCAGAGCTCTGAAAAGAGTTTGAAGAGCTGGGGATTTTAAAGAAACAATATTCTCTTTAAGGGATATGACAGGATTAAAAGAGAAAGTTATTAATTTCATGATTTCATTTTTAAAACAGAACTGTTGTTTTGAGAAACTGGTTTTAAGAAAAGAGAGCCTTTAAAAACCAGATTTAGGGAAAACTGTGTTTTTAAAAAAAGTGATTTCTGATAACTTTCCTGAGTTTCTTGGGAGAAAGGGAAAATCAAAGCTGAAAGTTTAGAATGCCCAGTGCTGCAGAGAAGCTGAAGTGACCTAAAGCTCGAGGCAGCTTTAGAATGTTGGGGTCTGCATAGGGAGCAGTGCTGGAAGCAGCATAGAATATTCCGTGCTGCATTGGAACTAAAGAGGCAGCTTGGAGACTGACAAAATCTGAGACATGCCATGTTGTAGAATCTATGATTTCTTAAGTGGAAAATGTTTGTGTGCTGCATCATTGTGTTGAGCATTGCTGAGAGTGAACTATTCAGGGTGCATTAAAAGACTTTATAGGATTTTGGGACATTAGCGCAGGGACAAATAATTATATTTTGTTTTTCTGAATTAGCTAGTATTCACGGCTTTACTGCCAGAGAAGATACTGATTCAGCTGCACACACAGGGAGTCAGGGTCTTCCTTCTTTAATTTCTTTGAGAAGGTTAGTAGGTCCTGAGGACACCCTAAAGAAGAAATTCAAGTGAAGGGATCCAGAGACTGATCCAGCTGCTGAGAACCTAAGGTACCCACTGCAAGAAAGTGCCAGAAGCAGGTGAAGTTGTTTTTTAATTTTTTTTTTTTTTTGGTGTGCACACTCAGTTTTCTTTTTAAATGCAAATGTCAGTTTTGGTGGCATTTGAAATGGACATCGGGCCAGGGCAGAGCAATACTCATGTGAAAAGCTGTAGTAGCATGTTCCTGCCAGAAACACAAAGGCTGTTTAAGATAAATTAATTTTGAAGACTTGTTGAAATAAAGCTGTTTAAGGGTCTGTAAAGAAAAAGAAGAGTTTTAGTAATACGTACATGCAAACCTAGAAAAAGATTAAAAGAATAATTTAAAAAGTACTTACCTGATGTTTTGATCAAATGATGTGCAAGAGAAAGAACAGTTGTTGACTAGAATAAACACTGCACTTTAGAAAACTCAGTTGACGTTTTAAATGTCTTTGAGTTTTAGGAATTTTAAAATGACCTTTAAAATGTAAAAATGCACTTTAGCTAATGGTATTAACTCACTATTTTAAAGCTGTTTAGGATATTTATTTATTTTATTAAATGTTTATGTGCAATAAAAACTTGAAATACCCTTAAAGTCTGTTGAAGCCTTTTATTGCCTGTTGCTTGTGTGAAGGTCTCACTCACTCTGACAAATCAACACTAGTTGATATTTTAGCGGCAGTAATGACAAGGGTGGAAGTGTGCTTTGTTTCAGGGGAAACATTTTACCCCCCCCCCCCCCCCCCCCCCCCGGTTGCTGTGACTAATAGCAATTTTTGTTATTGTTGTGAAACGAAGCAGCGCTGAAACCTAGGGTGTACTACACATGCAAATATCTCTCATGAATATTCATTGTGGATATCCCAAAAACCTGACTGGCTGGTGTGCCTTCAGGGCCGGGTTTGAGAACCACTGGGTTGGGAGTCTCTCCTGCCCAGTTAAACTCTTTTGAACATCAGGCCCTTAATTTTTATGCTGTGGCTTTATCCCTTTCCAAGTGCCTCTTTTACCTCTTGGTTATCTAGTGGTCTAATTGACTCCCTTTCAGGCATCTATGCTTTGAATATACTTTAAAAAATTTTCCTTAGCATCTCTCCGGACCGGACCAGACTATGACTGATAGGTTGTGCACACCTTCCAGCAGGTGGAGATTGAGAATTCTGATTGAACAGGTGAGCCAATAAGAGCCCTCAGTAGGACTAGAAAGATCCAGTAATCTCAGTCTCCAGCAGGTAGAAGATTATAAGCCATTCAGTCTTTCTGAATTTTCTTTTTCTTTCTTTGGTGAGTCCTTTATTTCTTCCTTCTTCACACCTGGGCTGTATAGAATAACCTGTTCTCTGGAAGCTGAGGTCCGTGGGGGCCTATTCCAGCCTCAGGGATGTTACAAAACCTGGGTGGCCGGGTCCCTGCCCCCCCAATCCTCCCTTTCACAGTCTTCAGTTCTGTGCTGGTTGAACCTTAGCCTCTAAATGAGAAGAATGTCTAGGCAGGGAGAGGCAGCCGTTTTCTCTTGGTTCACAAGAGAACTTAAGTGTCAGCAAAGTTTATTAAACAAAAAAAGAATAACTGTTCTGGCATTGTCCTTTAAGTATTCACAGGCATACCGGTTATCCTGGGCTTGTTTTTTGGTTGCTCTCTCCTCCTTCCCGCCGGAGTTGCTGGTTTAAAAAAAAGTGCTGCGGCTTCATTATAGTTGAGAAGCTCTGGTGCTGTTTATTTTGTCAGCGCCGCGGTTTGTGTTCTAGTGGCGCTTGTAAGTACTGCACTGCTGTCGCAGGAACCCCGGAGTCGGGTCCTTTGCAAGTGCTCTTGGCAACTGTCAATGAGATGGTGAAAGAAAAGTCGGAAGTCCCATTTTCGGCGGGAACCACCACCATTTGATGACTCCTGCCGGGCAGGCAGAACAGCCTGTTTCTGTGCAGGTTCTGGCTCCCCAAGTTATTTTGGAGAGTAATTCTCGCATTTTTGCGGGGTTAGAGGCTGGCTTTCACCCAGAATTTGTTCTGCAAATGTACAAAGCCTTTATGGTACAGCAGGCTTCCCCTTCTCCTGGGACTTCAGAAAAGATACCCTCAGAGAGTCAGTTGGTAGCCGCTAAATGGGCCAGAGGCACAGGGGCTCTGGAGGACGACCTAGGGTCTGCAAGCTTTAGAGGACCAGGATTTCTCTCAGGCAGACAATCTGGATGAGCATCCTGGTCCGGGGGATTCAGAATCCGATCCCTTTATTCCTGGCGAGGAGCCTTCTGTTTTTAGGGTCTTTCACAAAGAGGACTTTCAGGAGTTAATTTCTTTCATTTCCTCCACCGTGTGTTTTGATGAAGAAGACGCTCCTGCTTCAGAGCCACACAAGGTGGACCTATTAATCAAAGGAGTCCATAAGCCAGGCAGAACTTTTCCTATGCATCAGGACATCAGAGATGTCATTCAGTGTGATGTTCCTGACACGGCCTTTAGACTGGCTAAATCCATGGTACGTCTCTATCCGGTTCCCAAGCCGGACAAATCTCTTTTAAAACCGCCCGTAGTGGATGCAGTGGTGTCTGTGGTCACCAAGCAGAATACTGTGCCCGTTGATGGGGGCACGGCCCTTAAGGACGTTCAGGACTGCCATATGGAAACGTTGCTGAAGGGTAGCTTCAGTGTGTCGGCCTTAGCTGTACTGGCAGCCATCTGCTGTTCCCTAGTTGCCAGAGCCTGCTTTCGGTGGTCAGAAAGGATCCTTGATAGGTCCTCAGATGATTTATCAGCCATTGATGTTGAGGTAGCTAAACTCGAGATGGGCTCAGCTTTCCTAGCCGATGCTTTGTATGATCTCTTGAGGGCTTCAGCCAAGTCATAGGAGTAGCTGCGAGGAGGTCTTTTTTGCCTGCGAGGCTGGGCGGCAAATGCAGCCTCGAAGTCTAAGCTCAGTAAGTTTCCCTTTCAGGGCTCATTATTCGGGGAGGACCTCGATAAGTTGGTTCGTAGTTTGGGGGAAACTAAGGTTCCGAGACTTCCCGAAGATAGGCCTAAGCCCTCTGGGCGCAGCTTGTTGTCCGGTCGGAGTCATGATTTTCGTCATTTTCGGGCAAATAAACTTCGACTCGGAGGTCCCAGTCCTTTCAGGGAGCTCGTAGAGGGGGCAGATACTCGGAGAGTTCTTTCCAATCCCCTGCTCGTCCATCGCAATGAAGGTGTCCGGGCCCAGCCTCTAGTGCCTGTTGATCTCATCTCAAAGCAGGCATTGTCCGGGGAACTCTGGAAAGGCTTCTCAACCTCCAGGCTATTTGTCCAGTCTCCCCATCGGAACTCAGGCAGGAAAGTTATTCCATTTATTTCATCGTCCCCAAAACGGAAGGCTCTTTCAGACCCATTTTAGACCTCAAGATAGTGTTACGTCTGTGCTTTCCTCGCCCTCTGGTGGCCAGAACGGGTGGCTGCTATGGACCATCACCCGTTCTAGATTTTAGCTCAGTCCGGTCCAGTTCTTGCAGGCTGCCAGGTTTGCTTGTGTTGTTTGAGCCTGCACAGCACCCGTAGCTGCCTGGTGATTGCAGCAGCTGAGTCTCAACTGCTTCTGGGCTTATTAGCCATCTTGGAACATTTCTGCTTGCCTTTGCATCTTCTAAGGCCCTGGTATGTTGGGGTGCTGGTGCATAAGTACATAAGTAATGCCATACTGGGAAAAGACCAAGGGTCCATCGAGCCCAGCATCTTGTCCACGACAGCGGCCAATCCAGGCCAAGGGCACCTGGCAAGCTTCCCAAATGTACAAACATTCTATACATGTTATTCCTGGGATTTTGGATTTTTCCAAGTCTGTTTAGTAGCGGTTTATGGACTTGTCCTTTAGGAAACCGTCCAACCCCTTTTTAAACTCTGCTAAGCTAACCGCCTTTACCACATTTTCCGGCAATGAATTCCAGAGTTTAATTACACGTTGGGTGAAGAAACATTTTCTCCGATTTGTTTTAAATTTACTACACTGTAGTTTCATCGCATGCCCCCTAGTCCTAGTATTTTTGGAAAGCGTGAACAGACGCTTCACATCCACCTGTTCCACTCCACTCATTATTTTATATACCTCTATCATGTCTCCCCTCAGCCGTCTCTTCTCCAAGCTGAAAAGCCCTAGCCTCCTTAGTCTTTCTTCATAGGGAAGTCATCCCATCCCAGCTATCATTTTAGTCGCCCTTCGCTGCACCTTTTCCAATTCTACTATGTCTTTCTTGAGATGCGGCGACCAGAATTGAACACAATACTCAAGGTGCGGTCGCACCATGGAGCGATACAACGACATTATAACATCCTCACACCTGTTTTCCATACCTTTCCTAATAATACCCAACATTCTATTCGCTTTCCTAGCCGCAGCAGCACACTGAGCAGAAGGTTGCAGTGTGTTATCGACGACGACACCCAGATCCCTTTCTTGGTCCGTAATTCCTAACATGGAACCTTGCATGACGTAGCTATAATTCGGGTTCTTTTTTCCCACATGCATCACCTTGCACTTGCTCACATTAAACGTCATCTGCCATTTAGCCGCCCAGTCTCCCAGTCTCGTAAGGTCCTCTTGTAATTTTTCACAATCCTGTCGCGAGTTAACGACTTTGAATAACTTTGTGTCATCAGCAAATTTAATTACCTCGCTAGTTACTCCCATCTCTAAATCATTTATAAATATATTAAAAAGCAGCGGTCCTAGCACAGACCCCTGAGGAACCCCACTAACTACCCTTCTCCATTGTGAATACTGCCCATTTAACCCCACTCTCTGTCTCCTATCCTTCAACCAGTTTTTAATCCACAATAGGACATTTCCTCCTATCCCATGACCCTCCCATTTCCTCTGTAGCCTTTCATGAGGTACCTTGTCAAACGCCTTTTGAAAATCCAGATACACAATATCAACCGGCTCCCCTTTGTCCACATGTTTGTTTACTCCTTCAAAGAATTGAAGTAAATTGGTCAGGCAAGATTTCCCCACACAAAAGCCGTGCTGACTCGGTCTCAGTAATCCATGTCCTCGGATGTGCTCTGTAATTTTGTTTTTAATAATAGCCTCTACCATTTTCCCCGGCACAGACGTCAGACTCACCGGTCTATAATTTTCCGGATCTCCCCTGGAGCCTTTTTTAAAAATCGGCGTTACATTGGCCACCCTCCAATCTTCCGGTACCACGCTCGATTTTAAGGATAAGTTGCATATCACTAGCAGTAGCTCCGCAAGCTCATTTTTCAGTTCTATCAGTACTCTAGGATGAATACCATCCGGTCCAGGAGATTTGCTACTCTTCAGTTTGCCGAACTGCCCCATTACGTCCTCCAGGTTTACCGTGAAGTCAGTAAGTTTCTCTGACTCGTCCGCTTGAAATACCGTTTCCGAAACCGGTATCCCACCCAAATCTTCCTCGGTGAAGACCGAAGCAAAGAATTCATTCAGTCTCTCCGCTACGTCTTTGTCTTCCTTGATCGCACCTTTTACCCCTCGGTCATCCAGCGGCCCAACCGATTCTTTTGCCGGCTTCCTGCTTTTAATATACCGAAAAAAAAATTTTTACTATGTTTTTTTGCCTCTAATGCTATCTTTTTTTCGTAATCCCTCTTGGCCTTCTTTATCTGCGCCTTGCATTTGCTTTGACACTCCTTATGCTGCTTCTTGTTATTTTCAGACGGTTCCTTCCATTTTCTGAAGGTGTTTCTTTAGCCCTAATAGCTTCCTTCCCCTCACTTTTCAACCAGGCCGGCTGTCTTTTGGAGTTCCGTCTTTCTTTTCTAATTCGCGGAATATGTATGGCCTGGGCCTCCAGGATGGTATTTTTGAACAGCGTCCACGCCTGTTGTACAGTTTTTACTCTCTCAGTTGCCCCCCTAAGTTTTTTTTTTACCATTCTTCTCATTTTATCATAGTCTCCTTTTTTAAAGTTAAACGCTAACGTATTTGACTTTCTGTGTACAGTTACTTCAAGGTCGATATCAAAACTGATCATATTATGGTCACTGTTATCAAGCGGCCCCAGTACCATAACGTCCCTCACCAGATCATGCGCTCCACTAAGGACCAAGTCTAGAATTTTTCCTTCTCTCGTCGGCTCCTGCACCAGTTGCTCCATAAAGCTGTCCTTGATTTCATCAAGGAATTGTATCTCTGTAGCGTGTCCCGATGTTACATTTACCCAGTCTATATTTGGATAATTGAAGTCACCCATTATTATCACATTGCCCATTTTGTTCGCGTCTCTGATTTCTTTATCATTTCTGTGTCTACCTGCTCATCCTGGCGAGGCGGACGGTAGTACACTCCTATCACCGTTTTTTTCCCTTTTATACATGGAATTTCAACCCACAATGATTCAAAGATGTGATTTGTGTCCTGCTGAATTTGTAATCTATCTGAGTCAAGGCTCTCGTTAATATACAATGCTACCCCTCCACCAGCCAAGTCCACCCTATCACTACGATATACTTTGTACCCCGGTATGACAGTGTCCCACTGGTTATCCTCCTTCCACCAGGTCTCGGTAATGCCTATTATATCCAATTTTTCGTTTAGTGCAATATATTCCAACTCTCCCATCTTATTTCTTAGACTCCTAGCATTTGCATATAGACATTTCAGAGTATGTTTGTTGTTCTTATTTGCATGATGCTTAGTACCTGACACTATTGATTGGACATCTTTTGTCTGATCTTTAGTTGTATTTAAGGGCACCTGGTCTACCACGGTCTGTTGTGCAACCTCACTATCCAGAAACCCTATCTTCCCTGTTTGTGAGGTATCTTTGCAAGATACCTTTTCCCGAACCATGCACTTTTGAGCGACTGTCGGCCTTCCCCCCATTTCTAGTTTAAAAGCTGCTCTATCTCCTTTTTAAATGCCGATGCCAGCAGCCTGGTCCCACCCTGGTTAAGGTGGAGCCCATCCTTTCGGAATAGGCTCCCCCTTCCCCAGAATGTTGCCCAGTTCCTAACAAATATAAAACCCTCCTCCCTGCACCATCGTCTCATCCACGCATTGAGACTCTGGAGCTCTGCCTGTCTCTTGAGCCTGCATGTGGAACAGGTAGCATTTCAGAAAATGCTACCCTAGAGGATCTGGATTTGAGCTTTCTACTTAAGAGCCTAAATTTGGCTTCCAGAACCTCTCTCCCACATTTTCCAATGTCATTGGTACCCACATGTACCAAGACAGCGGACTCCTCCCCAGCACTATCTAAAATCCTATCTAGGTGACGCGTGAGGTCCGCCACCTTCGCACCAGGCAGGCAAGTCACCAGGCGATCCTCACGTCCACCAACCACCCAGCTATCTATATGCCTAATGATCGAATCACCAACTACAACAACCTTTCCCTCCTGGGCAGCACTTGGAGACATATCCTCGGTGCGAGAGGATAGTACATCCCCTGGTGGGCAGGTCCTGGCTACAGGTAGCACAAGGTACCTTGGTGGGCAGGTCCTCCAAGGTAGCACAAGGGCTACTAGACTGGAGGTGGGACTTCTCTACAACATCCCTGTAGGTCTCCTCTATGTACCTCTCTGTCTCCCTCAGCTCCACCAAGTCTGCTACTCTAGCCTCAAGAGAACGGACACGTTCTCTAAGAGCTAGGAGCTCTTTGCATCGGGCGCAAACATATGACATCTCACCAACTGGGAGATAATCATACATGTGACACTCAATGCAAAAGACTGGATAGCACCCCTCTCGCTGCTGGACTGCTGACTCCATCTTAGTGTTTTTGAGTTTTTCAATAATTTAAAACTTGCTACAGTATTAAGGATATCAGCCTAATATAAAAGTGTCTTTTACTTTATATAGTATATTGTATGATTTATTTAGTGTTTCCTTCTTAGATGGTGATGAAATTATTTAAAACTCTAAAAGAGCACTCCTTGCTTGTTACCCTAATTACAATAACTGACTATAAATGAGGAGTTGTCCTAGGGGTGGGTGGGTGTTGGGTAGGGTGGGGGGGAATACTAAATTAGATCCTACAGTGGCTGTTAGATTCTATCTGTTAATGCTGTAGTACAAAGCTTTTAAAACTAAGTGGAAAAGACTATGGAGATTAGCTGTTTTCTGTTAGCTGTTGAAATTTGCTTTTTAATTTTGCCTAACACTAACCTACAATTCCTCCTTTAAACCCCAATCTTTAAGTTCCCAAAGCACAAAGCAAAGTAGCGTTCACTTACCAAAGAAATGTCCTCTTCTCTCAGAACTTCTCAGAAAGAAGTGCACTTCTGCTGAGTCCAGTTCTAGTTTGGTTTCCTGCCTTGATTCTTGTCTGTTCTTGCTAGTCTGTGTGATAGTTAGATTAGATTGTTGTTTGTTTGTTTGTTTGCTTGTCTTGTCTCTGGGTTATAGTTTTGTGTGTAGTCCTTGTCTGTTTGTATCTTAGTGGCTGCTCTGCAGCTTTTAGTTTTGTGTCTTGTTAGTGTTTTGCTCCCTGTTTTAGTGGCTGTTTTCAGCTTTCAGTCTGTCCTTTATTTTACCCTTTCCTTGCCCTGCTGTCCCTGTATGTTCCTTTCCCCTCTGACCCTCAGTCCCTGTTCAGTCTAGTTGGGATCCTGTTCCTGCCCTGTCCTACAAATTCCTGCCGGCCACCTGAAGCCAAGGGCTCAACCCTTGTTGAAAAGTGGCCAGGTGCAGGTGAAGCCTAACTGTTCATTAAGCTCTGCCTTGTCTCCGGTGTGGGGGTGGTTTTGCCTGCCACTACCGCTCCTTGGCAGTGGCCCAAGGGCTCACAAACCAGTTTCCAGCTTTGAAGACGTGACAGATAGTCAATCGGGCACTCAAGTTCTCCTCCTTTCATATGGAAACTCTACGGTCGTCATAGTAGTGGTACAGTCCAGAGGGTTTTTGACGGCCTTAGATCTCACCGAAGCATATCTCCACATTCTGATCCGCCCTTTGCACCAGCTGTTCCTGCACTTTGCAATTCTTGGCCAGAATTTTAAGTTTTGGGCATTGCTCTTTGGTCTGGCGATAGCTCCACACACTTTCTCCAAAGTAATGGTAGTGGTTGCAGCAGCCCTCAGAAGAGACAGGATTCTTGTCCATCCATATCTGGATGATTGGCTGGTCAGAGCGAAGTCGCACAGAGACAGTCTTCAGGGCATGGAGAGCGTGGTCAATTTCCTCCAATCCCTTGGATTAGTAGTCAATGCGCAGAAGTCGCCTACAGCCATCTCAGTCCTTGGATTATCTGGAAGTGTGGTTCAACACTCAGAGAAGTCGAGTGTTTCTCTTTTTTTTTTTCTGATGTATAAATTTTTATTGAATAGCCAATATAACAACAGACTGAGTCTAAAGACTCAAACCTTTTTCCAATAATCAAACAATAACCACATTTTCTACCTCACACATTTTCACCCTTTTGTCGAGTGTTTCTCACCTAAGACAGGATTCTCAAGTTGCAGACGTTGATTTGTCGGTTTCTGCAGTCTGCACGGGATTATATGCAGGTTTTGGGCTCCATGGCAGTGACAGTAGAAGCTGTGCCGTGGGCCAGGGCGCATATGAGACCTCATCAACGGTCTCTTCTCTCCAGGTAGTCACCGCAGAGGGACTCCCTCCTGCGAAAGTTGTCACTACCAGCACAGGAGAGAGGCAGTGTTCGCTGGTGGCTCTGGACACCCAGTTTGTCCAGAGGGATGCCGCAATGGATTATGGTCACGACAGACGCCAGTCTTTTGGGCTGGAGAGCTCATTGTCAGGGACAGTATGCCAAGGGCCTATGGTTGTAGGAGGAGGCATCTTGCTTGATCAATCTCTTGGAGACCAGAGCAATACGTTTGGCCCTCCAAGATTTCTGTCCTCTACTGAAAGGTGCATCAGCCCGCATCACGTCAGACAATGCCACGGCTGTGGCCTGTGTCAATCGTCAAGGAGGGTACTTGAAGTCTGTGTCTAGGGGCGGAGTGGAATCTGGATGCCCTCTCGGTGGCTCATGTAGCGGGACTGGAGAGTGTTCAGGCGGACTTCCTCAGTTGCACTACTCTGGATCCTGGGGAGTGGACTGTCAGCGACAAGGCCTTTCGGATAATGGTGGATCGCTGGGGGTCTTCTGGTCTTGGATCTCTTCACCTTGGCGTCTAACGCAAAAGTCCCACAGTTCTTCAGCGCTGAAAAGACCCAAGGGCACAGGGAGTCGATGTGCTTCTACAACCATGGCCGTCGGATCTTCTGTATGCTTTTCCTCCGTGGCCTCTGATAGGTCGCCTGCTTCAACGGCTGGAGTTGCACCCGGGTCGCTTGATCCTGGTAGCGCCAGATTGGCCCCGCAGGCCCTGGTATGCCGATCTCCAGTGTCTGCTCATCGAGCCTCTTCTAAGGCTTCCCGGGATCCGACCTGTTGGTCCAGGTCTTGTGGTTCATCCAGACCCGGCTCGATTTTGTCTTATGGCTTGGCTGTTGAGCAGGCACGGCTAACTAAGAGAGGTTTTTCAGCGAGTGTCATCTCACTATGCTTTGCTCGAGACATCGGTCACTTAACTATATCAGGACATGGAGACTCTTTGAGGCGTGGTGTGCCGACTTGAAGGTCTCTCCCTTTTGGGCCTTAGTGGCTCAGATCCTAGAGTTTTTGCAGCGGGATTTGGAAATGGTTTAGCGCTCACTTCGCTTTAAGGTCCAGGTGGTATGCCTTATCCTGTTTCAGGGGCATGTTCAGGGTAAGTCCCTAGCATCTCATCCAGATGTTGTCTGTTTTTTAAGAGGGGCAGGTCTGGTTTGTCCGCCCTCAAGGCCGATTTTTCTTTTGTGGGATCTTAACCTGGTTCTCCTCAGCTCTGTCTCACACTTCTTTGAGCCTTTGACATCCTGTACCTTGAAGGATTTGGTGGTCATAGCCTCAGCCAGGAGGGTGTCGGAGTAACAGGCCCTTTATTGCCGCCCGCCATTTTTGGAGTTTGCTAAAGACCGAGTGATCTTATGGCCGGTCTTCTTCCGGCTCAGAGGAGCAGCGGCGTCTGAAGTGTCTGGATATCATGAGAGTTCTCAAGCATTACTTGAGATTATAGACAAGTTCTATCAGATGGATCGTCTGTTGGTATTGATTGGGGGAGCTTGCAGGAGGTTAGCAGTTTCTAAACCTATTCTCTAGGTGGCTTAAGGAGATGATTGCTTCCGCTTACCTCCTGGCGGGCAGGTCGATACCTGACGTGAAAGCTTACTGTACTAGAGGACAAGCAACTTCTTGGGCCAAACATTGTCTGGTTCCGCTATTAGAGATCTGCAGGGCGGCAACCTGGTCCTTGTTGCATTCCTTCTCTAAGCATTACCGGCTAGATGTCCAAAGTCATCATAATGCAGTTTTTGGAGTACAAGTTCTCACAGCAGGTTTGCTGGGGTCCCGCCGATGAATTCTTACTGTTTTGTTACTTCCCATCAGTCACAGTCTGGGCCGGTCTGGAGGGACACTAAGGAAGGAGAAATTAGGCCTTACCTTCTAATTCGCTTTCTTTTAGTCCTTCCGGACCGTCCCAGAACGCTCCCATTCCTGTTTGCTGTTGTTGATGTAGTTCAACAAGTTTTGGGCTATCTTGCTAAGAAGAGTCGTGTTGTCCGTCTCCTGTTCTTAGATATTATGAGCAAGTTCCTGCAGTGCTGTTAGTGCCTTTGTCGACGGGCACACTCAATATATGGCACAGGCTCGGTGGTTGTCTGGTGCTGGTGGCTGCTCAGATTCCCAGGTGCACAGAATGTGTCTCTGTTTTTCTCTTGCTTTGGTATGATATACTGAATCTTTCTAGTCCTACCGAGGGCTCTTATTGGCTCACTCTGTTCAATAAGAATTCTCAGATTCCACCTACTGGAAGGCATGCACAACCCATTAGTCACAGTGTAGGCCGGTCTGGAGGGAAAGCAAATTAGCAAGTTATGCCTAATTTCTCCTTTATTTTTAGTTTTTGCCTCTATTTTGAGCTCCTTTTCAAATTATCTTTTGACCTGCTTTATCAATGTAGTACATCTAATTTGCTAGGGGTTATAGTCTTTCCTATTTTCTTAATTTTGATTACTTTTTTGAAAGATGTTCTTTTGGCTTTAATAGCCTCTTACCTCTTCCATTTATTTATTTATTTTGTTAATGCATGCAATACATTTTGTCTGGGTTTCTAAGATGGTATTTTTAAACAGTGTCTAATTTTTAACCTTTTAATCCATCCTTTCGGTTTCTAATTTCCTCATTTTATTAGTTCACTTTTTTTTAAAGTTAAATGCAACTGCATTAGTTTTCCTTAATATCCTCCCTCTAGGAAGTATGCCAAATTTGATCACTGTTGTCAAGCAGCCCCATCATCATTACCTCTGACACCAGGTCCTATGTTGCAGTAAGGATTTAATTAACATAGGCAGGCAGCACACTCTCTCCACCAGTCTCCCATACATAGCAATATTAATGAAACAATTTACATGCAAGCTTAATAGATTACAACATGAGCCATTTCAAACTAAAGTATAAGAACAATAGGTCACAGCTTTATTAATTATTATTATTTATTTATTGCATTTGTATCCCACATTTTCCCACCCATTTGCAGGCTCAATGTGGCTTACAGTGTATCGTTATGGCATTCGCCTTAACAATTTAGATATCATATTGTGTTACAAGGAAAGCATGTCTGGCATGGTCAAGTTAAACATACAAATAGAAGCATGTCTGATAAAAGGCTCAATGTGGTTTACAGTGTATCGTTATGGCATTCGTCTTAACAGTTTAGATGTCAGATTGTGTTATAAAGAAAGCATGTCTGGCATGGTAGATTAAGCAAACAAGTAAAAGAGATCAGAGATAAGTAGGTCCGCGTATAGGTATGGTGGAGAAGTGTTACATTTACAATTCTTGATTATTGTGGTATGCCTTGTTAAAGAGGTAGGTCTTTAGAGATGTGCGAAAGTTGGTTAATTCATGAATTAACAATTCACAATAATATTTAGAAAGCAACTAAGCCATGAACTATTAATCTGTGCCTCCTTCCCTTGACACTAGCTAGGGAGCAAGGTCTTTTGAAGTCAAGCAGTGGCCTGCCGAGTCCATCTCTGAGCTAGGTCACATAATGTATCTGCTTTTCAAGCCACTTATCTTCCCAGCTCCATGCACACTGTCATGATCTCTGGCTTCTCTGACACTGGGATAAACATGAGCCGTTGGGCTACTGCTGTAAAGCGGCAGCAGCAGGCAAAACCCCCCAACCAGAACTGGATTACCAAACAAACAAAGACAGGAGCTGCAGATGCAGACAAACAAGGCAAGAACACAGAGGATAGAGATTGGAGTGGAACTAAGCTAGAGGCAAGCAAAGCTGGAAAGACAGGACTGGACCAACTGGACTTCACCTGCGGTGGCCGCCGTTCCCCAGAGGTTGAGCCCCTAGGTGCGGGCGGCCTGCAGGACTTCAGGATTCCACACAAGACACACGGTACAGGAACAAGCTAGACTGAAGCAGAGTTAGGGTTCAGAGGGGAAAGGAATAAACATGAGAGGCAAGGCAGAATACTAGGCTAGGACTCACAGACAAATAACACAACACTAGGCAGAAAACAGACAGACTAAGGAACAGGGACTGAAAGCTGTCAAGCAGCCACTAGGAGAGATACAATCAATATGCTAAAAGCTAAACTACACACAGACTGAACAGGAACCAGGCAAGGCAAACAGACAAGAAACAAGACTAGGAAGTAATAAAACTTAAGCTAACCAACACAGACTGAACAGAACCAGACAAGGAATTCAGACAAGAAGCTAAACTAGGCAGAAGTGCAACAGAGCACACCAACTCACCCAGAGACCTTAGGCAATGCAAAGGCAAAGTAGCAAAGCCCACAGGTGCTTAATAAAGACCATCACCTGCTGAGGGTCAGCTACAGGAATCCCAAGACAAGTACGGGTGCTGCTTATGGACAAACAAGGCATGCAATTCTGGCAGACAGGAAGATCCAGACCAGACCGGCCTCTGACACAGGCTTGGGAAACAGCAACAGCTAGTCTATAGCAGTCACTGGTACTGGCCACCAGAGGACGAGGGGAGCACAAACCAGGAAAACAGTCATAATCATGACACACACCATGGTCCAGCTAGGTGCTAAACACCAACCTACAGATCGATGTATGACGGATAAGGATCATTCCACCAGGGTCTCCTCAGTGGTGTATGAAACAAAGACTTGGACAATCAGCCAAGCATTGCTGTCTGGTTGCTATTTCTGGAATGGCTGTGGGACTGAGGTGTGCCAAGGGGTGGAGCCAATGAAGAAAGGGGTGGGGCTGGGGCATGTACTAAAAATCTCCCTCTCAAAAAGCTGCCACACAGGGGTGTGCTGGTAAATTTTTAACAACAGGCTCTTTCTCCGGACCTAGCCAGCTCTGCAGTTGGAAGGGCCAGGGGTGGCCGGGAGGAGGGGGTAGCAACACTTGTCTGTCTCTCTCTTCTCTCCCTTCCTGGAGGCACGCTAGGCATACCTTTGCTGGCAGCCAATAAATGGACTGCCACTACTCCCAATGTCTTCCTCTGAGCAGCATGCTGGAACTTCTCACACATGCTGGAGAAATCCCAGCCTGCTGCTCAGAGCTGGAAACAAGGAGCGGGGAGCAGCAGCAGTCTATTTACTTGGCTGGCAGGGCTCAGCAACCCCACCAGCAAAGTAAAAGAGAATTCAGCAGGGGGCCCAAGCCCACATTTTGGGAGCCAGTTGTTAAAGTAGCCATGGAGGGCCCTACTTTAACAACCGGCTCCAAAAATTCTTTAAAACTTAACAACCGGCTCTTGCGAGCCTGTGAGAGCCTGCTCCAGCACACCACTGCTGCCACAGATACCCTTCAAGGGACCCCTTGGCAGCTCTGCCTTGGCAGTCTTCAGATACCTCTCGCACAATCCCTGGAGGCATAGACTTGAGGCTTCTTACAACACAGGGTGCAAGCATCTGAGCTAGGGCCACTTCTGTCCCTGGAACTCCCCTCAGGTACTGCAGCCAAGCCAGAACACCCTGGGAGGATCCTTGCTTGGGGCCTCCCTGATCTGTTCTGCCAGAGGGCTTTTAACTCCCTGCTCTCTGCTTGAGCACCACTCTCCTGGCCAGACAGGTTAACTGAGCTGTTACCTGCCTTAAGGTAGCTTAGTTCCACCTTCAGTGAGAGTGTGTCTATAAGGAAACCCTTCTTTATACCATCCACTCCCTCAAAGTATCCTAAAAGAGTTTTGTTTAGTTGATCTCTGGAGGAGTAAGCATCAAAAAGATTTTTTTAAAAAAACCTTACTACATGCCCCTGCATAATAGTTTCTTCAGGAAAGATTTATTTTCTCAGGGGCAAATGGGTCCAAGCTGCCCACGAAGTTCATATAGATGTTCAAACATGATCCAATCATGCGCCAGTTGTGAATTCTGCATAGGAACCGAGGAAAAGAAGAAGGGGAATGATGTTTGAATTAAAGTTTGATGCAGGATGAGACAATTGCCCAAGAGATACGGGACAGCATTAAAACTTAACTGGAAATAAATGAGACAGGGAAAGCAGATAGAACAGTCTGGGAGGGTATTAAGACGGTTATAAGAGGGTTCTCAAGAAGAAACAAAGGGGTGAACATGAGAAAACCTTAGAGGGACAGATTCAGGAGACAGAGGCAGCATTTAAGAGGATGGGGTCCAAAGCACTCCAGCAGAAGTTGGATCAGTTAAGAACAGATTTAAAGTCTTTTATCCATCAATGTATCGATTGTAAAATAGAAATATTTTGAGTTTAGCTATAAGCCAGGGACTTTATTGGCCCAAAAGTTAAAATGGCAGCAAAGAAATATGGCTATTTTTAGGATCAAGGTATATATGGGTGAATTGCTGTATAAGGAATCAGATATTCAAAAACAGTTTGTTCAATTTTATCAAGCCCTATACAGGGTTGATACAGCTATCACCTCTGATTCTATACAAAACAAAGGGGGCAGTCTTACAATGGATCTCCCAGCAGGTTAGGGATTGTATGGAAGCAGATATTACACCCACAGAAGTGTTGAAGACAATTCAGAATATGCCTTCAGGCAAAGCCCCAGGATTAGATGGCTTCCGCACAAGTTTTTATAAAAAATATGCCACAGTTATTATTATTAGCATTTGTATAGCACTACCAGACGCACGCAGTGCTGAACACCTGATACAAAGAGACAGTCCCTGCTCAAAAGAGCTTACAATCTAAATAATACAGACAGACAAGACAGTTACGGGTGAGGGAAGTAATGGGTGAGAAGGAAGGAAGGGACAAGGGGAGGGCAATTGAGTAGTGGCTAGGAGCTAGAAAGCAGCAGTGAAAAGGTGGGTTTTCAGCATAGATTAGAAAATAGGTAGAGATGGAGCTAGACGTATAGGTCCAGGAAGTCTATTCCAGGCATAAGGTGCTGCGAGAGGAGCAAAGCCTGGAGTTAACAGTGGAGGAGAAGGGGGACAACAAGAGAGATTTGTCTAGTGAGCGGAGTTCACAGTTCATGCCCCTTTACTTGCTAGGGTTTTTAATAGTGTACAAGAGGGGAAATAGCCTGCCAGGGACAATGAAAATGGCAAGTGGAGGAGTGGCCTAGTGGTTAGAGAGGTGGACTTTGGTCCTGGGGAACTGGGTTCAATTCCATTGCAGGCACAAGCAGCTCCTTGTGACTCTGGGCAAGTCACTTAACCCTCCATTGCCCCAGGTACAAATAAGTACCTGTATATAATGTGAAAGCCGCATTGAGCCTGCTATGAGTGGGAAAGCGCAGGGTACAAATGTAATAAAAATAAAATAATAATAAAAAAAAAGTATAAACAATATTATGCAAACTTATGCTTCTTGCAGGTTCTATCACCCAATCTCATTATTAAATACAGATGTTAAGATTCTAGTGACGCTCTTAGCAGAGTGACTGGCCCCAGTGTTGCCTCTAGTAATTCACCCAGATCAAACAGGCTTTATTGCAGGGAACTGACAATGTAAAGGAGTCATCCACTCAATTTGGGCAGCTCAACAGGAGAAGATCAAGATGATGCTTTTAGGAGTAGATGCCTTGAAGGCCTTTAATCATGTTCATTGGGATTTCATGATTGCAATAATAGAGAAGTTAAATATACAACCTAAATCTATGCAATAGATTATCAGTTTATACATGAAGCCAAGGTCATCTATTCGGGTAAATGGGGCATATTCTGAGACTTTTATTGTAAGAGGGACTACTCAGGGATGTTCATTGTCTCCACTTTTATCGTTATTGTAAGAGAACCTTTGGCACAGTGGATAGGGGACAACACATATAAATCGGGGGATAGTTTCCTATCAAATTTCACTATTTGCTGATAATGTGTTGCTTTCTATTACTCAAGACACATGCATCTTTTCCAGTATTACTTCAAAAGCTGGATAAATATAGTAAAGTCTCTGGTTTTGAAATAAATATAGGTAAGACTGAAGCCCTTAATGTTAGCTGGGGAGAAAGTGAAAGCTAAATTTCCTGTTCAATAGGTTCACTCCTCTTTAAAATACGTATGAATACAAATTCCTATCAACCTGGGGACCCTCTTCAAAGCTAATTATGGCCCCCTCCTTGGTCGGCTTAAGGACGATTTTGGGAAATGGAATAAATGGAGCTATCATGGGTCAGGAGAAAGCTGCTGTTAAGATTAAATGGTTATCCCGTCTTTTGTATTTATTTCAATCCTTGAACATACTACTCCTAAAGCATACCTTAGAACGACTACAGAAGGACCTATATAAATTTGTCCAGAAGGGATGATCTCTCAGGCCATCATGAGGAAACACAGATGGGGTAGGATTATGAAGCTGCCAAAGTTCACCAGATTTGGAATTGGAAGGAAATGACACAATCTAAGAGATAGGTGCGAATAGAACATTAGGTTAATGTATATCTTTTTTGGTACTTAGTGTGAGCATAGAAAGGCTTGCATGCTGGGATTTAGATTTAATTACTTATAACCCGCCCTTATTCAGGGCAGGGAACAAAAGAACACACATAATAGTAAAAAATACATACATAATTATAGCATACTCAGACAGTAGTTCAGAGAGAAAACAAACTATACAATCACATCCTCAGGTTCCTTGCTCCTTAAAAAAGAGTGCATACATCCCAGAGCAGTAAATTATGTGTGTTTCAGGTAGAAGCAAATTAGGCCAAAAACAATGTGGGCTTTCAAATAACATTTAAATGTCAGTACATGAAACTCATTTTGAAAAAAACACAAGACAACGTGTTCCATTCAGTTGGTCCAGTAATCAAAAAGTTCCCTTTCTAGTCACATCCAAACGCAGTCGTTTCAGAGCAGGTACAAACAAATTACCAGCCACCATCAAGTGCAACTGTCGTGATGACACATACCTTGTTCCTGCATGCCTCAAACAGTTGGAAGAATTTTGATCCCAGTAGTAACTCTGGTGGAAGATACAGGAGAAAATGATGGGGAAAGGGAGCAGATCTTTCCTAACTCCCATACTGTTAGAAATGGGATCGAATAGCTTAGAAGAAGGTGGGTCTTGTCAGTGGGAAAAGTTTGTACTAGAAACTGTATGGCAAATGAGAGAACAGAGAAATCTTAAGCTCTTCTCTCAATTGCAAACTGAGTTTTAAGTTTCCTTGCACTGAATTTTATAACTATTTGAGGATAAGGTACTGTCTTCAATAAAAATGTGAGTTACTATGGCTCACCCAGGTAGAGGCTAGGGGCCTCTCAACTAAATTATATAATATGCTCCTCCAGAGTAGGTTTGCTAAACTGCGGGTAGATGAGAGCTTGGGTAAGTTGAACTAGGACAAGAGTTGGATGATTCTGACTGGGTTAGCATAAATTAAGGGTGGAAATAATTTATTGGTGTCGGCAATCTGAAGGTATTATTGAGATGGCAGTGATACCACCCAGTAGGAACAAATAAATTCTTCCTATATACTCTCCTAACCTGTTGGAGGGGGTGCGACGGAAACTGGACATATTCATATGCATGTGGGTATATTGTCTAGTTGTTCAGAACCTTGAAATTAAAATTAGAGACCCAAGATCGGCATGAATCCTGGGTACAAAAGATTTCAAATGGAACCTGATAGGAGGTTACTGTTCTGAACGGGAGAATCACAGTGATCAACCCTATTGATACACAAGTGTCAATAATTAGGCGCTGTTCATTAACACTGTAAATTGTTAACTTAGTCTAGGAATAATTTTAAACAGCGAGTTAAATGCATGTCACACTGGCTCTCTCCTACCACTGCCCCCTCCCCTTGGCTTCGGCAGCTTGTTCTCGTCCTACCCGCCACTGTACACCGGCAGCCTTTATATCTCCTCCACCCCGCTCTCTGGCATCCAATCCTACCCGTCCGCCCGCCACCCTCCAAACTTGCCTTGTACACACAGCGGCATTAATCACATACTGCTCTATTCCTCTCTGTAATCAGAAGCCCTCCCTCTCTGGTGTCCCACCTTCTCTAATTAAACTTCCTGTTTCCTGCTGCAGGAGTCGGATGCTAGAGAGGGAGGGCTCCAGTTACAGAGAGGAAGACGAGCAGCAGGTGGTTAAGTGGGGGGCCGCCATTTGTACAAGGGCAAGTTGGAGCCCATATCAGTGGGCTGGGGTGGATAAAGATTGCCAGAGAGCATGGCGGGCAGCCAGAGAAAAAGGCTGCCATGCAGGGAGGGAGGGTGGACAGCGATAGTAGAGATGAAAAATAGAGGCAGGAGGGAGGAAAAGTGAGAGAGTACAGGGGTGGTAGGAAAGAAAAGAAAAAGCTGGTCGGTGGGGGGTGGGTAGGAAGAAATGCAGGGCAGCTGAAGAGAAAAAGCTGAGGAGCTCCTGGGGGGGTGGGGGGAATGAGATTGTGCCAGAGGTGAGGAAGGGAAGGAATGAGATGAGATGCTGCCAATAAAGAGGAAGGGGAGAAAGGAGAAGAGAGATGGTGCCCATAGAGAGGAAGAGAAGAGATCTGGTTCCCATAGAGAGGAAATGAAGAGAAAAGAGATAGATGAGATGGTGCCCGTAGGGAGAAAGGGAAAGAGAGGAGATGGTGTCCATGTGGTGGGAGGAGAGACCGGAGGAGATGGTACCCATGGAGGGGAGGGGAGGAGAGACAGAAGGAGAGAGGAGATGGTGCTCATGGGTGAAGGGAAAGGGAAGGGATAGAAACAAGACAGATTTAAGGAGGAAGAAAAATGGAAGAAAGTTGAATGTGGAAGATGTTATAGGGGAAGAAGTGAAAAAGAGAGGAGGAGAGAAGAGAAATAGTGAGGAGAGGAGGCCCTGAAAATAGAGTTCAGAGCACAGACCGAGGAACAGAGACAAGGAATAAGATGATTATAAAAATAAAATCACCGGACAACAAAGGTAAAAGAAATGATTTTATTTTCAGTTTAGTAACTGAAGTACAATATGTCAGTTTTGAGAATTGACATCTGCAGTCAATATTTTGCACTATACAGGTGAAAAATGGCGAGGTGGGTGACACTTGTATGGCAATTAATTGTGCGATTAAAAAATGTGATCGCGATTAATCGTGTGGTTGGCCCTTTGCTCAGTGAACAGCCCCAGTCAATATTCTATATGGCAGCAAGGTGTGAAATTGCAGACAATTGGAAATCTAATCTCTCTTGAACTTTAGAGCGTTGGCAGGGGAGACTTAGATACTTACTGCTAATGGATTTTTTTGCATCAGTGAATCAAATGTAACCATCAGGAACAATGGGCTCAGCTATGTTCATATTTGGGGAATAAAGTAAGGAAAGGCAAGAGGGGATGGGAAGGTCCATGTACCAAGAAAAACCTGTCCTTTTCTGCCTGATGACACTTTAACACTTCAGATGAGTAGAACTAAGGAATTTGGCAAAGAATGTAAATCCAGCAATGCAGGAAGATAACAAACAGATCTGGTAATTAATCTGTTGTGTGCACGGATGATAAAGCCGGCCAGAAGATTGGGACAGGACCATGCCTCAACCCATGTCTTAGTAAGTATCTGCTGCTGATTTCAAGGCCCCTGAAATCAACAGACTGGTAGTGCTTCCCTCAAGACCCACTGCTCCTTGTTGGCGAGTGGCGCAAGGCTGGTGAAGAGGGGGAATTGGAGATGGGAAGGAGAGCATAAGCAATACTGTTGTCAACACCAGGCAATGCTTAGTATGAGCCATCAAATTCAGTTGTAGGCAATATAGGACAAAGGTACAGATATATAAGGTAGGCCCAGGGAGCCTACGAGGGTGGGGGTTGAGGGTGGGAAGGGTGGGGGCTTGGTTGTCAGGGGTAGGAGGGAGGGGGGATCTGGATCATGGGGAATCGGAAGTGGTGAGTGTTTCTGCATCCTTTATGCGCAACCTACCTGATATTCAGCTAGGGCTCATATAAAATGTCATACGTGGTCCCGACTGAATATCAGCTTTGGACCTAATAAGCTCTGGCAGTCAGCATATGTTGAATCTGACCTGGATATTCAATGTTGGTGCATTGACATTGCCTGACATTAGATATCTGTGGCTACTCTGCCTGTGCAGTCAGCACAAAAAACACATTGCCATTGCAGGCTGAATATTGACCAGGTAAAGGACTTTCTATTGATGGTGTTAGACTAGAGGGAGTAACATTTGAGCATTTGAACTCCACCTCATTTACAGGTTAAAACCCTGCTGTGTTAGAATCAGACTCAGAGCATTCAATTAAAGTAGCTTTTTGTGATGATAATCATCATCATCATTACCATATCATTTAATAATAATGAATAACCTGTCTAATATTCTTTGAAATCTTAGGTTACAGGGTAGTATGTATGATATCTTCACTATGAATCAACAGTATGTAAAGAGAGAAAAAATTCACTCAGTGCTTTACAGCTTTTTTTTTTTTTTCATAGGATGGCAGGAGCATAAAAGAAGCTTGGGAATACAGTCCAGTAGCCAAAATACAAAGGTTGTTTTGTTAGTGCTTCAAAATTATCTAATCTTGCACAACAATGTGTATTTCTTTCATTCTAACTATAAACTCAGGACTGCCATCTCCATGATGCATAACATTTGCCCTAATTGTAAGTTTAACAGTGAAGAATAAAGTTCATTTTTAACTATCCAGTTGGCTGAAAGCAGATTTTCTCTATTGTGCCAACAAGTATTATGTGTATGTGTTTGTTAATCAAGACTGTTATGGAGCTAAGTAACTCACATTGTAGCTCCTTCATACATTTCCCAGTATGAAATGTATCCCGCTCTGCCTGAAGGAATGAAGGAGAAGAGAATGAGCGGAGCTTCCTCCCTTCATAGTATACAGATTCTACAGCTTCTTAGCTCTGCAAAAATATAGGCTGACCCAGCGGACAGGGCAGATCTCAGGGAAAATATGCCAATAGCTTAATTTACTAGAAGGGACCCCTAACCTCAAAAGAAGAGAGCATGCCTCTGTACTGAGCTCTTCACCTCCATGAAACATGAATTATTAATTTAGGCAAAGTGCTTGTGATGGGGTTTATCATGCACAGTGCAATTCACCAGGGATTCTGCTGAGTCTATTTAGGTCATCATATAAGTAAAGACCTTATGCAAAACTTAGTCAAAAGTGTCAGGTGATAATTCACAAAATCGATCAGAGCACCCATCTCCTGGGAGACCAAGATGCAAAACCACAGGAACTTCCTCTCCTTTCAAACAAACAAACAAAAAAAGCTTTATTAAGCTGAAACCGATTTAACATAAGAAATACAAGAATTCCATATCATCATGCTGATCAATCCATAGACTGGTGGGTTGTGTCCATCTACCAGCAGGTGGAGATAGAGAGCAATCCTTTTGCCTCCCTATATGTGGTCATGTGCTGCCGGAAACTCCTCAGTATGTTCTCTATCTCAGCAGGTGGTGGTCACACACAGCAGCAGCTCTGGCTAGGTCTCCAAGCCTAATTTTTAGGTTTTGTTGAGTACCTGGGGTTGAGGGCTCTTCTTGAGCAAGTGCAAACCTGGTGGCGCCAGGTCCTTCTTTTTCTCCCCCCCCTCCCACTGGCTCCGTTAAAAAAAAAATTTTTGAACGTCCTTAAGGGCGTTTATTTCGACGTTTATTTAAACGTTTATTGCAGCTACTCACTGGGACACCAGGTCGTTACAGCTCGGAGCGAGAAGCAGGTAATTTTTACCTTTTTATAGCGGGCAGGGGGTTCCCTGATCGATCTCCACGTGGCCTATTGCGTCGGAGGAGCGAGGGTGCGAAGAATCGCTCCCGGACCGCGTGTGCGCTTCTAGCGGGGATGCGGGGGGTCTAAAGTCTGACTCGCCCTTGTTGGGTGTCAGTTCGGAGGCCGGTCAGTGTTCCGGGTCTTCCTCCGGTGCGGCGGTTTTTCCCGCCATAAACGCCCATCCCCCGCTGCTCGCCTCCGCCATCTTGGCCGGCCATGCTGCTCGGACGGCTTCTTCTTGGGCCGCCCTTGAGCTGGGAGACGTTAATGCCATGGCCGCCCTTGATTTGGGCGACGGCAAAAAAAGCGGCTAAAGTTAAGCGCCGTTCTTCCCGCGCGGCTCCTTCGCGGAGTGTCGCGCCGGACACCATCTTGGATGCGCAGCATGTTTCTCCCCCGCTCTTGCGAGCGCCGGTTGAGGGTGCGTCTAGGGCTGTGGCCCAGGCGGCTGAAGTGCACAGTCTGGGGGGTTTCTCCCCCGAGTTTATTTTGCTGCTGCATCAGGCCTTCCTTATGCAGAACGCTGCCCCTTCTCCCTTGTCCGATAAAGGGGTTGAGGCCCCCGGAAGTAAACGCCCTCGGGTGGATTCCCAGGCCTTAGAGGACTTTGTCTCCTCTGATGTAGATGAGAGCAGCGTATCTGAGTTCTCCCAACGGTCCTTTGCGGATTCCTTGGAGGAGACGGATTCCCGCTCGGATGGAGCGGATGACCCCTCTGCAGCGCGGATCTTTCGCTCAGAGGATTTGCCCAACCTGTTACTGCAGGCCATGAGCATTTTGAAGATTTCTTCTCCAGAGGACGTCTCTCCCTCAGCCCCTGTTGGCTCCGCCATTATGCTGGGGATGAAGCGCCCGCCTAGAACCTTCCACGTGCATGATGCCATGCACACCTTAATTTTGGCTCAATGGGATGTCCCGGAAGCGAGCCTCAAAGTGGCTAGGGCTATGTCCCGCCTCTATCCTTTGCCTGAAAGTGAATGGGAAGCCTTTCTTTGGCCTACCGTGGATTCTTTAATCACTGCGGTGACTAAGAAAACGGCGTTGCCGGTGGAAGGTGGCACGGCCCTAAAGGACGCCCAAGACAGAAGATTGGAGGCGGCCTTAAGGTCGTCCTTCGAGGCGGCTGCCTTAAGTTTGCAGGCCTCAGTTTGCGGCTCCTATGTGGCCAGGGCGTGCCTGACGATTGTGCAGCGGCTTTCCCCTCGGATCCTTCCTTGAGGGCTGATTGGCCGGCCCTGGACATCGGTTTGGCTTATTGGCAGACTTACTGTATGATGTCTGAGAGCCTCGGCTAAAGGTATGGCTCAGACAGTCTCTGTGCGCGGTGGCTTTGGCTGAAACATTGGTCTGCTGACCACGCCTCTAAGTCCCGCCTGGCTAAGTTGCCTTTTAAAGGCAAGCTGCTTTTTGGGGTCCGAGCTGGACAAATTGTGACCGATCTCGGCACGTCCTAGGGGCAAGAGGTTACCAGAGGTTCAGGCTCGGGCCAGTGCTCGCCCCGGTAACTCCAGAGGACGGTTTCAGGAAGCCCGTTGTACGGCCTCACAGCCGGGCAAGGTCGGGCTCCTCCTGGCCCCCTCTTCCTTCAAGAGGAACTTCTCCCCCCAAGCAGCATTCCTTTTCGCAGAGACCCGCCGTCCCGGAGGTGCGCCCTCCGGTCCTCCACCAGGGTTCCTCCGTACCCAATGACGTGTGTCCTAGTCCCATGGGCCCACGTTGCAGATTTGGAGTGACGATCCTTGTCCTTCGTTTGCGTTGTGGGCAAATGGATCCAAGGTAACTTCAGGAACGCTTGGGTGCTGGAAGTCCATCATAGAGCGGCTACAAGCTAGCAGTCTGCCGACCCTTAAGCAGACGGGTTGTTGTAACTTCTCTCCCATGCAAGTCTCCGGTCAAAGCTTTGGCAGTGCAGCAGACCTTGGACAAATCTCATCCACGCCTGGGTGTCTTGGACCGTCCGGTGCCAGAAAATCAGCTTGGCAAGGGACGTCCTCCATTTCTCTTTGTGGTACCAAAGAAAGGAGGTTCTGTAGCGGCCTATCCCTCGACCTCAAAGGGGTCAATTCGGGCCTTGACAATGTTCTGGCATCTTTCTCATGGAGACTCTCCGCTCTGTTATAGTGGCAGTGAAGGCAGGGGAAGTTCCTGGCATCCTTGGACAGCAGGAAGCGTACTTGCCATATTCCCATCTGGCCTCCTCATCAACGCTTTCTGCGTTTTGCAGTCCTGGGCCGACACTTCCGTTCAGAGCCCTCCCGTTCGGGTTGGCTATCTGCTTCCGCGGACCTTCTCCAAAGTAATGGTGGTCATCGCGGCCTTCCTGCGAAAGGAAGGAGTACAAGTCCATCCTTATCTGGACGACTGGTTGATCCGAGCCCCCTCTTCTGCAGAGTGCGGCAAAGCTGTGGACCGGGTGATTGCTCTTTTGAGCTCCCTGGGGGTGATCATCAACTGGGAGAAAAGCCAGCTGCGCCGACTCAGTCCCTGGAGTATCTGGAGTTCGATTCGACACCCAAGTGGGCAGAGTGTTCCTGCCGGACAATCGGATTGTCAAACTTCAGGCTCAGGTGGACCAGTTCCTAGTAGCCTCTCTGCTTCGGGCTTGGGACTATGTGCAGCTGTTGGGCTCTATGACGGCCACGATTGGAAGTAGTGCCCTGGGCCAGGGCTCATATGAGACCACTACAACACTCTCTGCTGCAGCGCTGGACTCCTGGTGCGGAGGATTATGCTGTGCGCCTTCCCTTGGACCCAGCAGTGCGCAAGACGCTGAGCTGGTGGCTGAAGACAGACAAGTTGTCTGCAGGGATGCCTCTTGTGACCCCGGAGTGGATTGTCGTCACGACGGACGCCTCTTTGACGGGCTGGGGAGCCCACTGCTTGGGAAGGACAGCACAGGGGCTCTGGTCTCCTGCAGAGGCAAAGTGGTCTATCAACCTCCTGTAACTCAGAGCCATTCGGTTGGCGCTTTTGGAGTTCCTCCCGGTACTGGCATTGAAGCCAGTACGGGTCCTGTCGGACAATGCCACGGCTGTGGCCTATGTCAACCGCCAGGGAGGTACCAAGAGCACCCCTCTAGCCAAGGAAGCCATGAATCTATGCCAGTGGGCGAAGCGAACCTGGAACAGCTGTCGGCGGCCCACATTGCTGGAGTCATGAATGTCAAGGCGGACTTTCTCAGTCGCCATACCTTGGATCCCGGAGAGTGGCAGTTATCGGCTCAGGCGTTCTTGCACATCACGAAGCGCTGGGGCCAGCCGAGCCTAGATCTGATGGTGTCATCGGCCAATTGCCAAGTGCCGCGCTTTTTCAGCAGAGGACGGGACCCTCGATCTCTGGCAGTAGATGCTCTTCTCCAACAGTGGCCGACACAGGAGCTTCTCTATGTGTTCCCGCCCTGGCCCATGTTGGGCAGGGTACTAGACCGGGTGGCAAAGCATCCGGGCCGGATAATCCTGGTGGGTCCGGACTGGCCCAGACGTCCCTGGTATGCGGACTTGATCAGGCTCTCAGTGGACGACCCTCTGCGGCTGCCAGTGGAGCAGGGCCTGTTGCATCAGGGTCCCGTGGTGATGGAGGATCCCTCCCCCTTTGGTCTTACGGCCTGGCTATTGAGCGGCAGCGTCTGAGGAAGAAGGGCTTCTCAGACAAGGTCATCGCCACTATGCTGAGAGCGAGGAAGCGCTCTACTTCTACTGCTTATGCCAGGGTTTGGCGTACCTTTGCAGCGTGGTGTGAAGCAGGCTCACTTTCTCCCTTCACTGCTCCAATTTCTTCAGTGCTGGCATTCCTGCAAGAAGGTCTGGAGAAAGGCCTGTCGCTCAGTTCCCTTAAAGTCCAGGTAGCGGCTCTAGCTTGCTTCAGGGGCCGCCTGAAGGGTGCTTCCCTGGCTTCGCAGCCAGATGTGGTACGCTTTCTCAAGGGAGTTAATCACCTGCGCCCTCCTCTGCACTCAGTGGTGCCTGCGTGGAATCTCAACCTGGTGCTCAGAGCCTTGCAGAAGCCGCCTTTTGAACCCTTGTCGAGGGCATCTCTGAAAGACCTGACGTTGAAAGCAGTCTTTTTGGTGGCTATCACTTCAGCCAGAAGAGTTTCCGAGCTCCAGGCACTCTCATGTTGAGAGCCTTTTCTGCAGTTCACTGAGGCAGGAGTGACTATTCGCACAGTGCCTTCCTTCCTGCCCAAGATTGTTTCTCGCTTCCATGTGAATCAGCAGCTCTGTCTCCCTTCCTTCGTAGGGAGGACTACCCAGAGGAATACTCTGCTCTCAAATTTCTGGATGTGAGACGAGTCATCATCAGATACTTGGAAGTGACCATGATTTCCGGAAATCGGATCATCTGTTTGTCCTGTTTGCAGGTCCTCGTAAGGGTCTGCAGGCTGCTAAGCCTACAGTGGCAAGATGGGTCAAGGAAGCCATTGCGGTGGCTTATGTGGCCGCGGGGAAGGTGCCGCCTATTCAGCTGAAGGCTCACTCCACTAGAGCTCAGGCGGCCTCAATGGCAGAGGCCGGGTCCGTCTCCTTGGAAGAGATATGCAAGGCGGCAACTTGGGCATCGGCCCATACCTTCTCCAGGCATTACCGCTTGACTGTGGCTGCTCGGGCGGAGGCCCGGTTTGGAGCTTCAGTGTTGCGGTCAGGGATTTCAATGTCCCGCCCTGGGTGAGTACTACTTCGGTACATCCCACCAGTCTATGGATTGATCAGCATGATGATATGGAAGGTAAAATTATGTATCATACCTGATAATTTTCTTTCTATTAATCATAGCTGATCAATCCATAGCCCCTCCCAGATATCTGTACTGTTTATATTCTGGTTGCATTTCAGGTTCAAGTTTAGTCTTCAGTTCCTGTTCAGGAGGACTTCATGTTCAAGTTTTTTCAATTGGATTCTTCAGGAGTTGAGACGAGTTTGTGTTACAGTGAGCTGCTGCATTCCTCTCCCCTCCGTTTTACGGGGCTGGATTGAGACATAAATTCTGCCGGCGCTCCCTCCCGCTTCGGCGGTGTTAGGGTCAGTCAGCTCCTCCCGCGGTTGCGGTTGCAGGATAAGCCAGAACCCCCCGCATCGGCGGGGTGGTGTCCCTCCCCCGCTCCGCGGGGATGAGCTGGACGGATTCCCCTCCCCCACTTGTGTGGGGATGAGCTGGGTTAATTCCCCTCCCCCGTTTCGGCGGTGGTGAGCTGGGGAGTGTCCCTTTGTGGGTGTAATTCTCTAAGTGCTGAGTCCTGCGGATGGAGCTTGGATATCGACATACTGAGGAGTTTCCGGCAGCACATGACCACATATAGGGAGGCAAAAGGATTGCTCTCTATCTCCACCTGCTGGTAGATGGACACAACCCACCAGTCTATGGATTGATCAGCTATGATTAATGGAAAGAAAATTATCAGGTATGATACATAATTTTACCTTTTGATACACATAAGTTATCAAGAAGGTAGCAAATTTGCTTTCAGATTAAATAGCTCTGATGTATTCTTTCTTGTTCTTAGCCTGTTCCCATTCAGAAACCAGATGAAATGGATTTACAATTGCAAAATCTTTATATATGTAGATTAATTAACTCTAGATGGGCTGATATGCAAAATGATTTAAGTGTGCAGGAAAGGCACCTGTCCATTTAAATTGCTCAGGACCGCCCATCTGCTGATATTCAGTGGCACTTACCAGGCAGTGCCACTGAATATCAGCTCTGACCGGCCCAAAATAAAAGTGGGCAGATGAGAGACAGTACAGGGGGCAGCACTGGGGAGGAGCTGGCAGTTATACAGGTGCTGGCAATATTGAGTGCCAGTACCCACATAGCTAAGCGGGCGAATTTTGGACAGCTCAAGAGCAGTCCTAAATTCTTCCCCTTTGCCCCAAATAATGCATTGCAGAACAGCCAGAAGGTGAGGACCATACCCTGATGCAGCCAGAGGCAAAACATAGCCCATGTTGGCAGTGGGTCCATCAGAAAATTAAGGGGACCTTTTACTAAGGTGCGCCGAAAAATGGGCTGCGCTAGTGTAGGCATGTGGTTTGGATGCTCGCAGATCCATTTTTCATTGCACCTGTAAAGGCTTTTTTTTTTTTGCCGAAAATGGGCATTTGGCACATCCATTTTTGGTGTGAGACCTTACCGCTAGCCATTGACTTATTGGTAAGATCTCATTCAGTAACCATGCAGTAATCATCTACGCATGTAGAATGATGATTACTGGCCGGTTTCTGCCATGCATCAGAAAATAAAAATTATTTTCCGGTGCGCATAGCGGACGCTCATCAAAAATGACTGCAAGGGCCGCACAGTAGCTGGGCAGTAACTCAAAATTGACACCACGCAGCTTAGTAAAAGGGCCCCTAAGATAATTGGCGTTCAGCTTATGTATAAAATTTAAGAGAAAGAGAAAATATATCTTTTTAAATGAGTTTTATATTACAATGAAGATGTTTTAAATGGTAATCAATAAACAGTGACCGATGAGGAAGCAGGCAAACTGCAGACTGAGCATTGTATGTGTGAAAAATGTTGCCACTGAGGTCTAGAAACTGTTATTTATTTACTGCCTTTTTGAAGGAATTCACTGAAGGCAGCATAAAGCAAGAATAAGTCAAACATAAGCAATAGACAGTTACAGCAGTAAAAATATTCAAGCAACAAAAAGTATGGCATAGTATGCTACATTACAATGTCAACACAATAGTTGTGACCAGTTAGTTCTGGGGCAGTCCATGGGCAGAATCAGAGTGGTGCCGAGACTTGGTTAATGTTGATATTCAGTCCACTAATCAGATATGTGCCAAATAAAAGCGCCCTTTTAGTAAAGGGCATTAATTCCCAACATAGCATATGGGAAAATGCTTACTGCAAAACAGTAATTTTGCCTTGTGCATGTTCATACATTGTTTTTTAATATTTATTGGAAGGGTGCATGCAATGTGCGGGGAATGGGTGTTTCTGTATGAACCAGCTAACATGTTCCAATTAGCCCATACTAACTGGTTAACGCATAGCCAACATGAGAGTGTTTTTTGCAGGTCTCATGAGCTAATGGAAAAATGAGTGCAGGACCTGCAGAAAGAAAAAAGCTCTGTTTTAGGACAGTGTTATATATTGGCTTAGCGTGCGGGAAAGTCCTGCATTAAAATGTGCTTATTTATCATGGTGGAATTCTGTGTGTATTTTAGCTAAATATGAATATGCTGCGGCTGAAAAACATAACTCACTTGTTAAGTACAACAAAATATGGTCTCCTTTACTAAACCCACTACGTAATAACCTTTGTCAGAATTGAAATTATGTATTACTCCTGTGACTTATGATTATGATCTGTTATTGAAATAATCCCTGACTTGCCCTAACTTGAACATGTATGCTGATGCTTGTTACTGTTAACTTGTTAAGCTGGCTAATTGCTTTATTTTAGCCATTTGTTATTTATAAAACACAATAAAAATATTGGAACTAAAAAAAATGTGCTAAACCCAATTTCTAATGTGTTAGTAAAAGGGCCTCAAAGTTTAAGCCAGGAAAAAGGCTGCCCTAATTTCAGCGGCGTACCAAGGGGGGGCGGTCCGCCCCGGGTGCATGCCACTGGAGGGGTGCCGCGCGCCTGTCGGCTCTTCGTTTTCATGCTCCCTCTGCCCCGGAACAGGGTACTTCCTGTTCCGGGGCAGAGGGAGCATGAAAATGAAGAGCCGGCAGGCGCGCGGCACCCCCCCCCCCCCCCCCCCAGTGGAGTGCACCCGGGGGGGGGGTTCTTTCACTGGGGGATCGGGGGTTCTTTCGCTGGGGGGGGCGTCACGCTGTTCCTGGGGGGGGGGGGTGCTGAACCCAGGGGGGGGCGGGGTGCATCGGCGATCCGCCCCAGCTGTCAGCCCCCCTAGGAATGCCACTGCCTAATTTTATCAGATCTACCCATAAACTTGACAGTTGGAACGGAAAAGGAACAAGCTCATAACAACCAACCTGGACCCAAACACTTAACACACTTTTCCAAAACTTACAACCTACTGTCCACTGAAGAACAACCCGGCCTGACCAGTGATTTAATCCTATTCGACTATGTTGTGATCCTATTTGACTCTCTTTGTAACTCTCTAACAGTGAATCATGTAAACCATATTGAATCTCCTAAGGACCTTACCTAACCCAATACTTCTGCGTGAGACCTCTACAGACTCTCGCTGTCTCTATCAAACTGTTAACCCCACTCCATACCCTGTAACCACCCCCATTGTTCCACGTAAACCACATTGAACCTTTGAATAGGTGGGAAAATGCGGGATACAAATGTAATAATTAAATAAATAAATAACCAGGCACTTACCCAGGTGCCAGGCTGAATATTGTCTCGTAGCCAGATACGCCCTTGGGGCCGGTCACACCTGGCTATTTAGTGCTGGAATCTAGGTAAGGTCTGGCACTGAATATCCAGGTATAAAAAGCCCATGGTGACTGTTGTTAAAAAAAAAAACGACCACTGTGGACTAAATATTGACATATTAGTATATGTATTCTGTTAACTTTGTCTTGAAATTCCATCTGGTTTCTTCTAGAATGGTTGCTGGTTCTGATACAATTGAGCTGGGATCTGGCCTTGATGCAGTAAGTGTTGCACTGGAACTTTGTGCTAAGCTTCAGTACACAGTGTTCTAACACATACACACTAAAAAAAACTTCTATTGCAGTAAACTAATGGCATGCAAACTACATCCGTGTTAAAATGTGTGCACAGTCAGAAAAACAGCACATGCTGCTGTGATAATGTGCACTAGTTTGCTCCATCAGGAGTAACATGTTTCTGTTCCTGTGAGTACATGAACAGAATTGGCTTGTGCACTAACAGAAAGGGTGACATTTAAAAAAAAAATGTACTGCCAGACTCCTCAATCCCTGCCTCCTAACCTAACTTCACCCCACCGCACAAAATGTTCCTGGTGGCCCAGTAGGCCTGGACACTCCGACCCTCCCCCAAACTTTTACCCGTTGGTCCAAGTAGACGCCTCCTGAGCATCCCAATTCTCCCTCACTCCCTCAAAATATTACTTGGTGGTCCAAGTAAACCCCCCAGTCCCTCTATCCACCCACCTCAACACACTGGAAGGCAGGAGTGATGGCCACTCTCTCCTCCCTCTGATGTCTTTAGCTTCTAAAATGGCAACGGATGATCCCTAGTAGTGCACTGGGCATTGTTTCTGTTTTCCATTATTCAGAGCTGGGTGGGGAGTTCCAGGAGAGGGGTTGAGAAACGGAGAAATACTGGATTGGGAGGGGGAGGGAGAAAGATGCCAGTTCATAGGTGGGCTGAGGATTGGAAGATGGAGATAAGCCGGGCTGCAGGCGGAGAGAACATTGAATGCCCATCTACTTTGGACTCAGGCCCACCCAAAGTCAGCACTCTGGTATTAAAACATGTGTGAACACTGATATAAATGAAATTTTGACCATACAATTGCATGCAATATGGCAGAAGCTTTTCATGGCTGCAGCATTTGGATCAAAAATCAGATCCAGTGGAAAAGCTTATTCTTTCACACCAATGGCAAATATAAAATAATCTGGGCTTTGATTTAGCCACCAATGGTAAGATCTGCTGTGGAGTCATGTTTGCTAGGAAAGCAATGAATTGCTTTGCCCTGCTGGATTACATAGTTCCTGTATCTGTTGCCGGAAGTTTGGGCAATGTTTTGGAGCACTTAATTTCATTTTAAAGAACTTCAAAGCATTATATAGACTCCAGACACACTAATGCAATCAGATGTTGCTTGCAGTTTCAGAATCTTTCCGCTTCTAGCTGGAATTGCATATTTGCCTTTTCTGCCAGAACCAAGCTCAAGTGCAGGGTCAGTCACAAGCTGTGTGCAGTGAGCTAAGCTTCATAAAACACTTGGCCTTTTCTTGCCAAAAAAAAAAAAAAGTGGGAGGAGAAAAGGCATCAAGAAAGAGAACAGAGAAAGACGATAAGGACAAAAAGGAGAGAAAGAATGGAGAAGGCAAGAGTTCCTCTCCCGCTTGTTTATTTTTTGGAGTTAACTTTATGCCTTTTCAGTAGTAGTTCAAGCAAGTTATTTTCAAGTACAGTAGCCATGTCCCTGTTCCTGGAGGGTTTACATTCTAAGTTTGTGCCCGAGGCAATACAGGATTATTGATTTGTCCAAGGTCACCAGGAGCTTCAGCAGGCTTTGAACACTGGCTTCCCTGCTTCACAAACCATTGCTTTAATTACTAGGCTAATCCTTCACTTTCCATTTTGCCTTTCTCTGTCTACCCCTTTGCTCCAAAATTGATATGGAGACTGGATGGAGTATGTGGACGTATGAGGTCTACTGCCTCCCCCCCGCCCCTTACCATCCCTCTCCTAGGATTCCAGTTTGTACTGCATAGTAGTAAAGTTATAAAAACTAGTGAGTAATTTTCTAAAAAATCATTTCAAAAGTACCTCCAGCAAATTCACCAAACAAATTCACTGGAGTGGCAGAACATTCCATGCATTTTTATTGTGTGTATAACGTAATCTGGTTCCTTAGTGCTAGAGGGGAGAGGTTTAGTTCCCTCCACAATATTTTACATTTAAAAATAAACTCAACACTTACAAAACATGAACAGATTTCACTTTTGTAATTAGTACAGTGTAACTGGCTTTACATTTGTGGAAGATCACTGCTTAATTCAGGAGAGCTGTGAAGTATGAAATAAAAAATATAGTCCAATGTTGTAAGAGACATTCCGGACAATATCTAGTTAGCAGCACCTGCTAACCGGAGCAGTACAGGTCATCAGACTGTTCAGCGACACCAGATAGTGCCAGTGTGATTGCCTCAGCACTATCTGGACCAGTGGTGTCTAACCTCAGTCCTCAAGGGCCGCAATCTAGTTGAGTTTTCTGGCTTTCCCCAATGAATATGCATGAGATCTATTTGAATGCATTGCATCCATTGTGTGCAAATTTATCTCATGCATGTTCAGAGTGGAAATCCTGAAAACCCAACTTGGCAAGGGTTGATTGTAAGCTCTTTTGAGCAGGGACTGTCTTTTCTTCATGTTCAATTGTGAAGCCCTGCGTACGACTGGTAGCGCTATAGAAATGATTTGTAATAGTAACAGTAGTAAGGGCTGAGGTTGGACACTCTTGCTCTGGACAGTGCTGGGGTGGAGTTTGGGCAGAATTAGAGATTATCTGGTTAGCAGTGATATTCAGACTGCTAACCAGATAAAGTTAGGACAGCCTTTTGCAATCCTAATCAGTGTAGCGGTCTGAATATCACTGTTAATCAGATAGCACTGTTGGTCAGTGCTGATTCCAAGATATTCAGTACTGGCCCTGTCCCATCACCATAAATGCTCTTTAGAGTGTGACCACTGGTTCCATTCTTGAAACAACATAGTAACTTCTTAAAATTGGACACTTTGAAGGCCAGTCTAATGGCTCAATTGCAGTACCATGCACTACTATACAAAAGGACCTGCTTTTAAATCCCAGATCAGATCTTACACTACCTGGACTTGTCAGGTCTGGGAATGCAGTGGAGGCACTATTTACAGCCCTTGGAAGTGGGAAGTAGGGGGTCATAGTCATTGTTCAATTATTATACCTAGATTTAGGGCGTACAAGTGAAGGAGTAGCCTACTGGTTAGTGCAGCGTGCTTTGATCCTGGTGAACTGGGTTCAATTCGCACTGTAGCTCCTTGTGACTGGGCAAGTCACTTAACCCTCCATTGCCCCAGGTACAAAATAAGTGCCTATATATAATATATATCCACTTTGAATGTAACCACAGAAAGGCAGTATATCAAGGCCCTTTCCCTATGACTGCAGGCTCTTGAAAGAACTATAGTGGATGGATCCCAGCTGAGGATCGCTGCTGTGATAACTGGGCTAAAGTAAATTGCAGGAAGGGGGATTCCCAAATAATTGCAAATGAAGACTTTGATCTGCTTAAGCTGGAAGGAACAGAAGGACAGAGTTCCCCTCCCCCTCAAAAAAAGAGAAAAATTTGAAGACGGATTGCCATGTTACGCTAAGATTTTAATGACTATCAATAAACAAAAAAATATGAGTTACCTGCAGGGAAAAGGCATCATTAAACTTAAATTATTTACAATGACAGTAACAGTTCATCCTGACCTCCAACAGCAATGTATAAATGTATGTATGCATAAATAATATATACATTTAGTGCTAGACTACATAATGCCTTAGTATTTGATTATCAAAAAAAGTTTCTCTTGCTCTCTGTCCCCTGTGTACATGCACCAAGCTGCAAACAACTTATAGGGGCTACCATAAGGTTCAATGGCAGGCTGTAAGACTGGGGTGAGGTTGTCAGCACTGCTCCCCAAAACGTTCTCAAGTTTTCTAATATATCTATCATCTCTCTATGTATAGATAGAGTGGAGTGGAGTGGCCTAGTGGTTAGGGTGGTGGACTTTGGTCCTGAGGAACTGAGTTCAATTCTCACTTCAGGCACAGGCAGCTCCTTGTGACTCTGGGCAAGTCACTTAACCCTCCATTGCCCCATGTAAGCCACATTGAGCCTTCCATGAGTGGGAAAGCACAGGGTACAAATGTAATAAAAATATAGAGATATATATATATAGAGAGAGAGAGATAGATATAATCTTTCTCTCTCTCTCTCTCTCTCTATATATATATATATACACTCTATATCTATTAATCTAGCCTTGCCCAGTCATGTCTAGACCTGTCCTGCCTTGCTCAGTCTAGCCCTATCTGATTTTTTACCTGGGATTCTTTTGCCTTCAGGGGACCTTTCTGCCGCAGTCAGTGTCTGGCAGTGGCCCAAGGGCTCACCATCCTGAATCCATGACATATAGTTTGTTACTGGTTGCTATGTGTACTGCCAATGGTAATACCTGTTATTGGAACAATGGCACCCTATGATTAAACTGTAAAATATATCCTTTGAAATCTGTTGATAGTGATTGCTAGTTGTTAGACATCTCATCACGTTTGTTTTCGTTTTATTATTGTTCTATGGAATGTTTAGGTACCTCTCCATTCTAACTGTCCCTCTCCTCCAGGAGACACACACACAGAGAACACAGATATCAACATGCACATGCACCTTGTAAAGAGTTCCATGAACCAAAATAAAACAAAGGAACATTTGGGAACTGCTGCATTCAAAGTGAAGCTTTCTTCTCCCCTCAGGTTAGAGACAAACACAGACACAACAGAGATTATAGATATATAAGTCTTCTATTCATAGGTTTTTATGAATTGTAAAATCCAGTTAATTAGGGGTCCTTCGAGGGTACAAGAAATTGGGGGTAGATATTCAGAAGGATTTAACCAGGTAGGAAGGATCCTACCCAATTAAATCCTGATGGCTGACTGCTACTGATATTCACTGACTTTTAACCAGTTAGTGTCACTGAAAATCAACACAGCCTGCTGGGGTAGTGCCAGGATAGTCTGGAGGCGGATCTATGACTTTCCCTGGTATCAACATTTAGTGCCCAGTTAAAGTTAGGGCAATAAAAAAGCTGTATTAACTTTATTTGGGCACTGGTCTGAATATTGACATCAACTGGATAATTTCCTGTAGTCACCTCTGACCTGGATATTCAAAGCCAGTGCTTGGATTAGGCCCAGCATTGAGTATCCAGGTCAGATGCAGCCAGTGGCTTTAAATTTGCTGACCGTAGTGGACTGAATATCAGAAGGTCATCGATTTTCAGTGTTCTCATGCCACACATACTATTGTTATGAACCTTTTCCAGTGGAATCAGATATAAAGTTAATATTGGTCCAATTGTAACAACTGTGAATAAATATTTTCTTAAGGAAATATTCCCCAAGATTCTAAAAAAAAAAAAAAAAAAAAAGGCTGCTATCAGACCATTGCTTAAAAAATGTTCTCCTGAAAATGTATCTTGAACAACTTCAAATTTCTTCATTACCATTTTTGTCAAAAATTGAGAGGCTTGTTTATGAACAGTTATAAGATTTCATTCATGAACATCTTAGATTATAACCAACTTGGTTTTCATGTTGATCTCAGTTTTAGATTGAATTAAAGCTGGTTTTGACAAAGGTTCTCATTATTTTCTAGTTAGTCTAGACATTTCAGCAGCCTTTGTTCTATGGAGCATGAGATCATGATTAAATGATTAGAATCTGTAGGGATTGGTGGTATAGTTTTGTAATGGTTCTCTTCGTTTTTGATCTCAATGAAGTTTTATGTAGTAAAGAGTCAACCGCACTCATCTTTTCTTGATGCACCATTTGAAGTTCCACAAGGGTCTGCTCTTTCTGCTATGTTGGCTTTTTATGACCTCTTTGGCATTGATTATTTAAGATAAATGTTTAAAATCTATAAGTTCATGAATGAAGGTGAACCATTTCAAAGTGAACATGGTGAAAATTCAGATTTTAGCCACATCAGGTTATGCTGTCTCAGATTTTCTTTGCACTTTGATATTGATGATGTTAGTATTCCAATTGTGCAATAAATTTGATATTTGGGTGTGCTACTTGATTCCGTGTTGACTATGAAATCTCAATACAGAAAATGATTCATGTGGCATTTCAGAAACTGAAGACAGTTTTTCAAAGATCATCTAAGTCCAACTAACTTTAGGGCAGTGGTTCAGACTTTAATTGTTCTATTTTGATGATTGCGATGGTTTGCTTTTTTGCCTAACAAATTTTGAGATCATTACAAGTGGCACAGAATACTATTGCTCTAATTTTTGAGGCACTTTTTATATCTGATCATATATCTTCTGTGCTAATTCAACTTCATTGGTTACTTACTCAATAAAGAATTTGATATAATATTGTTGATTTTGTGTTGAACAATGTGCCTGTAAATGCTGCAAGTTTACAAATCATCTACTGAGAGCATTACGATCTGCCACTAAAGACCTATTATATATTCCATCATTTCATACTATTAAACTGGAGGAATACAGGTCCCCTATCTTTTATATCATTGGCCCAAAATTATGGAATTCATTGCCATCTTCTCTTTCAGCAGGCTTTTGGTGTTAAATTAAATTGATTAAGAGGCCATGCTAGCTTAGGGCCTCTTTTACTAAATGGTGCGATTCCTGTGCAGCAAATGTGACGCAGCCCATTCAAAATGAATGGGCTGCAGTGCGTTTCCCACACCAAGAATCACTAGCATGGTTTAGTAAAAGAGGCCTTTAATGTTTTTGTGGAGATAACCACATATACTACATTACAAAGCCTAGACTAATAAGTCTGTTTTTATTTGTTTTATGCATTTTATTATGTCTGTGTATTTGTATACCTCGCCGAGACTGGTAGATTGGACGGGTTAAAGTTTCTAAATAAAATGCATGTTTATATACTTAGGAACCACCAGCACTGAAGAGGAGGGGTGAGAGAGTACTAGGGAAAGTAGCATTTTTAATGCTTATTTAGTAAACACTTTTAATGTCTATTTATTTAGTTTTGCATCATGGCAAAAACTGAAAAGCACTCCAAGTCTATGCATATGCTTAATATGTTCTCCCTTTTTTACTTGAGAATTCCAGTTTCACCCCAGTTCAAAAACTCTCTTGCACTTTTGTTGCTGTACTACCTTAGTGCTAACAATTAGAATGTCTGTTCATTGTAGGCAGATCTTGATGAACGCCCCCCCCCCCCCCCAAATCTGCAGACAGCAAGGCAATTAGAGGGACTAATTAGTCTATCATCCCCACTTGCCTTTATGCTGCACAGCTAGTTTGAACAATTACGTCCAAGAACATATATCGGCTCTATCGAGAAATACAACAACTACTCACCTGGAATTACTTGCCTTTTTCCCATTACTACTACTTATCATTTCTATAGCGCTACTAGACATATACAGCACTGTACATACTATATGCAGGTACTTTCTTTGTCCATAGTGGACTCACAATCTACAGTGTGGTTTTTTTTGTACCTGGGGCAATGGAGGATTAAGTGACTTGCCCATGGTCACAAGGAGGTGGATTGGGAATTGAACCCAGTTGCCCAGGATCTCAGCGCACTGCATTAACCGTTAGGCTACTCCTCCCTATTAGACGTTCCATTATTTTGTACTGTTAAATTGGAGGTCCTCTCTTTATTACATCACTGGCCATATCCAAGCTCAAGGTAAGTTACAAGTAGGTAGACAAGCTCTTTCCTTGTCCAAGTGGACTTACAGTCTGAATTGTACCTGATCACAATGGCAGGTGAATCGATGTGCCTAAAGTCATAAGGAGAATAGATAGGAGAAGTGGGATTTGAACCTTGGCTTCCTTGGTTCTAAGCTCGGTACTCCAACCATTAGGCTATTTTTCCTTCATTACCAACTACAAACTACTGTAAGGCCATTACATGGCATTGTGCTGTTTTTTGGAGGTCAAGTAAAGTTGGAGACATGTTTTCTCATATTCCCTATTTTCTGTATTGTGAGTGAGTTGCTTTCCATTCAGTTCCTGATCTTCGGATCTTTATTCCCCATCTTAAGCTGTAAAAAGCTGAAAACTCCCTATTTACTAAATAAAGTCTTTGTACAGATTCCTGCTTCATCCTGTTTTGAGTATGTCAGAACAAGCTCACTCTCACTCTTTTAACAAGATATGATGATACTGAAGTCAGTTTACTCAACTAATTGGATAAATGCCTATCATTTATTGTACCAGTTAGTAGTAGTGCTTTATATAGAAACATAAGATACTATCAGGGGCATTTTCGAAAGGGAAGGGCGCCCATCTTCCGACACAAATCGGGAGATAGGCGTCCTTCTCTCAGGGTCACCCAAATCGGCATAATCGAAAACTGATTTTGGGCGTCCTCAACTGCAGTCCATCGCACCAGTTTACAGAATATGCTTAGAAAGTTGCGCTCGTAAAATCTAATTTAGTGCCAGTAATTGCTTGTTTGTGCCAATTATCAGCACTGATTAGCTTGTTAAGCAATTAAGTTGATACTCACTCTCAAGGGTAAATCTAGAACCTTATATTGTCTTCATAGCTGTATTGGGTTAAGGTTGAACTGGCGAAGATTCAGATGTTAACCCTTGAAAAAGCAGAGACGAAACAGTAGCGCTCTGTCGGGCTGTCAGGATCAAACTCAAGGCAACTGCAACATATGCCAGATAGATTTCTTTCCAGTTGTTCAGATAAAGATTTTATGAAAAAATGATCAAGTTGTAAAAGCCACATTAAAGCTAGGTAAAGTAAAAACAATGGGGGGGGGGGGGGGGGGGGGGGGGGGGGGGGGTTGACCGAGATCTTTTCCTCCTAAAAATAATAAAATAATAATAAAAAAAAATAACAATATAAGGTTCTAGATTTACCTTTGAGAATGAGTGCAAACTAATCTATAGTTACAAGGGTTGGCTACTATTATTTTTATTTATTAGGATGTATTTACCGCCATTATGAAGGAATTCACTCAAGGTGGTATACAGTAAGAATAGATCAAACATGAGCAATAGGCAATTACAGCAGTAAAAATATTCAAAGAACAATACAAAGTATGGCATAGTATACTACTTACAATGTCAACACAATACATAATAGAACATTTTAATTGCAAAGGTAAAGTAAAGATGGAACATATACATAAATAAGAGAGTAAGAAGAGTTAGAAAGTAAGGTGACTAATTTAAAGAAAGTTGCACATGAGGTCAGAGAGATGGTCAACTTTAATCATCATTTACAGAATGTGGGGGCTAGTGCACATTCGTACGTAACAGCCAATTATTGGCACCTATAACCTATGTAACTGGTGCATACATCTAGGTGCCAATTGATAGAATGACCATCTTTATTTCCTTTTGCAATGCTAAAGACCATCATTTCTTTCTAGCTTTCCTATCACTTCTTCACAATTAAATATCTTCTCCACTTTTCCATGCTTTCTTGAATTCTGATACTGTTTTTGCCTCTATCACCTCTCTTGAAAGGCTGTGCTGTACATTTGACAGTCTTTCCATGCAGAATATTTTCTGATACCTCTTCTCCTTTCGAGCTTCAAATTTTGTTTGTAGAATTTCCAACCCACCACTAAGGCCCTGATGCACAAAAATAAAAAAAAACTTACTGAGGCAGCAACTTGCGATTTTGACCAGTTCTAGCCAGTTTAACGTGCACAGTAGTCAGCAAGTAATGCACAAAGGGGTTCTGCGAGCCCTTTTCCATTCGCAATAGCAACCAACATGAATTGTACGCTAAAATCTTACAATGAACTAAACAGTATGTAAATGTGTATTCTGATGGATGCACAGCTGTTTTCAAGCAATGCATAGAAAAGCTCACTCGCGTTTAAGGAGAGAAATTTTACGGGAGGTCTGCAGCTGCCGTAGGCTTGTCGGAGGAGCAGGCTGCAGTGTTTGCACCCAAGAGTTATGCGTGTGTCCCACCTGTAACTGCAAGTTTTGGAACAAAAAATAGGCTGCAGCATTTTGTGAAGCACATCCATGGTATCCATAGTTTTAAAAAAATGTGTAAGGTGGCCCCAGTGCAGTGGCGTTCCTGGGGGGGGGGGGGGAGGGGACAGTGGGTGCGGTCCGCCCCGGGTGCACGCCGCTGGGGAGGGGGGGGGTGCCGCGCGCGCGCCTGTTCTTCATTTGTTCCATGCTCCCTTGCCCCGGAACAGGTCCTGTTCCGGGGCAGAGGGAACATGGCACGAATGAAGGACAGGCGCGCGGCACCCCCCCCTCTCCCCCAGCGGCGTGCACCCAGGGGGGGGGGTTCTTTCACGGGGGGTGTCCTTTCGCCCGGGGGGGGGTTGCGCTGCACCCAGGGGGGGGGTGGGGCGCATCAGCGATCCGACCCAGGTGTCAGCCCCCCTAGGAATGCCACTGCCCCAGTGTAGCCATCAGATGACATGTTCAGCTCTCCTGCACCTCTCCTGCCTGCTGGTGAGTACAGTGGCACAAGATCTCTGGGACTCTCAGGAAAGGCTGGAGGTATTTCCCATAGTAAGACCAATGGTTGCAGTGAAGCTTGTGTTACACTGCCATTTCTAGAGTACTGACTTTTGCAAAAAAGCTACATGCTTAGATGCAGCAAACGCTGTTCTGAGCATACGCCAAGCAACCATGCTTAGAGACTGGCTATTCTGCGCATGGCTAGCTTAGGGGGTGGCTGCTGTACACACACACAGGCTAGTTCCCTACCACGCTGCTTGCTGTTTCTGCGAGCAGCTCATTTGCATGCGATTTCCTTTGGGAATCACTTACTATTTCCACCTCAATAACCTTTACCAAGGTAGAAATAGGAAGCAGTTCTCTCCGCAAACTTTTGTGCAGCGGCTTTATACCTTTGAGGTATTTGGATGTCAGTCAAAACCCTCCCTCCCCTCCATTTCTCTTTTCTCATTTAGTGGGACCGTTTCACTGTAGTCTGGTGGCCATGTTAAGGTACTATTTTGTTATTTATTTTACATATAGATACAATCAAAATATAAACACTACTGAAACTGGCACAGTAGTAGAGGATGTATAGGGTTTTAGCTATGAACATGGGCTACCATTAAAACATGTTATTTTACTGTTCATCCCTATTATTAGGAACAAGGTCTCATTGCATAAAATGGGACTTGTAGTATAACACCACCAATTAGTGGTAAAATAATGCATATTTAACCGTAGTATATATTAGTAACTTCACCCCGTAATCTGTTGACATGCATTTCTGAAACTACCTTTTATCTTATACCAATGGTCTTGTATTCCCAAAACCATGTTATATTTAGGTCTTCAAACAATTCTAGAGGAGAGAAGTGACAGGGGAGACATGATTCAGGCATTTAAGTGGTTGAAAAAGATTAATGAACAAATGAACCTTTTCCAGAAAAGGGGAAGCTGTAGAACTAGAGGACATGAAATGAAGCTGTAAGGAGATAAACTTAAAAACAACATTTGGAACTTTTTTTTTTCACAGAAAGGGCCACAGGTATCTGAAATACCCTCCCAGTAGAGGTAGTGGAGTACAAAATGTGATATAATTCAAAAAGATGTAGAATCCCTCAATAATATGAGAATGGAATCCAAATACCAAACATTTCCACTCAATGGAAAAGTTAAATTACTTTTGCACTTCAGAAAAAAAAACGCCAGTTACAACCCTAAACCAAGGCATGTGAGAGAGGAAGCACAGAACAACATTTATAACCCTGACCACTTTACTGGGCAGACTGAATGGGTCACCATCCTGGAGGTTCAGGACAAATATATTCCACGTATTAGAAAAAAGGGAAAAAAGACTAAACGTCAGCCGGCGTGGCTAAACAGTAAGATAAAGGAAATCATTAGAGCCAAAAAACAATCCTTCAGAAAGTGGAGAAGAGAACCAACTGAAAGTAACAGGATAGATCATAAGGAATGCCAAGCCAAATGCAAAGCGGAGATAAGGAGGGCAAAAAAGGACTTTGAGAAGAAATTAGCGTTGGAAGCAAAAATACATAGTAAAAATTTTTTTAGATACATTAAAAGCAGGAAACCGGCCAAAGAGTCGGTTGGGCCGCTGGACGAAAATGGTGTTAAAGGGGCGATCAAGGAGGACAAAGCCGTAGCGGAGAAATTAAATGAATTCTTTGCTTCGGTCTTCACCGAGGAGGATTTGGGGGGGACACCGGTGCCGGAAAGAATATTTGAAGCGGGGGAGTCGGAGAAACTAAACAAATTCTCTGTAACCTTGGAGGATGTAATGGGTCAGTTCAGCAAGCTGAAGAGTAGTAAATCACCGGGACCTGATGGTATTCATCCCAGAGTATTAATAGAACTAAAAAATGAACTTGCGGAGCTACTGTTAGAAATATGCAATCTGTCCCTAAAATCGAGTGTAGTACTGGAAGACTGGAGGGTAGCCAATGTTACTCCGATTTTTAAGAAGGGTTCCAGAGGAGATCCGGGAAATTATAGACCGGTGAGTCTGACGTCGGTGCCGGGCAAGATGGTGGAGGCTATTATTAAGAATAAAATTGCAGAGCATATACAAAAACATGGACTGATGAGACAAAGTCAGCACGGATTTAGTGAAGGGAAGTCGTGCCTCACCAATCTAATGCATTTTTTTGAGGGGGTAAGCAAACATGTGGACAATGGGGAGCCGGTTGATATTGTATATCTGGATTTTCAGAAGGCGTTTGACAAAGTGCCGCACGAAAGACTCCTGAAGAAATTGCAGAGTCATGGAATCGGAGGTAGGGTATTATTATGGATTAAGAACTGGTTGAAAGATAGGAAGCAGAGAGTAGGATTGCGTGGCCAGTATTCTCAGTGGAGGAGGGTAGTTAGTGGGGTCCCGCAGGGGTCTGTGCTGGGTCCGTTGCTTTTTAATGTATTTATAAATGACCTAGAGATGGGAATAACTAGTGAGGTAATTAAATTCGCCGATGACACAAAATTATTCAGGGTCGTCAAGTCGCAGGAGGAATGTGAACGATTACAGGAGGACCTTGCGAGACTGGGAGAATGGGCGTGCAAGTGGCAGATGAAGTTCAATGTTGACAAGTGCAAAGTGATGCATGTGGGTAAGAGGAACCCGAATTATAGCTACGTCTTGCAAGGTTCCGCGTTAGGAGTTACGGATCAAGAAAGGGATCTGGGTGTCGTCGTCGATGATACGCTGAAACCTTCTGCTCAGTGTGCTGCTGCGGCTAGGAAAGTGAATAGAATGTTGGGTGTTATTAGGAAGGGTATGGAGTCCAGGTGTGCGGATGTTATAATGCCGTTGTATCGCTCCATGGTGCGACCGCACCTGGAGTATTGTGTTCAGTACTGGTCTCCGTATCTCAAAAAAGATATAGTAGAATTGGAGAAGGTACAGCGAAGGGCGACGAAAATGATAGTGGGGATGGGACGACTTTCCTACGAAGAGAGGCTGAGAAGGCTAGGGCTTTTCAGCTTGGAGAAGAGACGGCTGAGGGGAGATATGATAGAAGTGTATAAAATAATGAGTGGAATGGATCGGGTGGATGTGAAGCGACTGTTCACGCTATCCAAAAATACTAGGACTAGAGGGCATGAGTTGAAGCTACAGTGTGGTAAATTTAAAACGAATCGGAGAAAATTTTTCTTCACCCAACGTGTAATTAGATTCTGGAATTCGTTGCCGGAGAACGTGGTACGGGCGGTTAGCTTGACGGAGTTTAAAAAGGGGTTAGATAGATTCCTAAAGGACAAGTCCATAGACCGCTATTAAATGGACTTGGAAAAATTCCGCATTTTTAGGTATAACTTGTCTGGAATGTTTTTACGTTTGGGGAGCGTGCCAGGTGCCCTTGACCTGGATTGGCCACTGTCGGTGACAGGATGCTGGGCTAGATGGACCTTTGGTCTTTCCCAGTATGGCACTACTTATGTACTTATGTACTTATGTCATGCTGTCATTTACTATGTTACCGCTGGATCAATTTTCAAAGTGAGTTATAGATGTCTTGGTAGCCAGCAAACATATAACGTTCCTATCAATAGATTCTGAAATATGGATAGTGCCTAGCTAAAAATATATCTAGTCATCCTAGCACTATCTAGATAGTGGAGGAGTGGAGCAAGGATGGCAACCAAATATTATCCATATAGTTGCAATATTCAGCTACTATACAGTTAGGGGGGCAATTATAGAAATGGGGTCAAAAGTTAAGTGCCACGATGCAGTTCACCAAGTGTGAATTCTATAATGGTATCTGGTTGTCCAAATTCCATTATAGAATCCTAGTATAACTTAGCATTAAGGCTCACCTGCTTGTACCATGTTAATAGCCAGCATAAATGCACACATTTCAATGCGGTACTTTAACATGTAACTTACAGTAGTTACATGCATAATTGCTGGACAGTCCCATGCCCCACCTACACGCCTTCCCCTGTGAAGCCCCTCTTACACTTATGCACTAAGAGGTCCTTTACAAAGGCACTCTAGTGTTTTTAGTGTGTGCTAAAACTAAGGGTGCAATACATGTCCTAATTCCTATGGGTGTCTCTAGCATTTACAAACTAACCAGAGAGGGTATACAGCATACATAGAAAGTATACAAACAAAAAAAGCAACACTGGGCCTTCAAGACTGAAACAACAGAAGTCTTTTATTGAGATACTAGTAAAAAAGGCCCGTTTCTGACACAAATGAAACGGGCGCTAGCAAGGTTTTCCTCGGAGTGTGTATGTTTGGGAGAGTGTATGTGAGAGTGACTGAGAGTCAGAGTGAAAGTGTGAGTGTGTGTGTGTGAGAGAGAGAGAGAGTGAGTCTGTGTGTGAGTGTGTTTGTGAGAATGAGAGTGTGTGCAAGTGTGTATGTGAGACACAGTGTGAGAGAGAGTGTGTGTGTGTGGGCGAGAGAGAGAGTGTGTGTGAGACACAGATTCTCTGTGAGAGTGAGTGTATGAGACCAAGCGAGTGTGTAAGTGACTGTGTGGCACATAGAGAGTGAATGGGATACAGTGTGAGACAGAGTGTGTGAGAGTGAGAGTCAGAAAGACATTGTATATGAGAGAGAGAGTGTGAGCCCTGCCCTCTCAATCCATGCGCATCTGTCCCCTGCCCCCTCCATTCATCCTTTTCCAGCAATTCCCCTCTCTCCCTGAGCCCTGTCCTCCCAATCCATGCCCATCCATGTTCCTCTGTCACCTGCCCCCTCCATTCATCCCTATCTAGCAATTCCCCTCTCTCCCTGAGCCCTGCCCTGCAATCCATATCCATCCATGCCCATCTGTCCCCTCCATTCATCCCTATCCAGCAATTCCCCTCTCTCCCTGAGCCCTGCCCTCCCAATCCATGCCCATCCATGCTCCTCTGTCCCCTGCCCCCTCCATTCATCCCTTTCCAGCAATTCCCCTCTCTCCCTGAGCCCTGCCCTCCCAATCCATGCCCATCCATGTTCCTCTGTCACCTGCCCCCTCCATTCATCCCTATCCAGCAATTCCCCTCTCTCCCTGAGCCCTGCCCTGCAATCCATATCCATCCATGCCCATCTGTTCCCTCCATTCATCCCTATCCAGCAATTCCCCTCTCTCCCTGAGCCCTGCCCTCCCAATCCATGCTCCTCTGTCCCCTGCCCCCTCCATTCACCCCTTTCCAGCAATTCCCCTCTCTCCCTGAGCCCTGCCCTTCCAATCCATGCCCATCCATGCTCCTCTGTCCCCTGCCGCCTCCATTCTTCCTTTTCCAGCAAGTCCCCTCTCTCCCTTCCATGACCCCCCTCGCATCCATGCTCCTCTCTCTCCCATGTCCCAGCCTGTCCCGCCCTCTTCTCCCCCTCCCTTTGCATCCATGGCCCCCCTTTCGCATCCATGCTGTCGTTTCTCCCCTGGCCTCCCGCTCCCATTGTTCTTCTTTACTGGCCACTCTTCTCTCCCCCCAACCTTCCTTTTTTTTTTCTTCTTCTTTTTAAATTTACCTCCGTGGCGGTTCCGGCAGGGAAGCGTCAGGGAAGGAGGCGGCGCTCCCGACGTCTAGCCTTCCCTTCGCTGTGTTCCGCCTTCTTCTGATGTCATCCTTGACGTCAGAAGAAGGCGGAACACAGCGAAGGGAAGGCTAGAGACGTCGGGAGCGCCGCCTCCTTCCCTGACGCTGCGCTGCCGGAATTGTTTTTTTTTTCCGCCCTCGACGTCATGACGTTTGACACGAGGGCGGGGCAGAGACGACTGGCTGGCTTGAAGGCTTCACACCACGAATCCACGAACCCTTCAGCCTGGGAGTGACGTCAGATGGCTTCAGAACGTTGTCCTCAGAACGTTGAGGGTGCGTTTTATTATATTAGATGACCCGACATGGGCCATGTTTCGGCATTCAACAACGCCTGCCTCGGGTCAGGATTTGATTATAAAATGGGCAAGATATATAGGTCCAATGCCTCAATATGTCACTAAAATCTTCAAAACCGAGCGATGTTGTCTAAACAGACAGTCGCAGTGATAAAATAAGCTTCTGAAATAACGTTGTCCTTAGTAAAAACAATCTTGCCCATTTTATAATCAAATCTTGACCCCTGAGGCAGGTGTTGTTGAATGCCGAAACACGGCCCATGTCAGGTCATATCTCAATAAAAGACTCCTGTTGTCTCAGTCTTGAAGGCCCAGTGTTGTTTTTTTCGTCTCTAGCATTTAGCATGCGCTGAAAACACGAGTACGCCTTTGTAAAAGACCCCTTAATGGCTAAATTCAGTAAATGGTGCCCAAATTTGGATGAATGAAAAAAAAGGGGGAAGAGAAACACAAGTACAAGTGGCAATGCAAAAAAAAAATTTTGTAACTACCAAATATCCTACAAAAAAGGACACCGAAAGACAGGGAGGCATCAAATGAACATGTAATGGGCTATCGGACCTCTTATAGCCCCAGCTATTTGAGATCCTAATTCCTCTCAGGTGCATCAATCACTTGCCTCAAAGTCTTCAGCACCTGTCTTATTTTATATTTATTTAATTCAAAATAGATTATAGTGTGATATAAAAGCACCAAACAGGATCAAAATATAATAAAGTGATAGCAGCTACTTATCTCAAACTGCAGAACGCGGTGACAATGCTGTAGAAATCTCAAAAAGCTCCCAAATTTGGAAATTGGGCACAAATCTGACATATTCTATAGTACTGCATGCTAATTGTAGGAATGCCCCTGACCCACCCATGCTTCTTCCATGGCCATACTCCTTTTTCAGATCCAATAGAATACCGACTATGAAGATGCACGCATAAATGCTGTCGCCAATTAACGCCAATTGTTAGTGGCCAATTATTGGCACTAATTGGCTCATTCATCAATTAAATTGCATGTGCAATGTTGAGCACCATTTATAGAATTTGGAGTGAGTGAGTTGTGTGCTAAAGTTATAAAATACCGGGTTGCGCCCAACTAGCACACATGTAACTATAACCATCATGTGCGTAAGTGCTAGTATTTTACAAGTAGTGCACAAATTGGCACCTAACTTTAGGGGACTTGTTGCAGAATGAGGAGAATAATGTTTATATTTAGTGTAGGCCTGCTTAACTTCAGCCAGTGGCTTAGGCAAAAAATTTTTAACAGGGGATGCGACCCCATGCTCACCCCCACCCCCAGCAGGGCCGTGCCTAGGGTCTTTGGCGCCCCCCTGCAGACTATCAGTTGGTGCCCCCCCCCCCCTGTGAAAATGATCGCTCACCAATTGCCACACTGAAAGGAATTGTCAGCAATATTCTTAGAAACAAATTGCTATACATTGCAAAATAAGATAGCAGATGTAAATTCTCAAAGTGGGCATATTCCAAACGCTAAAATGAAAATAAAATGATTTTTTTTCTACCTTTGTTGTCTGGTGACTTTCTTTTTCCGATCATGCTGGCCCAGTATCTGAGTCTGCTGCTATCTGTCCTCTTAACTCCATTTCCAGGGCTTCCTTTACTTTCCTCCTTCTTCATTTCTTGCTCTATATCCATTTCCAGCAATTTCTTCTCTCTCCCTGGGTCCTGTCCTCCCATCCATGTCCCTCTCTGCCCTTCCCTCCTCCATCCATAGCCAGCAATCCTCCTCTCTCCCCCCCCTCCATTTCCAGCAATTTTGTCCTCTCCCTGGGCCCTCATGTCCATCCTTGTCCCTCTCTGCCCTTCCCTCCTCCATCCATAGCCAGCAATCCTCCTCTCTCCCCTCCCCTCCATTTCCAGCAATTTGTCCTCTCCCTGGGCCCCCATGTCCATCCTTGTCCCTCTCTGCCCTTCCCTCCTCCATCCATAGCCAGCAATCCTCCTCTCTCCCCTCCCCTCCATTTCCAGCAAATTGTCCTCTCCCTGGGCCGCCATGTCCATCCTTGTCCCTCTCTGCCCTTCCCTCCTCCATCCATAGCCAGCAATCCTCCTCTCTCCCCTCCCCTTCCAGCAATTTGTCCACTCCCTGGGCCCTGCCCTCCCATCCATGCCTCTCTCTCTGCCCTCCCATCCGCGCCTTGGGGCCTTTAAATCTTTTACTTCCGTGCCCCAGGCTGACTCCCCCCCCCCCAGCTTTCTCTCTGCTTAGGCTGAATGCCTTTCCCCTAAAAGTCTTACTCTCAAATTAGCTTGAACCCACTTCTTACAGTTGCTTCCTCCTGACCTGTGGTGAGTTCATTTCCCAGCTGTTCCTTCCTGCAGCTTTCCTCTCGCCACACAGCTCTCAGGCACCCAGATCTCTCTTCTTGCAGCCCCTTCTGCCCACGTGGCACACAGCCAACCAGGTCTCTCCCCTGCAGCATCTCCATGCAGGCCCACCTCTCCGCAGCAGCGTCAGTGAAAGCGGAGCGCTGCCGACGTCTTCCTTCCCTTCGCGCTCTTGGTTCCCTCAGTGTCCGCCTTCTTCTGACGTCAGAAGAAGGCGGGACACTGAGGGAACCAACGAGTGCAAGGGAAGGGAGACGTCGGCAGCGCTTTCACTGACGCTGCTGCGACCGAGGTAAAAGATTTAAAGGCCTCTGCGGTGCGGGGTGAGGGTAAGCACCATGGCGGTGCCCTCCAGAGGTGGGCGCCCCCCTGTGGTGCTTACCCCGCTTACCGCATCGGCACGGTCCTGACCCCCAGTACCTTAAAATCACCTCACTCTGCTCCAGTCTTCGCCAAGGCAGCAGCAGCAGTGGTACTCACAGGCTGCCTGTGACCTGCACCAGAGCTTTCTTTGTGAACCATTCTGCCCTTCTCAAAACAGGAAGTTCTATCAGAAGGGGCAGGAAGGTTCACAGAGAAAGTCCCAGTGCAGACAGCCTATGAGTGCCACTGTTGCTGCTCGGGTAAAGACTGGAGGGAGATGATTTTAAGACACAGGTGGGGGGGTGGGGGGAGTGGTCTGACAGGGGGGTGAATACACAATGCCTGGAATAAATATGCCATTGCTAAACATATAGCAGCAGTGTTGATCACCATTTATCACAAATATATACAGTGATCCTGAATCTATGTATTAATTTAAACACCAACTGCTGCCACTGAATATTACCCCATGTTGCTATATTATGGTTTCACTCTATTCATTCGTGCCCCGTACTATTGATGAGGCATTGCTGTAGTACTTAAACACTCCTAGGTCCCAGGAAATAGGACTGGGCAAATGGGCACATACTTTTTTATCCCCTTGGTAAAGTGCAGTGTGTCTTGAAAAGCCTCTGTTTTAAGGTCAGTTTACCTGCAGTGCTACATTCAAACAAATGTTGGTGTCAAGTCTTCTTTGAAATTAACGATAGGTGAAGAGCTAGCATAAAACTCTGTCCAGTGGACAGAGGGTCCACAGGTCTCAGGTTCTGTTTCTGTTTCAGAAGTGCAGCTATCACTAGAATCATAACCATTTTGGAAACATATTTCACAGTAGGGTCTGTGGCAACAACATATTGTCTCTTCTGAGCTGCTAGAGTCCGAGTCCATGCAACTAGTTGGGATAGGTCTCTTGAGCCCTTCCAGGCTTTCGCTAGAGTTTATCTTATATTTTGCACGAGTCTCATGATTAACATATTGTGGCTCAGCAGTGATGTTCAGTGACTGGGCAGTACAATATTTTGTTGAAGCTCTTTCCATTCCTACGTCTCCTGGATCTTCGGGTGACTTTTTCTTATCCATCTGCAAACTGACATCTTTAATGAAGACTGGAGATGGTGATTGGTAATGGAAATTGATATCACTGGCTTTCATACAAGGTGTTTGAATTCGTTTCTCATGAGTTCGGGTCTTTAGTTCATTATATGTCCTGTTGGCTGTCTTGTTCATGAGGCACAAAATGTGATACGGCAGAGTCCCGGGAAAGTGAGAGGAAGGAGAAATGGCTCTAGAGGAATATGTGAGTCCACTTGTCCTAATTAAACAAGGGGAAAGGTTAACATGGGTAGTTTTGAAATCCTCTGGAGACCTCAACTTGTTTTCAGACTGGACACTGTGGCTAACTTTTCTTGGCTTCCCTGGTGATCTGCAGCTTGAAGCAACAGTGGTGTCTATGCTAAGTTCTTGCAAAATTTCTTGCAGTTTTTCACTGCTTACATAATTCAGCTTTGCTGATGGATACCTTTCTCCTTCTGAGCTTTTGAGTAGGCTAGGCTCCACAGAAGAATTAGCCACACCACTTGCTAAAGTTTGAATTTCAGTTTTAGGTATATTGTCCAAATGCTCAACATAGAGGTTGCTTGTTGAAATCCACTGGTCCTCACCATCTTTAAGTGCTGAGCTTCCAATTAAGTCTAGAGGATTACAGAGCTGTATTTTATCACTTGAACTACCTGCAGGAATGTTCTGGTTGTTTATATGTTCTTTTACAGCGATATTTTGCCTAATCCCCCTGTCTATATTAGATTGTACATTCTGATTGCTAGGACTTTGCGTTTGGTTCTCCTCCAGATCTACAAAGGATGGCCCTGTCCATAAACCTTCAGTTGAGATGACCTTGTCCATAGCATTGGGAGAGCTGTTGCTGCTGTAAGTCACTATTGAGCTAGTCTTGGAAATGGGAATAAGGCCATTAGGATCATAGTTGCATTCAGTGGACATCAGTCTGATTAGTTTATCCTTAGCATTGTTCACCTGCTCCTGTAGACTTTCTATCACAGCATCTTTCTGTAAAAAATAAAAACAACAATAAAAGTTGTCTTCCAACTACTTGAAACAATATATTAGATCAGGGACTCTCAACCCAGTCTTCAGGACACACCCATCCAGTCAAGTTTTCAGGATACCCACAATGAATATGCATGAGTTAGATTTGAATAGAACAGAACTGGTGCATGCAAACATATTTCATGCATATTCATTTGGATAGCCTGAAAATTTGATTGACTAGATATGTCCTGAGGACAGGGTTGAGAACTGATAGAGGGGAACTGGAAAGATTAGGGAATTTACATTAGATAATAGACCAGTTTAACTTTAGTTCATTATTTTATTTATTTAGATTTAGCTTACATCTTGTCAGTTGTAGCTCAAGAAGAGTTACATCAAGATCTTTCCTATCCCAATAGATTTACAAATTAAGTCTATAGCTGAGGAAATGGAGAATAAAGAGACTTGGCCAATGTCACAAGGAGTGTCAGAGGGATTTGAATCCTGGCACAAGCTGTTATTACCGAATGGCCATCCTGTCACCTGTGTGAGATGAGTTGATGACAGTAGTCCAGTTCTCACTAAGCAAATATTCACATCACAAAATCCAATATGAGCAATGTCTACAAAATCGTCAAGTACTGCCACGCGCATGACCTGGATCTGATGTTTGGACTGGGCTTCTGTTTTTTGAATGGACTGAGACCAAAGATAATGCATAGACAGTGTTCACAGGTCCAGGGGAGAAAGAGTTTGTCATCACTTAACAGCAACCCCTTAATGGCCAGACATGGAGTCTGTGTAAGCCAGAGTATGGAGAGAACTGTGTTTTGTGACTCCTTGCTGAGGGTTGTCATAATACATAAATTAAACAATTAAACTTTATCTAAGATACAAAGGGGTACAGAGATTTTCATCCTCTTCCTTCTCAATGCTTTTCTTAATCTCTGCCCTTTCTACTACTAATCATTTCTATAGTGCTACTAGATATATGCAGTGCTGTACACATTATATGCAGGTACTTTTTCTGTCCCTAGAGGGATCACAATCTAAGTTTATCTACCTGGGGTAATGTAGAGTTAAGTGACTTGCACAAGGTCACAAGAAGCTGCAGTGGGAATTGAACCCAGGTTGCCAGAATCAAAGCCCGCTGCACTAAGCATTAGGCTACTCCTCCATTCTCTCCTAGTGCTTTTATATTGCTTGCCTTTAACTAGTGCATTTCTCTATTTTCTATCTCCAACTGGTGCTTTTATATTTCTCTTCTCCTCCAAATACAGCTTTTCTATTCATGGGCTGCAGGAAAGCAGCCAGCACTTTTTCTCTACTGCTCCCTCCTAGCTGATGTCTGAATGTGCTGCTGTTATGCCTCTAGCTGGTGGGATGAAGGATGGGAAGGGAAAGATTGCACTGTGGCAGTAGTGGGGGGTGGGGTGAGGGGAGGGCAGGGTATGCTGCTGCTGGAGGTAGGGCTACATCAGGGCCCAGAGCATTAATACCAATTTGGCCCCCCTCTACTTCCCTCAAAATTTTAATAAGAACATAAGCACTGCCATACTGGGAAAAGCCCAGCATCCTGTCTCCGACAGTGGCCAATCCAGGCTTCAAGAACCCGGCAACCCCCCTCCCCCCCCCAAAAAAAAAAAAAATTAATAATGTTCAATGGAATTTTCCCTCGGGAATCTGTCCAAACCCCCTTTAAAATCTGTAAGGCCAGCTGCTGTCACTACATTCTCCGGCAACGAGTTCCAGAGTCCAACTACACGCTGAGTAAAGAAAAACTCTCTCCTGTTTGTTTTAAATCTATCATATTCTAGCTTCATCTTGTGTCCCCTGGTTCTATTGTTGTTTGAAAGTGTAAACAAACGCTTCACATCTGTCCGCTCATTATCTTGTAGACTTTATTTTATTTTTTATTTTATTTGTAGCATTTGTATCCCACATTTTCCCACCTATTTGCAGGCTCAATGTGGCTTACATTATGCCGTGATGGCCTTTTCTCCAAGCTGAAGAGCCCTAACCTTCTTAGCCTTTCCTCATAGGGAAGTCGTTCCATCCCTTTTATCATTTTCATCGCCCTTCTCTGCACCTTCTCCAATTCCTTTATATCTTTTTTGAGATGCAGCAACCAGAATTGGGCACAATATTCGAGGTGTGGTTGCACCATATAACGACATTATAACATCGTTGTGTTTGTTTTCCATCCCTTTCCTAATAATACCCAACATTCTGTGCGCTTTCTTAGCCGCCGCAGCACACTGAGCAGAAGTTTTTAACGTCTTATCCACGATGACTCCCAGATCCCTTTCTAGGTCTGTGACTCCTAATGCGGAACCTTGCATGACATAGCTGTAATTCGGGTTCCACTTACCCACATGCATCACTTTGCACTTGTCAACACTGAACTTCATCTGCCACTTGGACACCCAATCCCGCGAGGTCCCCCTGTAATCTTTCACTCTCCTCCTGCGACTTGACGACCCTGAATAATTTTGTGTCATCTGCGAATTTAATTACCTCACTAGTTACTCCCATCTCTAGGTCATTTATAAATATGTTAAAAAGCAGTGGTCCCTGCACAGACCCCTGCGGGACCCCACTAACTACCCTTCTCCATTGAGAATACTGACCATTCAATCCTAAAATGAGTTGGAAGAGGATATATAAATTACGGGGGGGGGGGGGGGGGGGGGGGGAGCCAGAGTAGGCCCTAATGAAGGCTCATGGCACTATAGCTCTGTGGATGCCTGTTCTGATCAATCTGGAAGCCTAAAAGGAGCAGGAAGAAATTGTTAGGCCAAAAAGAAGAGAGAGGTTAAAGATTACCTGGCAGTGAAAACTGACTTCCACTCTTTGTTCCCAAATTATCTGAAGCAGAATATTCTCAAGAACACATCCTAATGTTGCACATCAGAGCTTATTCTATAAGGGCACGTGAGCACTCAGATTCCATTATAGAATACTAGCCTAACCCAGTATCAGTGTGTCTTACATTTAGGTGCTCACTATTATACCAATCATAGACCTGGTGGATCTGAGGGCACCCAAATATGACAAGGGTGCATAATTTACTGTATTCATAAGTTGCACGTGTAAATGGCAGCCTTACCCATGCTCCGCCCAGGGGCAGACTGACCATACGCGCAACCGGGCAATGCCCGTGGGCTCAGAGGCTCTCCCCCTGTAAACAACTCCACTCTTTCCAGCCCAGTGCCCCCACATTTTCAAAATGGCTACCAAGACTGCCGAGACCTGCGAGACTATCACAGAAAGTCTCGGCAGCCATTTTGAAAACATGGTGATACCAGGCAGAAGAGTAGGGTTCTTTCCTGCCCCTGAAGAGGCCACCAGACCACCAGGGCCCTTCAAGGTAGGATTGGGGAGGATGTTTTACTGTGTGGGGAAGGAGCGAGTCGGTGGTGTGCGGATGGGGGGGGGTGTGTGGGCAGGGCCCGGGAGGATCCAATGACCTTTACTGTCCGGGAGCCCAGAACACCCAGTCTGCCCATGTGACCCCCCCCCCCCAAACACACATGTATGTGCTATGCCACTTATGCGTGCCCTTACAGAATAACATTTAGGTGTTTTGCTGCTACTTACACATGTAAATGAACACTTACCTGCAAAAGTGACAGTATTCTGTACACTTACATGCAGGTGCCCTGCTAAAGAATTGCCTTTCACATGACTAGAGAGCTTTGCTCTGCTCAGCTCAGCCTATCAGTGTTTCCCAAGTCCAGTCCTGGAGTAGCCCATGCCAGTCAAGTTTTCAAGATATCCACAATTAATATGCATGAAAGAGATTTGCATAGAATAGAGGCAGTGTATGCAAATCAAGTTCATGCATATTCATTGTGGATATCCTGGAAAACTAACTGGCAAGGGGTACTCCAGGACTGGACTTGGGAAACACTGACTTATGAGACCAAATAAAATTATCTGAAGTGTCTTCTATTAGTGGGTGGCATTGGCCTAAGGTTGATCTGGCCACCTTCATTGAGGCAGCAAAGTTGCAATAGTACATGTATCAAAACATTCCATTTTAATACATTTTGACAAATTTAAACTCTTGTAGTGGTGAAATGCTATCTTGGCAACACGGTCATAACTAAGGGTGGGTGAGAATGGCTGCTGCCCAGGGTTCAGAGTTTCTTGAGGGCAAAAAAAAAAAAAAAAAGCAAGCTTGAGCCATCAACAGATGAAAAGCCAGGAAGCTTGCAGCTCCTCCTCTTACCATCAAGGTTGAGAGGAGGGGAAATGATTAGGTTTGGAGGGGTAAAAAGAGAGAAAGCAAAAAAAGAACTGGGGATCAGAGTGTAGAGGGTGGAAAGAAAGGGAGAGAGAGATAGGAATTAGGGTAGGGAAGTACAGGTTGGCTGGCTTGCAGGGGATCTGGGGTGTTGGCCAGCAGAGATAAAGGCTGGCTTGCTGGCTGCTGGAGATAGGCTGACTGGTAGGAAGGGAATGGCTACTTGAGAAGCGGCTGGCTGTATATTTGAGAGAAAGGTTATGTGAGAGTAGGGATTGCAACCCTCGTTTAAATCGAGTTTGAATACTTTTTTTTTTTTAGGTTTTGATTCTTAGGCAGTCATTTCTGATTTTCTGCTACAGTGGTGGAAATAAGTATTTGATCCCTTGCTGATTTTGTAAGTTTGCCCACTGACAAAGACATGAGCAGCCCATAATTGAAGGGTAGGTTATTGGTAACAGTGAGAGATAGCACATCACAAATTAAATCCGGAAAATCACATTGTGGAAAGTATATGAATTTATTTGCATTCTGCAGAGGGAAATAAGTATTTAATCCCTCTGGCAAACAAGACCTAATACTTGGTGGCAAAACCCTTGTTGGCAAGCACAGCGGTCAGACGTCTTCTGTAGTTGATGATGAGGTTTGCACACATGTCAGGAGGAATTTTGGTCCACTCCTCTTTGCAGATCATCTCTAAATCATTAAGAGTTCTGGGCTGTCGCTTGGCAACTCGCAGCTTCAGCTCCCTCCATAAGTTTTCAATGGGATTAAGGTCTGGTGACTGGCTAGGCCACTCCATGACCCTAATGTGCTTCTTCCTGAGCCACTCCTTTGTTGCCTTGGCTGTATGTTTTGGGTCATTGTCGTGCTGGAAGACCCAGCCACGACCCATTTTTAAGGCCCTGGCGGAGGAAAGGAGGTTGTCACTCAGAATTGTACGGTACATGGCCCCATCCATTCTCCCATTGATGCGGTGAAGTAGTCCTGTGCCCTTAGCAGAGAAACACCCCCAAAACATAACATTTCCACCTCCATGCTTGACAGTGGGGACGGTGTTCTTTGGGTCATAGGCAGCATTTCTCTTCCTCCAAACACGGCGAGTTGAGTTCATGCCAAAGAGCTCAATTTTTGTCTCATCTGACCACAGCACCTTCTCCCAATCACTCTCGGCATCATCCAGGTGTTCACTGGCAAACTTCAGACGGGCCGTCACATGTGCCTTCCGGAGCAGGGGGACCTTGCGGGCACTGCAGGATTGCAATCCGTTATGTCGTAATGTGTTACCAATGGTTTTCGTGGTGACAGTGGTCCCAGCTGCCTTGAGATCATTGACAAGTTCCCCCCTTGTAGTTGTAGGCTGATTTCTAACCTTCCTCATGATCAAGGATACCCCACGAGGTGAGATTTTGCGTGGAGCCCCAGATCTTTGTCGATTGACAGTCATTTTGTACTTCTTCCATTTTCTTACTATGGCACCAACAGTTGTCTTCTTCTCGCCCAGCGTCTTACTGATGGTTTTGTAGCCCATTCCAGCCTTGTGCAGGTGTATGATCTTGTCCCTGACATCCTTAGACAGCTCCTTGCTCTTGGCCATTTTGTAGAGGTTAGAGTCTGACTGATTCACTGAGTCTGTGGACAGGTGTCTTTCATACAGGTGACCATTGCCGACAGCTGTCTGTCATGCAGGTAACGAGTTGATTTGGAGCATCTACCTGGTCTGTAGGGGCCAGATCTCTTACTGGTTGGTGGGGGATCAAATACTTATTTCCCTCTGCAGAATGCAAATAAATTCATATACTTTCCACAATGTGATTTTCCGGATTTAATTTGTGATGTGCTATCTCTCACTGTTACCAATAACCTACCCTTCAATTATGGGCTGCTCATGTCTTTGTCAGTGGGCAAACTTACAAAATCAGCAAGGGATCAAATACTTATTTCCACCACTGTACCTGATTATTGTAGCTGTTTTCACTTCTTGCCTATTTTATAACTTTTTGATTTTATGTAAACTGCTTGGATAGTTTTACTGATTGGCATTATTTCAAATAAATGTGAAGCCTGAATGCGAGAAAGAGGCTAGAGAGGAGATGGAGATATGAGAGGAAGTAGGATTAGAGTAGGCATAGAATATTTCTCTCCCTGCAATCTGGATTAATCCTTGATTCTGAACTCTGTTCCCCAAATCTTGAAACCTATTCACCTTCCTCCATCTTCCTCTTTCCATCCCAAATCCTCACACCCTCTCTTGATCCTGTTCTACCACCATCCCTGATCCTCTGATCTTCTCGTCCCCCGATCCTCATCCCCAGTCCTCTGTCTCCCTGCTTCATCCCTAGACATCTAGTGAGGGCAGGAGGAGAGAAAGAGAGAGAAAGTGGAAGGGTTCAGATTTTTAAGCTTAGAGAAGAGATGGCTGAAGGGAGATATGATGGAGGTCTATAAAATCATGACTGGAATGGAATAGATAAGCACAAATCAGTTGTTTACCCTTTCAAAATGTATAGTTTAGTTTAATTTAATCTTGATATACCATCCTTCTTAAAATCAGAGTGGTTCACAATTACAAAGACATGGGGACATGCTACGAAGTTACTAAGTATTACATTTAACATAAGATAGTTTAACTGTGTTTAGGTTTGGACAAGTTGCTGGAGGAAGAGTCCAAAAACTTGGGGAAACTTATTGCTTATCTACTTTTTGGAATTCTGCCAGGCACTTGTGACCTGGATTGGCCATTGTTGGTAAGAGGTTACTGGGCAGCTCTTATGTTCTTAGAGAGAAAACAAAGTAGTCTGCAGGGTGGGGTGTGTTACATTTGGACCACTGAACCTCTATCATTGGTTTTTGTATTTTCCCAGTACAGTATGTATCGGTGTTTTACAGCCCATTGCAATATTTGCAGTGTTGCTCTTTCATAAGGCAGCATTGTTGCTGTTGAAGTCTAAGAGTTACTGCTGTTATGGTATGGCAAAATTGCTGTATACGTATAGTGTTTATTTTATTCATCTTTGTTTTTTGGCTTTTAGTTCACAATCCAGCTTATTTTCGAAAGAGATGGACACAAATCGGGAGATGGCCGGCCATCTCCTGAACCTAGCCAAATCGGTATAATCGAAAGCCGATTTTGGCCGGCGCCAACTGCGTTACATCGCGGAGCCTGCCAAACCTCAAGGAGGCGTTTCGGCAGGGTAGCGAAGACGGGACAGGGCATAGTTACGAGATGGCCGGCTTCGCCCGATAATGGAAAAAAGATGGCCGGCTCTGACGAGCATTTTTCTGGCTTCACTTGGTCCATTTATTTTTAGGACCAAGTGTCAAAAAAGTGCCCCAACTGACCAGATGACCACCGGAGATAATTGGGGATCACCTCCCCTTACTCCCCCAATGGTCACCAACCCACTCCCACCCAAAAAAATAAAACTTTTTTTGCCAGCCTCTATGCCAGCCTCAAATGTCATACCCAGCTCCCTGACAGCAGTATGCAGGTCCCTGGAGCAGTATTTAGTGGGTGCAATGCACTTCAGGCAGGTGGACCCAGGTAGGGGGACACAGGCCCATCCCCCCACCTGTTACACTTGTGGTGGTAAATGTAGAGCCCTCCACAACCTCCCAAACCCACTGTACCCACATGTAGGTGCCCCCCTTCACCCCTTAGGGCTATGGTAGTGGTGTAGAGTTGTGGGGAGTGGGTTTTGAGGGCTGATTTGGGGGGCTCAGCACCCAAGGTAAGGGAGCTATGCACCTGGGAGTAATTTTTGAAGTCCACTGCAGTGCCCCCTAGGGTGCCCAGGCATGTCAGGGGGGCCAGTGCATTACAAATGCTGGCTCCTCCCACGACCAAAAGGCTTGCATTTCGCCGGGTTTGAGATGGCCGGGCCCGGTTTCCATTATGGCCGAAAGCCGAAGCCGGCCATCTCTAAATCCGGCGATCCCTAATCCCGGCGATCTCAACATTTGACCTAAATGTTGAGATTTGGCCGGCGCCAACCATATTATCGAAAGAAAAGATGGCGGCCATCTTTTTCGATAATACGGTTGGCACCGACCATCTATTTGGCTGGCGCCGTTCAATTATGCCCCTCAATAGTAAAGAGGTGAGTGACATTCAAGTACACTAGATTTTTCCCTCTCAGAGGGCTTACTAATTTTTTTTAACCTTGCCCAAGATTATAAGGAGCTGCATAAAATTTGAACCAGGATTCTCTGGTTGTCAGCCTAGTGCTCTAACCACTAAGCTACTCCTTCTCTTGTGTTATTTTACAATGTTCCTGGTAGTAGAGGGCATTTGTGTTGCTGTCACTGAGAGGACAAACCAAAAAGAAGACAGCCAACCCTATGCCCTGTGGACATCTTTGTCTTCTATATACATCCTGTGGTGTTCTCTTACAACTGGAAGCAGGTTAGTTTATACTTTTTAAAAAAAATGATGTTAAAGTATTAGATAGGGAGAGAGAGATTGTTTACATCTTATAGTTATTTTATTTGTACTGCTGGTAGTTTGCCCTTCTATTTATAGAATTTGTCTATTTTTAAAATGATTGGATTTTCATGTATTAGCCTGTCTTTAGATGCTCATTGTAATTTAACTACTTATGCTTGTGTTTGTATGTAGGAAAAGGGAATGAGACTTGATTTACTGCCTTTCTGGGGTTTTTGCAACTACATTCAAAGTGGTATACAGAGTACTTATTTGTAGCTGGGGCAATGGAGGGTTAAGTGACTTGCCCAGAGTCACAAGGAGCTGCAGTGGGAATTGAACCCAGTTCCCCAGGATCAAACTCCGCTGCACTAACCACTAGGCTTCTCCTCCACTCACGTGATCCTGAAACAAGCACCCCATGCTGAAACATGGATCCATGTTAAAGTTCTTGACTGAATTGGTTTAATAAAGACAACCCTCAGTGGATTCCTTTTTCTGTGGGTTTTTTTTGTGTGTATTTATTTGGAAGGCCTATTCTTCATAGGCAGGATAATGCAGGCACACATGGTAACCTTCTCTGCGGGTGGCCTGCCTGGATGCGCTCTTCCTAGCTTGATTAAAACAGCATCCACAGCCAATCAGGGTCGGAGTCCTGCTTCCCGCTCAGAGAACATCACCAGTCTCCTCAGTTCTTTCTTTTTTGATTTCCACGATGGACATTGCTATCTTGTTGAGAAAGAAAGGGCTGAACCGCATATTTCAAAAGATCGAACAGAGTGGCGCCGACCCAAAACGCCAAAATTTGTTACTGGCAGGTTCATTAGCAGGAAGCACTTCCTCTGCTGTGCATACCATGGGCTCCCTAGGAGTACTGAATGCATCTGGCACCACTGAGCCTGCCCCTCAGGGGACTCTTTTACATACTCTGGCTCACAGTGCTAATATCTCTAAACCGCAAAAGGGAAAATCCCTGAAAGCTGCGCGCCTTAAACACACTAAACAGCTGCTCCTAAATTTGACACCACCTGCAAAGACATTGCAGCTACAAGCACTAGCAAAGAAATCTTCCTCTGTTTCTGTTCGTTGAAAAGGTCCTGGAGTCTCTACATCCTCATCAGGCCCGGTTACCAGTGAATCTCAGCCACCAACTAAAAAGATCACAAAAGTGAGTAAATCGAAACACCTCTTGGAGGAACTGCAGCCTCTCTCTCAAGAACCGTCAATTCCACCTCCAGTTTCCTTGAGTATGGCTCTACAAGCTACTCAGATGACGTCTCTTTATTGCTGCAGCTTTCTCAAAAGTATTGCAACAGCCATCTCCAACTCAATTTCCTCTTCAACCACACTGTCATTCTGCACCTCTACCAGCACCTCACGCTCCATCACTGGTACCTTGCCTTCGTTGAAGCCTAGGAGCCCTTCCCTGCCACCCCACCAATGGAAATATTCTTCCCGGGGTCCTATAGAAGTCTTTTCTTCAGAAGAAGAACCTTTAGTCCAGCCAGACGCTGAACAACCTTCCACATCTTCCATCAACCAACAGCAGTCAGAACCTGCAAAACCTGACACTCCTGAGGATATTAGCTATGCTAAATTTATCCAAAAATTGCTTAGGGATCTAGCATCAGGAGCAGAAACAAAACCGCCTTGAATTAATCCACACCATATATTTGTTCAGACTGGAATCGGCTAACGCAAAAAGGTGGGAAAATGTGGGATACAAATGTAACAAATAAATAAAACGTCTTCTATGAACAAAGAAGACTTTCCAAAGCATTCTTAAGGCTGTGGATTCACCCTCTGGTCCTGTTGTAGTTACTATTCACAATTTGGCAAAATCCATATGCTCAGCACCTATTTCCAAAAGACTGGATGAAAATATAAAGTCCAATCTGTTCCAGGACATGAAAAGGCTCAACTCCCTCATCATTCGATGTTTTTTGAGATGGTAATAAATAAATCATATATATTTAAGATCTCATCCTCTTTACCTTCCAGAGAAAGAGCCAAAAACTCTTGATGCAGTAGGAAGGAAAGTTTTCTTAGCTGTAGTGCTAGCTTCCAGGATTGCAGCTCACCAACTACAAATTTTGCATTACCAGCATTCTAAACTATATGCCACATTGGAGACAGTTAACACTCCTCTACCTGAACCATTCACTAGCTTCTGATCTACAATGGATCACATTTCAACTCATCACAAACAATTTATTTATTTGTTGCATTTGTAACCCACATTTTCCCACCTATTTGCAGACTCTAAAGGAGGATTGTGCTTGGGTATGAGCTATATTTGCCAAGTTTGATATGCAGGTCCACAAAAAGTCACTTTCATATTCACAAGAAAGAAGCTGACAAATACGGATGTCTGTTATAACTTAAGGTTTTTCAGTTACTCTGCCTAACATACACAGTGTGATTTCTGTAGTGTAATACTTTTGCATGTAGCATTTGTGTTAAATTATACGCTAAAGAATATATGCAAAAAAGAATGACATGAAGGGGGTCTTTTATTAAGGTACCTTAGCGTTTTTAGCTCACACTAAAAATCATCTGCAGCTAAATGCTGAGACGCCCATAGGACTATAACGGGCGTCTTAGTGTTTAGCACCAGCTAAAAACACTAGTGCACCTTAGTAAAAGGTCCCCTAAATGAGAATGTAAAGTAAGAAATCAGCAGTAGGAGTTGGGGGGGGGGGGGGGGTTGTGGAAAGGCTGTGAAAATCGTGTCTATGTACATGTCAAGCGAGTGTCTTGGCTTTGTGCTTAGAAAATCTGCAGCTTTTTAGGGATGTGTGTCCATTTGAAATGACATTTCTTGTATTGTTTTTCACCGAAAATGACAGGGAAAATGGACATTTATTTTCTGTGTCATCAATAGCATAGACTATTCTATAACAGGGTGCACTACTGATAATATTTATATCCCTCCTTTACCCAAAGCAGGTATTGCGCCCCCCCCCCCCCCCCAAAAAAAAAAAAAAAAGAAAATGGAAACAAACCTGAATGAAGCAAAAAGTCCTGTACCACAGGAAACTAAACAGTTTTGGGCCTACATACCTCTAAAGATTATTTATATTTAGTTAATAAAGATTTCTTTACATTTTGTTCCTATGTAGACAGCTTCTACTGAGCCTCAACCAACTTTCCAATTGCATGAAGTAAACAAGAAACATTGGGCTCCTTTTACAAAGCGGTGCTGATTAGCGAGCACTGAATGCGAAGAAGCCCATGGGAACTGAATAGGCTTCTTCGCATTCAGTGCACCGCTAAGCAGTAGCAGTGCTTTGTAAAAGGTGCCCATTGTAAGCTGGTTTAAAAACATATCCAGTGATGTCTTCTGAAAGAATTCTCCAGACAATTAAGTATACATTCAGTATGTCAGCCTAGCTAAAAGGTAATGCTTAAAAATAGTATCAGTTTTGAATGCCACTATCTTTTTAATTATTCAGGAGTATCCTAGTAACTGATATGTGGTGGCATTTGCTTTAAAATCATCTTTCTGTCTCCGTTATCATTTTATCATCTCAGACTACTTGATCAGCAATTTCTGACATCTGGTATATCATAAACTGAGCTCTAAATACAACAGAAAACAGGTTTTCTATATAGGTGTGGAATGCATTTGCTTTTTGCAGGGTTTGTTTACTGGAGCTATGAAGGGGTTCCCCCTCCCCCTGGGTCACCATACTTTGGGAGAGAGTTTTATAGGGGGCCCTATTCAATCCTAGCTATGCCACTATTGGTGAATATGGACCCTCTGGGGCCAGCTTCCCTTGTCCCATCTGTTCTAGTCAATGTCAGCCCACCCTCCCTCCACTCAACAGCTTGGCTTTTTTTTTTTTTTTTTTAATTATGACAACCTCAGAGGAATAACAGCCAAAGAAGCCTCTTCTTATGGTGCTTTGGGGTTTTCACAGCAATGACAATAGCCTAGGGGGGAGGGGTTTTGGTTAACTCAGAGCAGAGAATAACATGGGGGCTAGTAGCAGTGCCTCTTCAAAGACAAGGGTGTGTTAGGGCCTGTCTTCATCCCAGCCGTGGTCCTTGGAGCTTTGGTATGTCCCACTTTGGTATGTACTGTTCTAGCAGGATGAAAAAGATGAAATTCTTACCTGTTAATTTCCTTTCTTTCAGTCATTCCAGACCAGTCCAGGACCCTCTCCAAACGGATCTCAAGGTGTTTCCTACTGGTGGCTCCTGAGATTGTCTCCTAGGTCTGATAAGACTGGGAGCCTGATCACTGCTGCTTATAATGCCAATGCTATGCATTAAGACTGGGCTGTAAGGCTGCATTGTAGGGCTGCATGGTCAGGCCATGCTGCTGGCAGCACTGTAAGGCTTAAGTGTAAGGCAACACATTAAGGCTGCACTATAAAATGACATGCTAAAGCTGTGGTGTAAAGATGGTGCTATAAGTTTGTACTTAAAGGTGGCACTGTATTGTACCAATGTAATATTGCTCTATATTCCTTGTTCATTACACTGTAACTTAGGGCCCTGTTTACTAAGGTGCACTCGCGTTTTTAGTATGTGCTAAAAATTAGCATGCGCTAACGCTAGTGACACTATTGGAATATATGGGCATCTTTAGCATTTAGCGCATGCTAAAAACGCTAGTGCACTTTAGTAAACAGGGCCCTTAGTCTTGTTCTATAAAATTAAATTATAATGCTTTCAAGTGTTGCAGATATGTTTTGTCAATACTATACTGGCAAATTCCAAGACAGTACTGCACTTTGTATCACTGATGACATCACTCAATTGTCAGTGTTCTCTGCCTCCAGCTATTGGTAGGAGAATAACCTCACATCTGGACTGGTCTAGTAGGGATCAAAGAAAAAAAATTAGCAGGCAAGAAAAAAAATGTCACCTTTGGATCAATTCTCACCAGCAGATTCATTATAGTGATTTCTTTCTTCCCCCTAGAGCCAATTCCATCCAAGCATGGATTTTAATCCACGAATCCTTGTAAAAGATGGCAGAAATAGAGAATGGAAGGGTACAAATGGATTCTAACTTACGATACCCACATAGTTGTATAGATGAGGTTAACACAGGATGATACCCATAGATACGTAACTAGATAAACTGTTCACTGTGCGGGAGATTACCTCAGTCAGGAGTCGTTTCATGGAGTTATTCTCCCCCAGCAGATGGTAGATTTGCTCATCACTGTACATGGAGCGGAAGCTCTTGCTGGGGCTATTGAAATATTTGGACATCTGATTCATGCTATGGTTTTGGTCCTCCTTAAACTGCTTCCATTGTATCAGCTGTGGAGGATAAGATCTGGTTTTAGTCTCCTGTTGTATATGTTCTTCCAATGAAATAATTACTAAAGGCCAAAACCTATTAGAGGTGGGCTTCCCAAACACTACCCTCTGCCACTGCCCTTTTTCCTGTGGGGAGAAATACATGTAGTGTTGACCATATGTGTACTTTCCTCCACAGAAAGGGTGAAAGAGGAAGAAGCAGAAGCACTGTTGCAAGTAAAACTTACATTTATATACAGAAAACCTTCTGAAAATTACCTCCTAAAGGTTTTACTGGTGTGAGGCTGATTGTTCATGGAAGACCAGTAAGTTGTTACACTTGTTAACATGAATTATATCATTATTAGTAAATTGTCCATAATATAATGGAATTGGTGCAAAAATAGTGCACATGTAAACCGCATTAATGTCGGCTGTGGGTTACCATAAATCACCCTCTAAGGTTCGATTCCCACAGCAGCTCCTTGTGACAGGGGCGTAGTCAGACCTCGACGGGAGGTGGGGGTGGGAGCACATTTTGGCCCACCTCACCGCCGCCGTCCTCCCGCCACCAGTTCCGCCCGCCCCCGTGGCCGCTACTGCCTTCCCGCCGCCGCCCCCTCACCGCCACTGTGAAAGTACCTTGGCTGACGGGGGTCCCAACCCCCGCCAGTTAAAACATTTGTCCTTTGCTGGTCTCACATTGCCTGGTGCCCTATCCTGTTTTCAGTCACTGTGCATGTTGGTTTTAATGAAACTGAGCGTGTACAGTTACTGAAAATAGGACAGGGCGTCAGTCAATGTGAGACCAGCGTGGGACAAACGCTTTCGCTAGTGGGGGTTGTGGACCCTCGCCAGCCAAACCGGGGGGCCAAGGGCCCCATGACCCCCCCATAGCTACGTCACTGCCTTGTGACTCTGGACAAGTCACTTAACCCTCCATTGCCCCAGGTACAAATAAGTACCTGTATATACTATGTAAACCATTTTGAATATAGTTGCAAAAACCACAGAAAGGTGGTATATCAAGTCCCATTCCCTTTTGGGTGAAGATATAAAGAGCAATCAAACGGTTTTAAAATGCAAGAACCACAGAATAGTATTTCCCCAAAAACCTGCATGCTGATTAGAACACTAGGGGCCAATGTTCAGTCCAACGCTATCCGACTAAAGATAACCAGATAAGTTATCTTTAACCAAATATTTTAAAAGATATCCAAATAAGTCAGTGCATCTGATCATAGCTGGTTGAAGATATCCAAGTGTCTTAGGCTTGCTGTATCTGTGGCCAACTTATCAAGATAACTTTAACTGGATAGTTAGTGGCTGAATAGAGCTACTAGCTGGCTAAGCTTGAAACCTGCCCTTGCCACATTTCCAACTCCTAATTTTAAACAGATAACTTTTGTTAGGACATCTCAAGTTCCATCCTAAAGTAATTTGTTCAGGAGCAGGACAATTTAAAAATAAACATTTATCAGATCAACTCCTGACATTAGCGGAATGCATGTTTTTGACTATCTAGCCCCATGTTTTTTAATCGACTTTTTACCACAGTAGGAGTGGGGAGAAGCGGCAGCAGCTGAAAGGTGACCATTAGGAAGTTTCAGCTAGCGAGAAAGTCACTGCTGGAGTGATTGAGGGCACTTCATGCCAATCCAAAAATTCTGCTGCCTGAAGTGACCGCCTCACTTCGCCTAATGATAGGGCCACCCCTGAAAGCATTCATACTGAGGACTTTACTATTTTACCCATGATTTTGATTTAGGATCAAAACCTCATGCATTAAATAATAGCCCAGTATATTCAACGATCATAATAGGTTACAAAAAAACCCCAAAACACACACAACACAATATCACAAACTACACAAAGCAAACAATTATTACAATATTATCATAAAGTGTCAGTGTATCATCTACCTGATTACATAACATATGTACCTTGCTCTAAGAGTTGGAGTAAGCAAGTGAAAACAGAAAAGTCTTAAGCCTCTTCCTAAATTCTACTGTGTTGGTAATTAATTGCAGATTCAAAGGTAATGCATTCCAGAGTACTGGACCCATAATGGAAAAATATGTTCAGAAGTCTCAGACCTGTTTCTAACATGGTACATCCAACAGGCATTGATTTATTGACCTCAAAGCTCGAGATGATTTATATATTCTTAATGATGGTGCTATAACATCAGGGACTTCATTATTGAGTGCTCTGTGTACCAGAAATAAGATCTTAAATCTTATCTGATTCACAATAGGAGCTAATTCAATGCTTGCAGCAACGGTGAAAGATTAACATAGCACAAGTTGTGGTGGTATTTGCCAAAAAGATTTCTACAGTCATCATGGTTGAGACAGTACAGATAGGTTGTAGCATTCACTGACAGGTACCTGTCTACAGCAAGGGAGCCATCTTGTGTTGTACAAGACTGATTTGCTTTTACTGATCTATCATACTATTATGCAGTGCTTTTTTTGTGCCGGTACAGCGTACCGGCACCTTTTTTCCCCAGGGCTGGCTCACCTGCCCACCCTCAGCTTCCCGATAGCTCTCCTTTCCGTTTCTGCTGCCACCCTGCGTTTAAATCTTTTATTTTACATCAAGTTGCAGTGGCAGCAGTGAAAGCAGCAGGCTCGCCTCCAGCCTTCCCTTCCCTCTCAGTGCCCCGCCTTCTTCTGATGTATTTCCTGTTTCCACGAGGGCGGGACACTGAGAGGGAAGGGAAGGCTGGATGAGAGCTTGCTGTTTTCACTGCCGCTGCAACTTAAGGTAAAATAGATTTAAATGCAGGGCGGTGGCAGGAACAGAAGGGAGGGCTATCGGGAAGCTGAGGGCGGCAGGTGGGGCTGGGGTTGGAACTGGAACTTGGGGGCTGAAAAGGGGGGCAGGTGGAGGCTGGGGTGAGTCACTGGACATGGATGAGAGGGAAGGATAGGGGGCAAAGGAGAATCGCTGGACATGGAAGGGAGGGCAGGAGAAATGCTGGACATGAATGGAAGAGAGGGAAGACAGAGAAAGTAGAAATGCTGGACATGAATGGAGGGGAGGGAAGACGGAGGAAGTAGAAATGCTGGACATGAATGGAGGAGAGGGAAAACAGAGGAGGAGATGCACATGGATTTAGGAGAGGAGAAATTCTGGACACAGATGAAGGGGAGGGAAGACAGAGGAAGGATATGCACATGGATTGAGGAAAGGGGAGAGACTTGAAATGCTGGACATGGATGGAGGGGAGGGAAGATAGAGGAAGTGAGATGAACATGGATGGAGGGGAGGGGAGGGGAGAGGAGAAATGCTGAACATGGATGGAAGGGAGGGAAGACAGAGGAGGAGATGCACATGGATTTAGGGGAGGAGAAATTCTGGACATGGATGGAGGGGAAGGGAGAGTTGAAATTAGAGAGCTGCACAGGAATGGGGTTCATGGGAATCCCGAGGGATTCTCACAGGGACGGAAGCAGTTCTGCGGGGTTCCCACGGGGACGGAAGCAGTTCTGCGGGGTTCCCGTGGAAGTGTAAGCTGCACCTGCACCAGCCTCTCATCTACCGAGTACCACGTTCTTTGAGTGCTGTCTCCTCCTCCTCCTCCTCTTCTTCCTTGATTTAACAGCACAAATGTGGAAAGTCTTCCATTAAGGAGGTGGTAGAGACACAAATGATGACGGAATTCAAGGCATGGGATGAACACAGAGGATCTCTAATTAGAAAATGGAAGTTATAAAAAACCTAACCTTAAATGGTTGAATGTGTGTGGATGTGTCAAGTGACGTTTAGATGACGACTCTGGCTGTGATGAACTAGGGCTGATACTGGGCAGACTTGTATGGTCTGTGTCTCATATATGGAAATCTGGTTTAGGATGGATTGGAAAGGGCTTAGACAGCAACTTCAGTAGCTGGAACATAAGGACAGTGCTGGACAGATTTTTACGGTCTGTGTCCCACAAATGAGAAGACAAATAGACTGGAGTGGGCTTCAACAGCAACTCCAGCATTTGGAACATAAGGATAGGGCCAGATAGACTTCTATGCTCTATGATCCAGAAACACGAAAGAAAGACCGTAATCAAGTATATAATATTACACTCATTGATTTAATCATGAATTGATAATGAGTGTGACTATTGGGCAGACTGGATAGACCGTTCAGGTCTTTATTTGCTGTCACTTACTATGTTACAATTAATCCTCTTTGCTCCCGGGCTGATGCGCAGACCTCAGCTCTGTCACAGGCATGAGCATCGGATGTCACCTGACCTACTGGCACATGCATGTGGTGACCTCTCAACACACAGTGCCAGTAAATCAGAGACAAATCTTACATGTGAACACCAGAGTGTTCCACGTTTCAACTTCTATTCCTTCCTTGCCTACAGTGCTGTGGCTCAAATCCAGAGAGAGACTGAGGGAGGTGACTGGAATTTTCTTTTATGTACCATTAAATTCTTACGGGGATGGGTTAAATTTTTGCGGGGATGGGTAAGATTTCTGTCCCCGTGCAACTTTCTAGTTGAAATGCTGAATATGGATGGAGGGGAGGGAAGAGGGGATGTGAGATGGACATGAATGCAGGGGAGGGAAGAAAAAAGTTGGGCATGGATGGATGAGAGGGAAGAGAGAGGAAGGAGATGCATACTGATGGAGATGAGGGAAAGGGGAAAGAGGAGAAAAACTGCACAGGGATGGAGAAAATAGGCAAAAGCTGGATCCACTCTATACCTCCTCCAGTCAAGTCCGCAGAGGACCCAGCTTTTACCTATGGATGTAGGGCAAGAAATGAAGAAGAAAGGAGGAAAGTAAAGAAATAAATGGAAAGGAAGCCCTGGAAACAGAGTTAAGATAACAGACAGAGAGCAGCAGAAATCAGAGACTGGGACCAACATGATCAGAAAAACAAAGTCGCCAGACAAAAAAGATAGAAAAAAATCATTTTATTTTCATTTTAGTGTTTGGAATATGTCCAATTTGAGAATTTACATCTGCTGTCTTATTTTGCACTGCGTATACTGGCGCTGTAACAGCTTATAGAAATTATTTATAATGAAAAAACAGAAAAGCACAAGTTATTTTTTTCTCCTATACTGGTATAATGTTTTCAATGATACCTGTTTATATGTGCCATGGCTGGTATAAGGGGTGTGGCTACCATGGAGTGGAGCCATAGATGTGACCCCACCCATAATGAGTACTGGTACTTTTCCCTGTAAAAAAAGCACTGCTGTTACACACTTGCTGGCAGTAGTATAGCCATTGGGAGGCCTTGGGGGCCCCAAATTTGGGTTTGGACCCCCAAGGTCTGCTGGTATGGCTGGCAGGGGTCCACAAGCCCTGCCAGCAAAAGCTTTCCTGCAGCGATATTCATCGGTGCATTGTCTACCCTGCTTTCCCCTCCCTGTGCATGTGCTGTTTTTTTAATGAACTTGAGCATGCGTGAGCTTCGTGTATGCTCAATTTCACTAAAACCCAGCATGCACACCAGAGCACAAAATCAGGGCATGCAGCATGGCACGGAGTATCATCAAGTTTTAAAATTCTTATTTGGCATAATTCTTTCTTTTTTTAAGGCAATATTAATCAGGTTCTGAAACTCTTTAAGCCAAGTGAAAAGGTTTAATCTATTGATAATGAACAGGCAGTGAAGAAAAAAGGGGTCTAATAAGAGCAGAGCTGCCAAATGATCCAACCCAGTTCTACAGCGGAGACTTACTTTTTGACTAGTCCTGCTTTTGAACTTACATCTCAAAGCAGTGTGAGATTTATAGCCCTTGATTCTACCCACTGCAAATCCCATAATGCATCAACTTAGGGTTACCAAAAACACAGGATTGCCTTAAAATCTCCCTTATGTTTTATTAAAACTTGCTATACCACTCTAGCTGCCGTGGAAGAGCACAGCAGGTGTACAATCTAAAAACAATTAGAAAAAGAAAAGGAACTCCTTTAATGATAGGAAAGATATGAATTCAAAACTGGAGAAAGCGAGAGAGTAAAAAAAACAAACAAGAGAAGGTTTCAGAGGTCCTTACTGTATCACACTGGGCTTTCTGACGAAGTTTGGTCTCCAAAGACTTGTTTATAGAGCCAGGTCTTCAAATTAGTCTTGAAAACTTAAGTGAAATGTCACTGCAAAGAGGAAGGGGTATTCCAAATGTGGGGAGATAGGAAGAAAAAGGCACAGTGTCTAGTAGTTTCTAATTGGCAAATTTTGGGCTAGGGAGCACTAGGCAATGATCATTTATAGAACAAAGAACTCTAGAAGGAGAATAGGGTATGGTAACATGGGAAAGGTAATCGGGAGAACCAATCCTAAAAGCCTTAAAAGTTAAGAGAGCTATTTTGTAAGTAATCCAGTATTCAACAGGAAGCCAGTGTAGGCATTTGAGCAAAGGAGTGATGTGGTCTGATCGATGGGCTCGGTAAAGGAGTCTGATGGCAAAGATTTTCAGTGGCTGTAGTTTTTTTTTTTAAGAGTGGAGTGTGGTAGACCATTATAAATGATGTTACAGTAATCTAAACATGCAGTAATTAAAGAGAAGATGAGGGTATGAAAATTGTTATGATCAAAGAAGCAGCAAACTGCCTGCAACTGATGAAAGGGAAGAGTCCAGAATTAATCCTCCTGGGGAGGTGAGCTCAGAGGAGACTAGTTAGTTGCGGAGGAATTTCAACCACCCAGGCACAGATGAGTCTCCAAAAAAAAGGAGTAGGGGACGGCGGCTCTTCTCAAACAATGGAGACGTGTGGATGGATTGAAAGCTTTATTGCAAAAACATCAAATTCGACTCGACACAGCAGCTGTGTTTCGGCGCCTGAGTGCCTGCTTCAGGAGTCTTATGATGCTAATTATAATGTCAATGTAGATGGAAAATATAGATAAGAAATTTCGTTATCAAATATGTACACAAACGGGGTATCAAACATAACCTGAATGAGAAAAACAAACAAAAATCTTCATGAGCTGCAAATAGCGGTCTCTGAAGTAGCACGTTTAAGAGGTGATAAAATCGTACTCCTCGGAATATGTACATGCATATACATACTAAGTGGTGGTGATACCCTAATCAGTATCTAAAATATCATCTACATACAGTGGTGATAATCAAGTATCATAACACGTGATATAGAAAAAAAACATCGGTCTAATTTGAAATACATATGGTATACATAATGTTAGCGTGAAGAAAACTGGATCCTGTGCAGACTATGTTGTGAAGGAAAAGGGGGAAGCAGAAATCCACCTGTCTTACCCAAAATCACAATACTGTTAAAAGCACAGAAAAAAAGAACACTGTAAAAACAAAGTTCCTTACAGTGGTAATGTCTCCTACCAAAAAAAGGAAACAAAAAAATCAAAAAAGACATCTGTTCATTTGGTATGGAAAAAGAGCAAATTCGTAGGCATAAAATGAAGAGTCATTATATCAACAGGGGAAGAAATATATAGAGATGAAACAAAAGCACATTCAGTAATAAACATAAACTGAAGAGGCATTAGTAAAATAAACAAGAAAAAAAGGGGGTATCTATGCTCTACTGCAATGTTGGAGTCAAAATGAAACCATAATATGAAATAATAGGGGTGAGTCAGAGCAAACCTCCGTGATATAACATCTCATTAGTAAAAAAAAACTTTTAAAAATATATCTATGATCTACTACTACGTTGATTACAGTTATGAGAGTGAGTAAAAATGTCTCGACAATGCCTCTAATTTACTAGAGCATAACAATAAAAGCATCTTTAAAAATAGCAGATGGTTTACCTAAAGAAAAGCAAACGCTTATGCTCACATTTCCGTGCTAAATGCTGTCGGTTAGAAAAGCTGCCAAATGAAAGTGTGCATGTGCAATTGATTGCCTTTTTACCCATGCTATAATGTCATAGTAAGCAAGTGATATAATAACCTGACGTGTGCTCAAAACCATAGTAAAAAGGGGGACTAATAGAATATAAAAAAGTACTGCGTGATATAGCGTCTGGCAGGAGTTATGCAGGTGGATTCATTGTGATAGCACCATATGAAAGAGAGAGAGAGCAATAAAAAATATATACAATTGTGTGAATCAAAAGTGCCATGATGCACTGTATCTCAAGCAAACCAAACAGCAATAAATATACATTAAAATTATAAATAAGAAAAACAGGCTGGGATAAAATTGCATACACAAAGCGCATAAGATGTAATGTAATACATTATAATTCTATAAATAACCACATTTGAGTGTCTTAATGGTAAGATGCCCTCTATTAGGCATATACATCTTTCAATAAATATTACTTTCATAAACAAGGTTCTTATGAAAACATACGGTCTGATGAGATAGGGTCTTGTATGTGTCAAAATCTATAAGGAAATACTGGGAAAAGTAACCAAAGTATTCACAAGCGATAGGTTAATGTCTAATAATCTTATAAATACTGATAGATCCAGTTTAGCATTTAGACCTGTGGAACAGTGCTCAATTCGAAAATAAACCTTTGTTCCTGCTGTAGTAAAATATTATCAATGTCTCCTCTCCACCATGGTGCTTTCACTAGTTTGAATATAAGAAAACTGAGATCTGCAAAGATGTGGGAGAAGTCATAACAATGTGGAGTGGCCTAGTGGTTAGAGCACTGGTCTTGCAATCCAGAGGTGGCTGGCTCAAATCCCACTGCTGCTCCTTGTGATCTTGGGCAAGTCACTTAACCCTCCATTGCCTCAGGTACAAACTTAGATTGTGAGCCCTCCAGGGACAGGGAAATGCCCAGTGTACCTGAATGTAATTCACCTTGAGCTACTACTGGAAAAGGTGAGCAAAAATCTAAATTTAAAAAAAAAAAGTTTTACTAGGGGTGCCATCGTGTTGCCTCTCCTGATGTTGCTTCTGTGTTCAATCATCCTTGTTTTGATCTTCCTGATAGTTTTATCCACATAGATAAGCTTACAAGGGCATAGGATGAGATATATTACACCTTCTCTATTACAATCAATCAGAGTTATGTCTCAAGGGATAAGCCTTCTTTCTACATGGATGAATAAACACAGTAATTGACACAGATGATGAGCATACTGAACAAGATCGGCAGAAATGTCCTGAAGTGGGTGGTACTGCGGGCAGTACAGGAGGAAGAGCAGAGGGGGCCATGATCTCTTTGATGTTTTTACTACAAGTATGGGCTACAGTCAGCCATTTATCTTGAAAGCAGCGATGCTTCTTCAATATGTGCCATTGTTTTCATATTATTTGTTACATTTGTATCCCACATTTTCCCACCTATTTGTAGGCTCAATGTGGCTTACATAGTAAGCCAGACACCCAATTTTGGGTGGGCCTGGGCCAAAGATGGGTGGGCAGAAGAACTCCGCCCTGACCCACAAGTGATTTGGTGCCACTCTCTCTCGCCTGCATGCCATATGGTCTCTCAAACATCCTCCCTCCCCTGCATACCTTTTAAATAGCAGATTTTCACCGGCAGCAAGCAGCAATTAATACACACTGCTCATGCTGGCCCCACAACCTTCCCTCTGAGGCAACATCCTGTTTCCGCATAATTGGTAATACATCAGAGGGATGGCTGTAGGGCCGGTGCAAACAACATGTATCAGGTATGCAGGAGGGACAGTTGTTGGGAGTTTTCGGCTGGTGGGGCTTGGGGATCCCTGCCAGCCACATCATAGGTGTGCTGCTACTGGGTGGGCATGAGACCAAAGTGGGTGGGCCTGGGCCCACCCAGGCCCACCCTTGGCTACGCCACTGCCGGAGAGGTGTTTGCAGACTCCGGTGAGAACAAATACAAACTGATGTTGTGGTAAGATGAAGTTCATGTGGCATAGCCACATTAGGGAAACGTACATCAGAAGAGTTGCGTTTTGTCCATTACGTACTTTAGTTTTGTTGTGTTGCAGGGATCAGGCATTTAAGTTGGATCGGTGGGGTATGCCTTTTTGAACAGGTTAGTCAACCAGGCCTTTAATGGAACAAGTAACTAACGGGCTGCACATACTGCAGCAGGACATGTTTAGCCACTCCTACCCTAGTTAACATTTAATCATCTCTCTGACCTCATGTGCAACTTTCTTTAAATTAGTCTCCTTATTTTCTAAATCCTCTTACTCTTTTACCTATCTGTATCTTCCATCTTTGATTATACCCTACGCTGTCTATTTTAAATGTTCTATTAAGTATTGTGTTGGCATTGTAAGTAGTATACTATGTTGTACCTTTTTTTTGTTATTTGAATATTTTTACTGCTGTAAACAGGTTAGGGCTCTTAAGCTTGAGGAAAGACAACTGAGAGAGGATATAATTGAAGTTTATAAAATCATGAGTGGGGTGGAACGGTTAAATACAAGAGAACACCCCATGAAACTAATAACCAGCAGACTGAAAACAAATCATTGAAAAAGTTCTTATTTTTTTTAAGCAGCATATAGTTAAGTTGTGAAATATATTGCCAGAGGATGGTGTCAAGGCAACCAACATAGCAGCATTCAAAAGAGGATTGGATATGTTCCTGGAGGAAAAGTCCCCCCCCCCCCAAAAAAAAAAATTATTAGCCAGATAAACTTAGGAAAGCCATTATTCATCCCTAAAAATGAATTATGGGAAATAAACCTAGTTTTTCAGACCTGCTGGGTACTTGTGGTCTATCTGGTTTATGTTAGAGCAGCATACTGGGTTCGATGGACCTTGGTCTGACATCATGGCTTATCTTATGTTCCCTCTGAAACTTGATATAGGTTCTTGCAGACTTGTGTACCTAATTTTTATGCAGCTAGCATACATAGACTTGACAATGCAAACTACATTCTATTTTCCAGTCACTCCTTATCAAGTTCTTTAGCTAGTCTGGTAATCAGGCGTAGGCAGTGGTGTGCTGGAGCCGGCTCGCACCAGCTTGCAAGAGCCGGTTGTTAACTTTGCTCGGCTCTTGCGAGCCGGTTGTTGAAACGCGCGAGCCAGCTCTCCTCCCTCCCTCCCTCCGGATCCGGTCCCGGTCCCTCACGTCAGCGACCTCACGAATTCTTCAGGGCAGGCAGTTTAGCCTGCCCGCTGCAAGCGCTGACTCTCCCCCGCTGGTGCTGCAGGTTTGCGCTTTAAAAATGGCCGCTGAGACTTCCAGAGGTGGCCTCGCGAGACTTCTGCTGAAGTCTTGGAGGCCGCCCTTGTAAGTCTCGGCGGCCATTTTGAAGCGCGAACCTGCAGCGCCAGCGGGGGAGAGTCAGCGCTTGCAGCGGGCAGGCGAGATTCCCTGCCCTGAAGAATTCATCAGGTCACTGACATGAGGGACCGGGACCGGATCTGGAGGGAGGGAGGGAGGAGGGAGGGAAGAGAATTCGCCAAACAACTCGGGAGGTGGTGGCAGGGGAGAGAAGGGAGTCGCTGGGCATCGCTGGGCATAGGTGCATGCAGGGCAGGGCAGGGGACAGGAGGGTCACTGGACATGGGTGGATGGAGGGCAGGGGAGAGGAGGGTCACTGCTGGACATGGGTGAATGGAGGGCAGGGGAGAGGAGGGTCACTGCTGGACATGGGTGGATGGAGGGCAGGGGAGAGGAGGGTCGCTGGGTATAGGTGCATGCAGGGCAGGGCATGGGCATGGAGGGCAGGGGACAGGAGGGTCACTGCTGGATATGGGGGCATGCAGGGCAGGGGAGAGGAGGGTCACTGGACATGGGTGGATGGAAGGCAGGGGAGAGGAGGGGAGAGAAAAGAAATGCTGGACATGGATGGAGGGGAGAGAAGAGTGAGGAAGGAGATGAGATGAGGGAAAAGGAAGAGAAAAACTGCACATAGATGAAGAAAATAGGCAGAAGCTGAGGACCAGAAATGAAGAAGAAAGGAGGAAAGGAAAGAAATAAATGGAAAGGAAGCCCTGGAAACGGAGTTAAGAGGACAGATAGCAGCAGAATCGGATACTGGGCCAGCATGATCAGAAAAACAGTCACCAGACAACAAAGGTAGAAAAAAATCATTTTATTTTCATTAAAGTGTTTGGAATATGTTCACTTTGAGAATCAGGTGCTCAACATTAAAAGTTTATATTTATTTACTTATTTATGGCATTTTATTGCACATTAAACATGAATTAGATTGGAACCTGGGATCATTTATTTTTTTTTCCTGGAGTAATGCATTGCCACCCCCACCCCCAGGCTCTCTCCCCGGCTATAGCCAGCTCTGCAATTTGGGGGGGCGCAGAGGGGGACTGGGGGGCGCAGAGGGGGACCGTGGAGAGAGCCTGTTAAACATTTACCAGCACACCACTGGGCGTAGGAACTGGATTGTTGCAGGGACAGAAGGTCTAGGAAGCCAGTTCTGACACTGTAGCTAGTACTGGAACCAAAATTTGAAGCTGAAGGTGGAACCAGAAGTACTAGAGCTTCTTGACAATATGAGACCATTCACTCCCCTGGAGAGCTTGTACAGCCTTTTAGAACCCCTTTTTCCTGACTGTAGCTAAATCCTGTTCATCGAGGGAATGGCCACTATGACCCTTAATTTCTTGGCCATTGCCAGTTCAAACCCCACTGGTACCTTTCCTTAACATGCCCAAAGTACAGACCATGACAGCAGATATATCATACAAACCTCTATTGAGAGGTTTGAAAATCTCAGGCTGCAGATATCAGGCTTCCTTCGCTCTTCATGCTTTGCAAGTAGCTCATCCCTATCAGCAGCTTTAGCCTTATCTATACCCCTGGTGATACAATTCATAGAGTAACCTCTATCTTGGAATCTCATGACCATAGGCAATACCTGTTGTTCGAATTCAGGATGTGCATACTTCCCCTATGAGAACTGTTATGAAGTCTACCTTTGCACCTGTATGTGAAGATCTGAACAGAACCCTATATGGGCTTTGTTAGAGAGCTCAGTAGGTAAAGGTGCACCAACTCTATGACAACACATACCCCACATCAGCAGCCATATCCATTATTTCTTTCCTAATACACACAGACACATCACCAACCATATCCCATTGTTTCTTCTTCAGGGCAGTCTTAACCACTAGACCAATGAGCACTGGCTCAGGGTGGCAACGATAAATGGCACCAGAATCCCCAGCCTCTGATATCACTACCAGCATCTCACCTGGTCCAGTTGTTAAGCCTTCTCTTCCCTGTCCCCTTTTCCCGTGGTCTAGCATCTCTCCCTCCCTCCCTCCTTCAGTTCAATATTTCTCCCCCCCTCTCTGCAGGTCTGGCATTGCACCCCTCTCCCACAGTATCTTTATGTAAGTTGCCAGCCCCCAGGTCTTCTCTCTGCCAAGTGCCACCCACAGGAAATAGCATCAGAGGAGTTAGGACATGGCAGAGGAAAGACTCAGGAGCTAGCCAAAGGCAACCTGTCTTTACAATGGTTGCTGGCAGCTCTCCCCATCTCACACATATGCCATCCAACTGTACTACACACACACACACACACACACACACACACACACACACACACACACACACACACACACACACCTTATCTGCTCCTCCCCAAGGCATACATTCACACACCACACAAGCCACAATCTATTCAGTCCTCCCTATAACACAAAGACACAGCCCCAATTATATCCATCCTCCCCTCTGTATAACACACACTCAACCACCCTCTGCCTATTTACCACAGCAACAGTCATACCCATCAGTTTCTCCATCATACAGACACCTCCCCATCACACCAGCAATATCTCATCAACTGCCTCCCATCACCCCCATACACTACCAGCTATATCCCCAAAAAGACACATATCCTTCCTGTGAGTATTCATTTAACAATCAATAGCTCTAATCTCAAGCACTTGAGATTCACTCCTTTTTTATGGTTATACTTCAAAAGGATGCTATAACATTTGAAGGTGTGTAATAATTACATCCAAGCATAAATCTCCATGGGACAGAAATAACTTTTTTTTCCACATAAGAAAAAATGTCACAGGACACATCTCCAAATTTGGCCATTAGCTGGAATTAGGAAATTTGCACAACTGAGGGCAAAATGCTTGCAACCTGATGGACAGATGATCAAAAGCCCCACGCTGTTTCAAACAGCGTTCTAAATAGCACTGGAACAGTGCAGGGCTTTATTGCACCTATGATCAGAGATAATTGCATGCAAATTTAAGCATGCAATTCTCTCTGATCATGGGGTAGAAGTGCGGGAGGATTGTGCCTCAGCATGTGCTCAGGCACAATCCTCCTGCACTTGTTTGACAGGTCTGGGCTGTCAAAAGCCCAGACCTGTCAAACACAGGGGCTGGAGGTCCATGGGACCACCAGACCCCAACTACCCCTGCCCCGAGCAAGGCAAAACGGGAGCTGGAGGCTGGGGATACGGTGGGTCTCCAGCCCCCCTAGCCCCCCCACCCCCAGCATTGGTAAAAGATCCCTGGTGGCCCAGTGGGTGACCGACAACCCCCCCCCCCCCCCCAGAGACAGGGGGCCGGAGGTCCGGCAAACCTTTGGTCCCCCCATACCCGTCCCTGACACAGGTTCGGGGGCGGGGGCTGGAGATACGGTTGGTAAGAGGTCCCTGGTGGCCCAGTGGGCAATGGTCAATCCCCCCACCCCCCCTACCTTGGGTGGAGGAGGGAAGTGGCCTCTCTCCTCTTCCTTTTGCCACCGCCTGCAAAATAGCAACACCCAGCCCAAGCCCCGCCCATCCCGATACACTGGGCAGGGCTGGGCGCCACCATTTTGCATGCAGCACCGATGGAAGAGAAGGGAAGCCACCTCCCTCCTCCAACCCAAGGTAAGGGGGTGGGGGGATTGACTGCGGCCCACTGGGCCACCAGGGACCTCTTACCTATGCTGGGGGGGGTTAGGGGGCTGGAGACCCACCAGATCTCCAGCAACCCCTGCAGCTGTGTCAGGGAGGAGGTCGGGGGACCTCCAGCCCCCTATTGCTGGGGGGAGGGGGGTCAGTTCTTGCTAGCATGCAAATGCATGCTGTACAGGGCTCACCATTCCTCCCCAATGGTCTGCAAACCCTAATGCCAGCTCCGAGCTGGCGTATGGTTTGCTGCGGCCAGTGTGCCAATCTTTGGCGCGCTGGTCGCTGTTCATTGGGGATGAATAGGTTTAGCATGCATTTGCATGCTACTTGCGCTGAGCCCTGTTTTGTATGCATCTGCATGCTAGTTGCGTTCAGAGCCCGCATGCGCATTGTTTCACATGCTTGGAGGCTCTGATCATGGGGCGGTAGCAAATGCAGGTGCTAGTAAGGCGCTAACAGTCTCTAGCGCCTGCGTTTGCTTCTGATCATCGGCCCATAAGTTTCAACATGGGGGCTGTTACGCGACTTGCTGAGCATCTCATACTGAGCGGTGGATGGGGAATCTAACAGATACAGGTGTGCTGGACTTAGGATCTGCAAAAGGCTGAAGTAGTCAAGAACTATATCTTGGTGCATATAAAGGTATGACTCTTTGTATAGTAAGTCTAATTGTGCACAAACCCCCAGAGTCTACACATGATGCTCAAAAGTGTGTGTCTATCTTACCTGAGCATCGAGCTGTTTAACTATTAATAACTGGGCTCTAACAACTAATTATTGCAGTTAATTGGCTACAATTAGGATTTGTGCGCTAATCTTGCTAAGTGCTATTCTATTAAGATCTGCATGCAAATTTTTTAGTGTGCAACTGAAAAGGGGGCGTGGCCATGGAAGGGGCATGGGCGGGTCAGAGGCGTTCACTAACGATATGTGCAGTATTATAGAAGTCAGAGGATCTGTGCCCAACTTGCACACCAGGAATTTCACCAGATTTCAGTTGGTGTAAATTCGCACGCCCAGAGTTGGGCACCGATTCTGACGCTAAGTACTATTCTATAAACGGCGTGCAACTCAAAGAGCGCTGTTTATAGAATCACGCCCAAATTTGTGTGCCATTTACTGAATCTAGTCCAAAATGGCAATGGTAAAACATATCAGTAAAATTCTAGAAAACTGGCAGTAGAAAAATATATTCACCTGTTGGTAACCCTGAGGAAATATCTAAAGGCTCTTAGGATTGTGTTATTATCTTTCCAGGACACTGGCAGCCAGTTACACTCATCCACTGAGAGCAATACAATTGGGATTCTGCACCACTGAAACCCCAAAGAGAAACACGACTTCTGAAAACCGAGTGTATCCGGATAACTTGTAACAGTCCTACATACTGCTGAGCTAAAAAAGCATGTAAAACGTACTTTCATTTCAATTTGTCTTCAATAGAAGATGCAATGATGGGGGAAGGGGATTCCCTACCCCATAGTTTACAATAACACTTTGTAGAGTTAATTTGAATATTTTCTACTGAAATATCACATGAAACAGATGCAAAGTCTAAGCTGAGCAGTTAATGTGAATAGAAGCATAGGAAATGACGACAGATAAAGACCATACAGTCCATCAAGTCTGCCCATCCATACTATCTACTACTCCTTCCTCTCCCTTAGAGATCCTATGTGTTTGTCCCCTCTTTCTTGAATTCAGATATAGTCTGTTTCCACCACCTCCACTGGGAGGCTGTTCCACACATCTACCACCCTTTCCATAAAGAATTATTTCTATGAATTACCCGAGTCTATCCCCTTTCACCTTCATACTATGTGTTCTGTCATATCTCTGTACTCACCATACATACTATTATTTTTACCTGTGGAATAAAGACGAAACAGTTGATGGTGGCAGTACAGATAAAGATGCCTCCTGAAGTAAGACCATAGACCACACTGGGCCAGGTGTGGAAGAATCGGGTCACCAAAAGGATACCACCAGCGGAAAGTACAACCAAGTTAACTCCAACCATGATAGTCGAAGACTGGTTCACAGGTGGGGAGCTCATATTGTCAGTCAGCCCTGCCAGGTACGTGCCATAGATCAACAAGATACCCTGCAAAGAGCAGGCATGGTTCAGATCAATAAAGAACTTGACAAGATTTACACAAGTTAGACTATTTCTGTCTACAGTCTTTTCCCTATACACTGGGAAAATAATATTCAATCCAGAGGAGCCCTCAAAGTCAGAGGTGGAGGGGAGACAAAGTGCATACCATATAGTTACATCTAGAGGAACCTTCATGATGGATATGGGCAGGGCAGCAGGGCAGCCAAGAAGATGATACATGCCATGAGGTGAAACCAGTACCGTCTAAGTCTTTCTCTTCTGAACAAGGGTCATCTGGAAACCCTTGCTCCATTTATACATTAATTTCAAGTCTTAAGGTAAATTAGTTATTTGAACATATAACATTTCTGGAAGTCATTTCTCTGAGTAAGAGGCTTTTTGAAAATTATCAGCCATGCATGAAGGACATGTATGATGGAATGACACACACACACCTTTTATCCACATTGTACAAAGGTGTTCCAGGGCTTGGTGTTTGGTGGGGGAGGCAACAATGCATGTAGTTCTGAATTTTCAAAGCTTTGCAAAATTATGTAATATAGAAAAGATAATGTGTAGAGAAATGGTGGAATTCCCTCCCAAAATTCATCAGATGGGAACCTAATTATTTGATGTTCAATTCAATTCTTTACACCGCTAATATCCCCTTTCCAGGGTTCAGTGCGGTTTACATTCTAGGTGAGACAAAAACAGATTGTGTTAGTGTGAGGTATAAGAAACACAGGAGACCATTGGTGCAATGCATGAGACTAAGAACATTAAAGGAAAGGATAATGGATAATACTAGGATGTAGAAGTTAATGATGGATTATTATGAAGCAGTCTTTGGGAAGAGAAAGGTTTTTAGCCTCTTCCTGAAGTTGAGGTAGCTGTTTTCCACAAATACCTAAAAGCCTCTCTGTTTAAGCAATTTGTCACGAATTATTATAACTCCAAATTGTACAATTATTCAATTTCTCAGTTCTGTTCTAATTGTTATTATACATGGATGACTATAGATTGTTACCATTTTGTGTCTAGCATTCGTTTCCATATTTATTATAATAATCAATCCTCATTTACTTTGTTATTACTACTTAATGTGTACTATCCCACATCACTTTCAGGCTTATTTTCGAAAGAGGACGCCCATCTTTTGACACAAATCGGAAGACGGGCGTCCTGCTCCCAAGGTCGCCCAAATCGGCATAATCAAAAGCCGATTTTGGGCATCCCCAACTGCTTTCCATTGCGGGGACGATCAAAGTTCCTGGGGGCATGTCAGAAGCGTAGTGAAGGTGGGACTGGGGTGTGCTTAACACATGGGCGTCCCTGACGAACACTTGGCTGACTTTACTTGGTCCATTTTTTCTTGTGACCAAGCCACAAAAAGGTGCCCGAACTGACCAGATGACCACTGGAGTGAATCGGGGATCACCTCCCCTTACTCCCCCAGTGGTCACTAAGCCCCTCCCACCCTAAAAAAAAAAAAAAAAAAAAATTAAAAAATATTTTTTGCCAGCCTCTATGCCAGCTTCAAATGTCATACCCAGCTCCCTGACAGCAGTTTTAGTGGGTGCAGTGCACTTCAGGCAGGCGGACCAAAGCCCATCTCCCCCTACCTGTTACACTTGTGGTGGTAAATGTGAGCCCTTCAAAGCCCAACAGAAACCCACTGTACCCACATGTAGGTGGCCCCCCTTCACCCCTTAGGGCTATGGTAGTGTTGTACAGTTGTGGGGAGTGGGTTTTGGAGGGGTTTTGGGGGGGCTCAACCCAGTTGGTGTCCTGGCATGTGAGAGGGACCAGTGCACTACGAATGCTGGCTCCTCCCATGACCAAATGGCTTGGATTTGGTCGTTTCTGAGATGGGTGTCCTCGGTTTCCATTATCGCCGAAAACCGGGGATGACCATCTCTAAGGTCGACCTAAATGTTGAGATTTGGGCATCCCCGACCATATTATCAAAACGAAAGATGGATGCCCATATTGTTTTGATAATACAGGTTTCCCCACCCCTTCGCGGGTACATCCTGCGAGGACGCCCTCAGGAAAACTTGGGCGCCCTGTTCGATTATGCCCCTCCACGTGTACTGTTAATTACAATAAGTTGTTAGCCACATTGAACCTGATCTATTGGGATAATGTGGGATATAAATTAAATAAAATAAAAGTAGGTGCAAAGGTCTGGGATTACTTTGTCCCAGGACAGTTTTGAAAAGTATAGATTTTAGATTACTCGACTTTTCCAAACCTGAGCCCCAGGTGAGTTACAAACAAGTACAGCAATTATTTCCCTGTCAAAATGGGTTTAGAATCTAAGTTGTACCTGAGGCCATGAAGGGTGAAGTGACTTACTGAAGCTCACAAAAAAAAAAAAGTCAGTGGAAGAAGCAGAATTTGAATCCTGGCTTCTCCAGTTTGCAACCCAGTTCTCAAACCACTGAACTGCTCCCTCTTTTATGTTGTTATTTTCTCTTTGCAAACTGATGCAAACCTAAGGGCTTTGTGCCAAAATGTGCAATTTTGAAAATTGCCCCAATGGTGAACACACAATTTAAGACACTAATTGCCCTGTTTATTAAGGTGTGCTAGTGTTTTTAGTGCTCGCTATAAATTAGCGCGTGCTAACGCTAGAGGCACCCATATATTCCTGTGGGTGTCTCTAGTGTTAGACCGTGCTAAAAAACGATAGCGCACCTATAGCGTGGCTTAGTAAACAGGACCCTAAGGCTGAATTGCTGCAGTAGTTTACTGTTATTACTTTTTAAAGTCCTACTTTGGAGTTTACTTATCTTATGCTAAACATCAACCTGGGGCTTAAAAATTACATATTAACATAGCAAGGGTCAGCAGATAAAGCCCTGTTCAACAAGGTAGCCAGAGTAGAATCTGGCACTCTGCACAGGACTGCAAAAGGTGGTCTTGAGCAATATGGAGCTTTGAGGTCACCCTGAATTCCCAAATCCCTTTCCAACGCACACAAGGCAGTTACATGGCATCCAATCTTTGAGGAGCCACTGTTCAAATCACCACTAACTCTCATTACTCCTCCTTCTGACCTCACTTCACCCACACTTCTAACGGCCACCAGCAATTCCATGTCATAAGGGGCAGGCTCATTTAATCTTGCTTTTACTTTACTTCAAATCTATTGCATCTCTCTCTCTTTCTCTCTGTCTGTGTCTCCCTGACTGAAAAGTATTTGAGAGATACACAGGAAAAACAAATGGTTTTCTACCTTAAACCCAAAGAGAAGAACAATCCACAGGTCTGAGTAAAGAGAAGCACAAAAATGGGTCCAGGTTATTGAGCAGGACAACTCCTTCTCCGAAGCCTAGAAAAGAAATGGAAATCAGGAGTGGTTCTCTACGTATCATCAATGGAATAATAAATTGTACCAACTAAGACGTTAACAAGCCCACTACATGCAGGACATGGAGGGGGGATTTGGCCCGTTTTACTAAGCTGCGTAAGCGTCTACGTGTACCGAACACATGCCAAAATGGAGTTACTGCTCAACTACCGTGTGGCTCTTGCGGTAATTTCATTTTTGGCGCACGTCCAATACGTGTGTCTAAAAAATATTTTTTATTTTCAGGTGTAACGGATGCGTGCCAAGTGGCATTTCGCACGCGTAGGTCATTACTGCTCGGTTACCGCACGAGTCTTTATTGCTAGGTCAATGGCTGGCGGTAAGGTCTCAGACCCAAAATGGACGCGCAGCAATTTTCATTTTGCTGCACGTCCATTTTTGGCAAAAATGTAAAAAAGGCATTTTTTTTACAGCGCACTGAAAATGGATCGTCACATGCTCAAAACCTGCACCTACACTACCGCAAGCCATTTTTCAGCGCGCCTTTGTAAAAGGACCCCCCAGGTTGGTATGTTCATAATGCCTCCTATATTTTACAAACAGCTCAGCCAAATGTGTAGCCTTTCATAAAATATGTAGAAGGGCACCATCAAATACACTGGCATTTGCTGGCACAGCCAAGGTAGCAAATTTAAAATTTAACCCCGTTCCCCCCTCCCAAAAAAAAGAGATTGTATATAGCTCTACACGTTCCTGCTGCAGGAATGAGATAGCAGGGCCCCAAGATGTTGTCAAAGGGGCCAGTGGGAAGCATCAAGTTACCCTGACCTCGTGGACCTCCATGAAATTGCATGTATTTCCTCATCCACACCCAGCATCCTTACATTACACCTCCTGACAACACAGACCTCCCCTCTCCCGTTGCCAGAATATAGCACCCCAGCCTTGCAGCCTCCCCTGGCTCTTTGTTTGACACTGTAAAATATGTTGCATGCATAAATGCTGAAAATCCACCTAAGCATTATTCTGTAGATACACACATATCCTACATAGTGTGTATCTGATGGGTAGCTGTACACATACAGGGCAGAGCCTGGGTGGGACTCACACTTATGCATACAACTTAAAGAATACTATAAATTATGTGCATATCTCCAACATTCAGACATGAGCATTTAGACAACTCATCGTAGTATACTGTAAAGGAAATCATTGTAGTATACTGTAAAGGAAAATAGATTCCTACTTTCCTTTAAAGAATACACACCACACAGCTACCTAAATATAATCACTTTTGCTTTCCAGGTTGGATGTTCTACAGCAAGGGTTAGAACATTGTTTTATTAGATATTTTATTTTTGCGTTTGACACTATCAGTCATCAAATTTAAATTTAAAACGTTTGCAGACCTATGGTACCAGCAACATGTTTTTACAATGGTTTTCTTATTTGAGCAGCCACATACAGTAAATATGATTGGGAAAATCTTGCTCGACAGTCAGACCATTGAAGGCTGGAGTTCCTCAAGGCTACTACTACTACTTCATTTCTATAGCGCTACTAGATGTACGCAGCGCTGTACACTTGAACGAATAGACAGTCACTGCTCGACAGAGCTTACAATCTAATTAGGACAAATAGGACAAATAAGAGATAAGGGAATTACTAAGGTGGGGGATGAAAAATAAGGGTACTAAACAAGTGAGTAAGGGTTAGGAATTAAAAGAAGCATCAAAAAGGTGGCCTTTTAGCTTAGATTTGAAGACGGCCAGAGATGGAGCTTGACGTACCAGCACAGGAAGTCTATTCCAGGCATATGGTGCAGCAAGATAAAAGGAACGGAGTCTGGAATTAGCAGTGGAGGAGAAGGGTGCAGATAAGAGAGATTTACCCAATGAACAGAGTTCCTGGGGAGAAGTGTAGGGAGAGATGAGAGTGGAGAGGTACTGAGGAGCTGCAGAGCAAATGCACTTGTACGTCAATAAGAGAAGTTTGAACTGTATGTGGAAACGGAAAGGGAGCCAGTGAAGTGACTTGAGGAGAGAGTTAATATGAGCATAGCAACAAGGCTCAGTCTTGTCAACATTCTTATTTAAGTCTCTACTTTGTTCCCATCTGCCAGAACATTTCAGCAACTGGTGAAGTGGTATGGGTTTTTAATCATCTGATTTTAATGTTTTTTGTTTAGTCTTGATGTTTTAATTTTTACTGTACTATAATGTGATTTTAAACTATGTATATTGAATTGTAAAGATAGTATGGAATAGACATCTTGAAAATAAACAAATTCAATTTTTTTTGTGTTTGATTGTTCTGTGTCAGAAGAGATCAACTTCAGTTTTGTCTGCTACTACTGCCTCCTGGATGGCATCCAATCAACTTGCATTTGAACATCAAAAAGAAGATAATGGTTCTCAGCTGTTCTTTTTCTTCTGGCATTCCTTTGAGCTTTTCTTTTCATGTCCAGATTGCTCTCTTTCTTCACAGGTCTGTAGCCTGGAGATTATCGTGGACTCTATGCTTTCCATGAAGCTTCACATTAATGATGTAATTCATTCTGGCTTTTTTAGGGTTTGTCTTTTAAGAAGTCTAAACCCAAGCTGCCTTGTGCTACAAAGTTTAATTTTGATTAAATTGAATTACTGTAATTTTTTCTATTTGGGTCTTTCACAATCTTCTATTAAGGCATTACAGTACTGTGTGTATTGTACTGTTATTTATCATATTTCTGTTACACGATTGTTCTGCAGTGCTATTAAATATGTATATTTCTGATACTGTCTCATGTTAGTCCTATTACTAGGTTTCAGTTCGCTGTTTCCAAATTGACCTCATTGGATTGTATTTATGCTGTTAACAAAATTGTAAGTTTTATATTAATTGTACTTGCTGTACAGCGCCTTGGGGTGAATTTCTTTATAAAGGCAGTTAATAAATCCCCAAAAAAATCTGACCTCTGTTTGTATATCTGAATGAACTTAATGTAAGCCACACAGAACTGAGTCCCCGACTTGGACGTGTGTGGGGTATAAATCCAATAAATTGAAGTACTCACTGAGATATTATTACGCCTCATCTTTTCAGCTGCATTGGTTATTAATATTGAGAGTTAAATTAAAGATTTTACTACCAATACATAAAAGGGGCTCATTTTCGAAACAGAAAAATGTCCAAAAAATGATTATCAGGCAGATATATGTTTTTCTCACAGAAAAACGTCCAAAGGAATGTTGCTACTTTCTATTCTATTTTTGTGTAAAGTACATTTTGTTGAAACAAAGGTCTTAATTTTCTATCGCAGGTCCGATTGAGTGGGTGGAATATGGTTTATTTATAATTTGCTATACTGCCATGACTAATTGGCGGCGCTTGGCGGTTTACAGTAACTTAAAAACATTATAAAGAAAAGGAACTACAAAAATTGATAAGAAAGAAGGGGAGAGCATGCACTCAGTGGGACAAGATAAAAAAATATATAAGAGGAGAGGGGAAACTAATGTCCGGAGAGGGAGGTTTTTTTTTTGGGGGGGGGGGGGAGATACAGTTTAAATGAAAGGTGTGGGGGGGAGGGGAAAGATAGCAGCAAATTGATTTCTTTAGCTCAGATTGAGGTATAAGCCTTTGCAAAAAGTCATGTCTTTAACTTGGACTTCTCATTGAGTTCAGGTTGATGATAGATACAGCCAAAACAGCTAAAAACATCTATTCAGGCTTTCAGCAATTTATAGTTTGCTATAGTAGAATCGGTCATTTTTTCCTGTTCTAGTAGTTTGTAGGTCTGTATTAAAGTTAAAAATCCCTGTGGTTCACTTGTAAACTACTGTATTGTAGCAGGGTTATTTTATGTATTCTCTCAGGTATGCCAGACTTCTTTTATGTAATCCATATAGAGCTACAAGGCCATCTGCGGACTATAAGAACTGTATTAGATTAGATTTACTTAGAATAATGAGGATTTTTGTAAAGGTGCGATTGATGAGGCTTGACCACTGAGATGGTCTTCCAGAGGTCCCCAGAAGTGTAACAATATACTACTACTACTTATTTCTAAAGCGCTACTAGATGTACGCAGCGCTGTACACTTGAACATGAAGAGACAGTCCCTGCTCGACAGAGCTTACAATCTAATTAGGACAGACAAACAGGACAAACAAGAAATAAGGGAATATTAAAGTGAGGATGATAAAATAAGGGTTCTGAGCAAGTGAATAAGGGTTAGGAGTTAAAAGCAGCATCAAAAAGGTGGGCTTTTAGCTTAGATTTGAAGATGGCCAGAGATGGAGCTTGACGTACCGGCTCAGGAAGTCTATTCCAGGCATATGGTGCAGCAAGATAAAAGGAACGGAGTCTGGAGTTAGCGGTGGAGCAGAAGGGTGCAGATAAGAGAGATTTACCCAGTGAATGGAGTTCCTGGGGAGGAATGTAGGGAGAGATAAGAGTGGAGAGGCACTGAGGAGCTGCAGAGTGAATGCACTTATTATAGATCAATAAGAGGAGTTTGAACTGTATGCAGAAATGGATAGGAAGCCAGTGAAGTGACTTGAGGAAAGGGCTAATATGAGCATAACAACACTGGCGGAATATTAGACATTCAGCAGAATTTTGAACAGATTGAAGAGGAGAGAGATGGCTAAGTGGGAGACCTGTGAGAAGCAAGTTGCGATAGTCTAAGCGAGAGGTGATAAGAGTGTGGATAAGGGTTCTGGAAGTGTGCTCAGAAAGGAAAGGGCAAATTTTGTTGTTATTATAGAGAAAGAAACAACAGGTTTTAGCAGTCTGATGAATATGTGCAGAGAAGGAGAGGAAGGACTCGAAGATGACCCCAAGGTTACGAGTTGATGAGACAGGAAGGATGAGAGTGTTATCCACAGAAATAGAGAATGGGGGAGGAGGAGAGGTTGGTTTAGGGGGAAAGATAAGAAGCTCAGTCTTGGTCATGTTTAGTTTCTGATGGCGCTGAGACATCCAGGCAGCAATGCAGACAGGCAGGCTGATTCTTTGGCCTGGATTTCAGCTGAGATTTCTGGTGTGGAGAGGTAGATCTGGGAGTCATCAGCGTACTGAAAACCATGGGATGAGATCAGAGTACCAAGGGAAGAAGTATAGACGGAGGGAAGAAGTATAGGTGGAGAAAAGACGAGGTCCCAGGACAGATCCCTGAGGTACACCAACTGACAGTGGGACAGAAGTAGAAGAGGATCCACTAGAGTATACACTAAAGGTACGCTGGGAGAGAAGAAGAAAACCAGGAAAGAACAGAGCCCTGCCTGCAACCTGCTCTGGAGCTTTCACTCTGACCTGTCCCCTCTGATGCAACTTCCTGTTTCAGCATGGGTGGGATTGGTGGAGGACCAGTTTAAGGTACATGGGGGAGAAGATAATAAGAGATGTTGGACCATGCATGGGAGGGAAGGGGAGGGATTATATGCTATCTATCTTTTATTGCACTTTTTCTTTTGCTTAAAACTAAAAAGGAGTCATAGCAAAAGTTCAAAAGATGGGCCTATAGTTCTTATCTGATTTCATTTGGGTTTTTGTTTTTAATTTCTTATGGCCATATCTTCTGCTATATTTATAGTTTTGAATATATCAGAGTGGGCTGAGGTAGATTTATGGGAATGATTACTGTTGCATTACTTTGATTTTATGACTTTAATGTAATAATTTATATTCCACCTTTCCAGTAAGAGCTGCACTAAGCTGGTAACAACATGAAAACTCATTATAAAAAGTCTTATCATATAACAAGTTTAGTTCCTTTAAATTTCAAGATTAATCGTGAATAAAATTTTTAATGAATTAATCATGCTTAAACATTTTAATCAAAATGCAGCTATATTGTTAAAATGGTACATACTTAACCTTTCCCCTAACCCCAGTTAAAGACCAAGGTTTAAAATGCATTCTGTTTCCATTACAGTAATCTTTGCTTTTCAGTGGCTATCCCTTTTCATTACAATAGTGATTCTGCACTACTTGAACACTAAAGAGGAATGCCACATCTTTGGATCCCCGTGCAGTTTATCAAGTTTCGGGAATGAATAAATGAATAAAGTGTAGAAATATTGAGAACCTCATTGTAAAAACCAGTCCTGAAAAGCATGTGGAAAGCATTTTCATTGAAGTTTGTTTTTAACAAAGGGTGAGATGACAGGACGACAGGAATTTTCCGCCCCATAATCTTAAACACTTTGTAGGGTTAATTTGAATTGTGATTAGAGGTTTATTATATTTGATTTACTGCCTTTCATACAATAGATAGCAAAATTGTTTATAAATTTAGCCAATCAAGTTATATGTACCCAACGTCAAGGGAGGACATCTCAAAGCAACCAAAGAGTCACAACAGGAGCTAAAACGTGTACTTCCTAAACAGCTCATACCTAACCCTGCCCCCATCTCCCCCCTCTCCCCCTGCCAACACAGATGGAACGATAAAAAGAAACCCATAGTAAAAGATCATCCTCTGCCAATCAGCTCATCAGAGACTTGGCCTGTTGGCCTTGGACTGGGCAAACTTAGAATCTGTGGTAATCAGTGGTAATTCTCTAAGCTTACCGTGCTTGTAACATTTAATCTAGAGTGGCTGTAGCCAGTCTTACACACACCTTACACAACGTCTAATGCACAGAGGGGTTTTGTGTCACTTTCACTGTTCACAGTGGCAGCTATCGATAATCCTATGCAAATGTATTACAACCAGGGCTAGCCCAGTAGGTCACCTGAGGCAGAGGCCTTAGGCAGCACTCTTCCTGAGCGGCATCTCCCCCTTACTTCCTCCACCCTATTTCCCAAGTTTTTCTTCTTCATGGTCCAAAAGCCATCGGCGGCAGGCACGATTCCCATACACTGCCCTGCCGCCAGCACCCACCTCTTCTCTTTACTGCAGCCACCTCTCTTATGTGACTTCCTGTTTCCTCAGAGGCAGCCGCAGTAGAGAAGAGGCTGATGCCAGCTGCAGGGCGGTATATGGGAATCATGTCTGCCACCGCCGGCTTTTGGAACATGAAGAAAGAACATAAACTCGGGGAATAAGGTGGAGGAAGAAAAGGGCAGATGGCAGAATTTGGCCCGGTGGGGGGGGGGGGGGGGGGGAGTAGGCAGCCTCTCAGCCCTGCCTCATGCGGCATCTTGCCTTGGGCCACCCCCCCCGATTACAACTAGCTCATTAGTATTAATATGAGCATTCCATGCAATGCACAGAAAGGAGCACCTACCTTTAATGTTCAAAATGTTCCGGCAGGTATGGAGCTCTTGTTGCATGAGAGCAACTTCTCGGTGGAGCAGTCTGCTTGTACTTTTTAAAGTAGTATCTGCACGTGTGTGTGAAATGTGCCATGTGCGTGTATCATATGCGTGTGTGTGTGTGTGTGTGTCCTGCACGTAACAGCACTGTTAAAAAAGTCACGTAACCAATGTGATGTCACGTCAGTGGATACACGCCTATAACATCGACGCTTACCACGAGACTGTACTACACATGTGCTAGGCACTTTACCTACCGAGCCACCTGCAGAATTTCCACACATCTCATTTGCATGAGATTTCCTTTGAGCTTCGATCGCTGTTTCATAATTGGTAAGTTCAACTGCTAATATAGATGTACACAGTATTTAATGGTGACTTTTGAGCATCTGGCCCTAAGGGGGCAATTCCATAAGCGGGTGTCTTTTAGATGCACTGGGTGCCATGCCATGACAGCTTATTCTGTAACAGGAACTGGGCACCCAGATTCCATTAGAAAATACTATTGTAACCTGCCATTGGCAAGCCTACATATATACAACTGTAGCTACACCAGCCATAGACCTGGTGTGCTATGGTCACTTAAATGCGACCTATGTGACAACCCTGCTCATGCCCCTCCAATGCTCCACTCATATGCGCAATGCAACTTACACACATGCTTCCAGAATACCGCTTACTAGCTCTGCCCACCACTAGTGTACATAACTATACACTTATCTATGAAAGTGCTGGTATTCTGTACATTTACTGGGAAATACAAGTCTCAGTTATAGAATTGCGCTTTAAATGCATGAGAGAAAAGGTGGGTTTTTAGTTCTTATAGTGCTGATCATTACTCTTACTTCTGATATCTGGGTGGAGTCTATTCCATAACAAGAGGGCTATTCAAGAATGGACTAAACACAAGAAACTTTGCCTGAACTCAAGTAAAACTGAGCTTCTCTGGTTCCCTAACACAAATGAATACATACCTGACATCAAAATTCCCCTCAAATCACAAGCCAGGAATCTTGGAATACAGTTAGATTCAACACTTACTTCGATTCCCCAAATCCAAGCAACCTTCAAGAGCTGCTTCTACTATTTGCGACAGCTAAGCTGCCTCTCTCCTTACATCGAGAAGGTAAATCTTATCCCAGTTGTGCATGCCATGATAACATCAAGACTGGATTACTTCAATGCACTATACAATGGTCTGACTACAACAGGCCTGCACCAGCTCCAGTTGATTCAGAATGCAGCAGCAAGACTCAGAGAAGGTTGCACGCGACGTGACCACATCACACCATTTTTGCAAAAACTTTATTTATACCAGTACAATACAAGGCTAAATTCAAAACTATGTCTGATCTTCAAGGTCCGCAAAGGAAATGGCCCAGCGTACCTGAAGAATAAGACAATCCTGTACACACCGCCAAAGACACTAAGGTCCTCTGAAGGACTATGACTAACCACACCCTCTCCAAAAGACATTACACAATGTGATACCCGCAAGCAAGCCTTCTCCGGAGTAGCCCCCACACTCTGGAATGCACTGCCTGAAAGGCTCCGCTTAACACAAGACTATCTCTACTTCAGTAAGCAGGTGAAAGCTTGGCTCTTCAACCAGGCCTTTAATGGAAGAAGTAACTAACTTGTTAGTCTCACTCACACAAGGAGTGACTCGGGTTGCACATACTGCAGCAGGACATGTTTATCCACTCCTACCCTAGATGAGATAATATTTAACCATCTCTCTGACCTCATGTACAACTTTCTTTAAAACAGTCACCTTACTTTCTAACTCTTCTTACTCTCTTACATATCTATATGTTCCATCTTTGCTTTACCCTTCACTATCAATTAAAATGTTCTATTACGTATTGTGTTGGCATTGTAAGTAGTATACTATCAGCCTTATTTTCGAAAGTGATGGGTGCCCATATTTCAACCCAAATCGGGAGATGGGAGCCTTTCTCCGGTGGGCACCCAAATCGGTATAATTGAAAGCAGATTTTGGGCGCCTCCAACTGCAATCTGTCGTGGGAACGAACAAAGTTGACGGGGCGTGTCAGAGGCGTGGTGAAGGCGGGACTGGGGCGTGTTTATCGGCCGAGCAGAGATGGGCACCCTCGGCCGATAATGGAAAAAAGAAAAGCGTTTTTAGCGAGAAGTTGGGTCACTTTTTCTGGACCCCTTTTTGCCCCAACTGCCCAGAAGACCACTGGAGGGAATCGGGGATGACCTCCCCTTACTCCCCCAGTGGTCACTAACCCCCTCCCACCATAAAAAAACACTAGCAACTTTTTTTTGCCAGCCTGTATGCCAGCCTCAAATGTCATACCCAGCTCCATCACAGCAGTATGCAGGTCCATGGAGCAGTTGTTAGTGGGTGCAGTGGACTTCACCCAGGTGGACCCAGGCCCACCCCCCCTAACTGTTACACTTGTGGTGGTAAAATGGGAGCCCTCCAAACCGCCCCCAAAACCCACTGTACCCACATCTAGGTGCCCACTTTCAGCCATAAGGGCTATGGTAATGGTGTAGATTTGTGGGCAGTGGGTTTGGGGGGGGATTTGAGGGGCTCAGCACCCAAAGGAAGGGAGCTAAGGACTTGGGAGGTATTTTACTTTTTTTTTTAATTGCTACAAGTGCCCCCTAGGGTGCCTGGTTGGTGTCCTGGCATGTGAGGGGGACCAGTGCACTACGAATCCTGGCCCCTCCCATGACCCAATGCCTTGGAGTTGTTCGTTTTTGAGCTGGGTGCCTTCAGTTTCCATTGTCGCAGAAAAACGAAACCGCCCAGCTCAAATCCGCACACATCCGATGCATTTGCCCAGCACAAACCGTATTATCGAAAAAAAGATGGGCGCCCATTTTTTTTACAAAATACGGTCTGTCCCGCCCCTTCACGTACCCATTCTCGGACATAGACGCCCATGGAGATGGGCGTTCGATTATGCCCCTCCACGCCATACTTTGTGTTGTTATTTGAATATTTTTACTCCTGCAATTGTCTATTGCTCATGTTTGATCTATTTTTACTGTACACCACCTTGAATGAATTCCTTCAAAAAGGTGGTAAATAAATCTTTTTTTTATTTTTATTTTATTTATTTATTCATATTATTAAATATATTACAAGCAAAATTCTTGTTCAGGATAGTATCCATTTAACAATAACATGCTCAATCATTATAATAAAGGAAAAGGTGAATTCCTCACGTTTTCAAAAGAAAACAATACTCAAGTCCATAAATTCAGATCCAAGATTTCGGAAAACAAAAGGAGAAAAAACATTACAAGGAAAATAGATATCGGAAGACATACTAATTCAACTAGGCAGAGTTATTTTATATATTTAGCGCTTTTCCACTTTTACTGAGGCTATAAGTGCCGACACATGAGCAGGTTCTGTAAATACATATTTTTTTTCTCTAACCCTTATTATGCACTTGCAGGGGTATCTTAAAAAAAAGGTACCCCCCAAGTGCAGAATCTCCGGCTTAAGGAGCAAGAATTGTTTCCTCCGTCTTCTTGTCTCCTTAGAGACATCCGGAAATAATAATATTTTAAAACCTAAAAAAGGTTTATCTTGTTACGAAAAAATAGACGAAAAATCCAACTCTTGTCTGGTAACAATGCGACTGTTGCCACTAATGTGGCTGCAGTCGCTAGATCAATATCCGAAGTCTCTAACAAAAGTGAGACATCTAATGGAGCTTCGGGTTGATTTAGGTCTTTCCCAGGGATATAATAAGCCATAGTCATTGGTGGTAAATTTTGTTCAGGAATTAATAGTATTTCGCGCATATAGCGCTTCAACATTTCCATAGGAGCAACATTCTGAAGTTTAGGAAAATTGACGAATCTGAGGTTACAATTTTTAGTATAATTGTCAAAGATTTCCATTTTAACCCTTAGGCTCGTCAAGTCTTTAATCATAGTAGATTGTACTGTTTCAAATTTCATAATCCTTTGATCCATTTTAACAACTTTATCATTCAAGTCTTTTATCTGCTCTTCTTTCTTTTGTAGATCTTTTTCCAAGGTTTTTAATTTAGGTAATACCTCATTAGACTGTTTTAGGAATAACTGCCCTAGGTTAGAAACCAAATCCCACAAAGCTTCTAATGTAACCTCCTGGGGTTTGACCAGGAGTTCTAAAGGAATTTCAAATCTTACAGTTTGCTCAGATGTGGCACTCCGTTCCTCAGAGTTTCTCTCCTCAATCCGCGGCGTTTCCATGGGCATACTGCCCTCCAGTCCAGCTCCAGATGTAAAAACAGCTTCCATTCGGCGTTCTTCTGGGCCCCTGCCCTCTTCCGGGGTGGACCCTGTCGAATCCTCAAGGAATGAACTGGCGCCAAGCGGTTGTGGAGGAGGGGTGCGCTCGGCGGGGCTCAGAGTGACTTCAAGGCCAGGGAGCGCCGAAATCTCCAATTCGCCGGCGTTTCCGACTGGCAGCGTTCCGCCATCATGAGTAACTCCCTGGGGTCTCAAGTAACGATCCAAAGGACCAGGTAAGGAGGGAGTTAGCGGGGAAGCTCTAACCGCTAATCTCCCTCTCCGTTTAGGCATTTTTTTTGTATAGAGAGATCGAGACCCGCTAGTGCTTAGTAAGTCGCGGCCATCTTGGATCGGTAAATAAATCTTAATAAATAAATATGTAAGTGGAGGAGGATTTACAGGCCTTATTGAAAACTACCAAAAGGTATGGCAAGCATAATGAGTCTGCTAGTATTGATCCAAATGGTCGTTTAGACATATGAGGAGACAATAGCGATGCCGGGTACTGCAGCTGCCCATTATGACATGCATGATGAATTAGTAGAAGAAATTTGCAATGTATTTGAAACAATCACCAACCAATGTTGGTTGTTTAGTAAAAATGTACTGCGATTGAACTTGCTGACCCCATCTAAGAACCTAACTACTGCATTTTGGATAGTCTGAATCCTTCTTAGAAGTATTCCCTCTGAACCCCCAAACTGTGAAGAGTTTCAATAGACAACCTGATCGAGATTGAGGGCATAGATACGACATTAGAAATATTTCTGGGCTAAAAGAAAGCTTTTACTCTAGCCCATCTCTTAACTATATATATATATACTGTCAGAGTTTTGTTTGATGTATAATTTTCTTATTATTGTTGTTTATTTGAACTTATGTTTTTAAATATTTATTGTTTTTAGACTCCTGAGGCAGGCCTTTTGGCCGAAACACAGTTTTCTGTGTCGAGTCATTGAATAAAGTGGTTCTTTGAAATCTCATCTCCCGTTCTCCTGGAGTCATTGGTCCATTTCCCACTCTCTTTCTGTGCTGTTATTTTTACGTGGGAGTTAGTGTTCATCCACTTAGGTGGATTATTCTCTCCTAAAAGAAAGCTAACAGTCCTAACGTTCCAAAAGGAAAAAGGATAGTCCCACTAGGGAAGAAATTTGCTATTCAAAATAAAGAAATGAAATTTTAAAAAGACTCTTAAACACCTTTACATGGTTTAAGCTGAACTGAATCTATGGAAAGACCAGGGTACAAACATTTTATATGGCTGTTACCTTACCCGGATGGATGAGTTCAGAGACCTGATGCACTGAACCGGATCAGAAAAAACCCAGATCATGAGGAGAAGAGCATCAGCAAGGACCAGCAGGGCCACCAGTCCCAGTAGCTGGAGGTCTTTGATAATCTGTAACATAGAATAATCGTAAAAATATTGCAAAGCTTTGGATAATCTACAAGCAGAGGCAGTGAAAATCAGGGCCTAACAGAATTTGGATATAATTGGGACAGACATGGAGGACAGTGTTAAGGGCCCAGTTGACGGGTCTGGTGAATAAAGATAAAAGGAGCAGCTGCTGCTAGTTTATCATATAGTTATCTTCTCATAGTGGTAGAGAACCAGTCTTTGACTATGTTAGTGTTGTCATTGCCTTCACTATCCTCTTGTACAAGGTTTCATTGTCTAAAAGCACCACAGTGCCATCATTTTAGCCTATGGACTTCTTATAAGCAAAAGGCAGATGCACTGGCTGGACAAATTGTTCCCTTACTGATAAAAAATAATTCTAGTGGCTCATTGTGTAGCAGTTTCTATATAAGCACAACTACACTTGAAGACATTAATGCTTATGGGTGACCTAGAAATTTAGTGAGCCTAAGGCTCAAATTTTGAGTGGCATGGCCATCTGAAAAAAAAAAAAAACCACTCACTAAAATGAAAAGGGAACCTCAGGCTTATAAGTTAATAAAACTCGTGCATGGTAAGGTGAAAGTCTACCACTAGCTGAGTGATTAGATTCAGACCCCAGTGAATCAAGAGCAAGTAAATCTTTACGAGAGCTCATCTAGTAACATCCAGTGGAGCAGACAGTGAGGTCACAAAACTCTCTATTACCCACAAAGAGGAAGACCATCAAACATCATTGTTCTACTGCTGCTAGCAGTGAAATGGATGCCCCCAGAAGCAGAAGAACGTATCTTTCAAAGTGACCTAGCTTACAATCCTCGTCAGTCTAAAACATGTCCATCCTGAAGAAACTTTCACCCTGCTGGACAATAAGAAGTCGCCCCTTTTAGGCACACCAATGCTGCATGCTGATATCCTATCCTATAATGGCATCTGGATGCCTGGACTCCATTATGGCATACCATTATAACTCAGCATCGGTGCATCTCCATGTAGGCGACTGTAGTTACACCAACCATAGATCTAGTGAAACTATAGTCATGTTCATGTGGTAAGGGCATGCGTAGACAGGACTATCGCCCTTTGTCCTGTATTTCCCTCCCTCTCCTCAGACCCTGGATTCAGCTGTGACCTGGCAGCTTCTCCTGTCTACCTCGGCATCTTTACCAGTGCAGCAGCACTGCACCTTCACAGCCTGCACCAACCTTGCACGCTTTCCTTTGCTGCATCCAGGAAACAGGATGTGACATCAGCGAGGGCAGGATGTGGCAGAAGGAAGCTTGCAAGGCCGATGTTGGCAGCAGAGGTGCGTCGCTGCTGTGCCAGTGAAGATGACGAGGTAGATTGGAGAAGGGGAGAGCTGCCAGGCCACAGGAGGGGAGGTAGCTGCCACTGAACTTTTTTGGTGGGCCATTCAGGATGGGCCTGAGCTATGAATGGGTGGGTCTGTGCCCACCCAAGCCCACCTGTAGCTACACCACTGCTGTAAGTTGTATGTGTAGGTGGCAGCTCCACTCATGCTCATCCCATGTGAACACCCCCTTGCATTTGCATGTTATGCAACTTATGTGTGCCCTTCCAGAATAGCATGTAGCTGTTTTGCCGTTGCTTCGGCACATAAGTGCACTTGTGAAGGTGACAGTATTCTACAGTTGAATGCTTAAGTGGTGTCCTGTTATGGAACTGCCCTTTAAGTGATCTTGAATATTAAGACTGTTGTTCCAGTTTAAACGATTAAATAGTGAGCTTGTTTCAACATGTTCATGAATAAGATGCAGAAGGAATCTGCTTTAGTATATAGGACTTTTCATCTTCTTACAGTTTGATACAGGGAATGAGTAGCATGTCCTCAGTAAGAACAGCAACTAAACAGAATTTAAAAATACAAAAAAAAAAAAAAAACAACAACAACCCAAACAAAACAAATTCAACCCCAAACAGCCATCTGGTGGTCTTACTATAGATTGCATCTTTAATATAGTAGGCTTTTAAATGCAGGGGTTCTCAACCTAGTCTATGGAACAAACCCAGCCAGTCAAATCCTCAGGCTATCCCCAATCAATATACTTGACATAGATTTACAGGCATTGCCTTTATTGTGTGCAAATCTATTTCATACATATTCATTGTGAATAGCCTGAAAACTTGACTGACTGGCTGGGTGCATCTCAGACTGGGTTGAGAACCCTGCTCTAAAAGAATGGCTATTGTATATCTCAGCAAAATGCACTTAAAAGTGACTCTAAGCCACTGTGAGTGAATGAGACCCAATCCGCATTGCATATGTATAAACTGTTTAGAATTAACTTCTGCTCAGTTTACTGGTTATACTCCTGGAGGCTGACCAAAACCGGTGGTTATGTTTCTGGCCGAAACTGAAACCACAGCTGAAATTCACTGCTCAGTTTTGGTCGAACTGAGGCTAAAACTGAAACCATGGCCTCGCCCCTCCCACAACAAGTCCATCCCCCTGAGCCAGCCTTTCTCCCCCTCCCAACAGAAAACTTGTCCCCATCTCCTGGGCTATCCAACACCCCCTCCCACTCATAGGCCCTCCCCAGGCCTACGTTCTAAAAACACTGGTGGTGTAGTAGCCTCTTTGGGGCAGGAGAATCCCGAGTTGTTCCTGCCCCAGTTGGCTGCATTGCAAAAATGGCAGGCGAGACTGCTATGGGAGGTGGTACCCACCATTTTGGGACTATAATAGTCATGGGCAGGAGCCATGTCCAATCTCAAAATGGCAGCTGTGACCTCCTGTGCCAGTTTCTTGAGGCTGCTGTAGGATGCTGCAGATGCCATTTTCACAACGCAATCAGCAGGGGAAGGAGCAACTTGGGATACTCCCGCTCCAAAGAGGCCACTAGACCACCAGGGCTTTTAGAAGGTAGGCCCGGGGTAGTGGCCAAGGAGGGGGACAAGTTCCCAGTCGGAGGGAATGGACTTGCGGAGGCAGGGACCACGGTTTTGGTTTCTGCTGAAAATTTGGGGTCAGTTCCGATATCAAATTCAAAACCGAAATTCAGTCAGCCTCTATATACTCCACGGTTCCAAGGTATTCTGGTGATTATGGGTGCTTTGTGCATCCAATTCATTAACGTCTCCATTTTGGCTTGATAGTGCACATAATAAATTACTACAGCCAGTTAGAAGTATAGTCTGTTTTCTGTGAGGTCTTTCTGTAGATGAGTTTCTGAGACACAGACTTACACCATTAACTTTCTTTCACTATTTTATTAATGAGGCTCAGTACATGCCTGCTTGTGACCCGCCACCCTGACTGCAGCAGGTGTTCAGATCTGTGAGATTAGTGCTGCAGATTCAAAGATGACAAGTTTGACAAATGTGTCAGCAATTTTTCAGTCCTGTGTATGGGGCCCTCTGTCTAAGCACCATTTGCTGTTACTTCTACTTTGTAATGCTTTGAGCTAATACAAGTTTTTTTAGCATTGCTAACCCAGTTAATTGTGCTATGGTAGCTTTGTTTCTAATATTCTCCCAAACAAAGCCCCCATAGCTCAGAGGACTGGAGATACTGTGAAGGTGGTGAGCATAGTCACCTCTTGTGGCTGGAATTAGGGCCTATTATTATCAGGTTGTAAAAGGAGCCATGGTACATGGAATCAGGCCAAGAATTGTTGCTACAATGACTGAGGGATGAACAATAGAGGAAAAACAATTCCCTGGGGAGTTGTGAATGAAGGTTTATGAACAGTCTTCCCAGTCCTGGTTTTAACTGAGCAGGAAGCTGAACAAAGCAGGTGGTAATCACTGGGTTAAAAAAAAAAATCACACACACACAAACTAATGAAACAAACAACCAACAACAAAAGTTACAGTCTTGTAGACATCACACTGCAATAGAAGCAGTTATCAAACCAGGCATGATTTAATAGTCTCAGAGGTCGATATTCAGACTGCGGAAGGCAGCCTGGCTATCTCCTGCGGTCAGTGGTGAACCCAAATATTCAATACCTGGCTGTTTCCGGTGATTGGCATTGAATATGTGTGTGTGTGTGTGTGGGGGGGGTTATTGGCCAGTTTAAAACTTAACCAGTCAAGTCAATATTCATCTCTGGCTGGTTAACGTTATAGCGGCCAAAGATAGGTCTGCTATTGGGGCGGCCCAATTTGGCCACCAAACCTAGCCAGCGAAGCACTGAATATTCGCAGCTAGCCGGTTATTATCACACTATAAAGACAGTTAGCCACTATGTGCCGATTGCAAATATTCAGCGGGAAATAGCCGGCTATCCCCCACTGAATATTCGTGGATAGCTGGTTAAGTGCTAATTAACTGGCTAGTAGCTGTTCCTGGTCGGTTAAACAGCATTGGGTGGCCAGTGCTTACTGAGTGTAGACTCAGCTTTGCACGTATCACAGATAGCTTTGACAAGCACTTTGGTGAGGATCACTCACCACTCGTTTGTCAGGTACTCGCTGGGTGAAAACTTTATAGAGTCTCCAGCTCTTGCCCAGAATGGGTCCAAACACCAAGGTGGTTCCAATATACAGCAGCCCAAATCTCACCTACAGACAAAAAAACAGCCTAAATGAGAGAAATCAGTGGTCCTTGGCATCTACCAAACTTCTATTTTCATCCCATTGAGTGAAATGCAACCTGTAATAGCTTTCCAGATTCTACAGCAGGGTTTTGCAAAGCTGTTCTGGTGACCCCACAGTGGGGCTGGATTTTCAGAATACCCACAATAAATATGCATGAGATATATTTACACACACCGGATCTCCAACATATGCAAATGTATTTTTGTGCATAATCATTGTGGTTTATTCTGAAAACCCAACTGGCTAAAAGGTTATTAGGAAGGTGTGGGAAGCCCTGCTATAGAAGGCATCTGAATGGGTATCATACCTGAACAGTATATGCCACTTGTCACCAAGAACAGACACATTGAAATGAAGCCCTATGGCTGTGTGGTGCTAAACATAGCATGAAATATCCTTTGAAGGAGACATAACTTTAAAGAACCATTGTTTATTGTATGGTTCAGGTGTGAAATAGGTTTACTGGGAAGGGGTGGGTATGGTGTGCCTTTCCTTATAAGCACGCTATTCTCCTTTTTGGCTAGTCAAAGAAACCAAGCTAAGCAGATCTCTAACAGGGCCACAACAATGGAATAAGTGCAAGGGGGGTTAGAGGCTAAGGTAATGGAAACTGCCAAAAGCCTCAAACATAGAAGTAGGTAATTCGCTTTTTTAAAAATGTTCAGGAACTTTGAACAGGGGGGTGCATATCATGCTCCCACTCCCCCATACCTCCAGTCTTTGACCATGCAGCACCAGCGGCACTCATAGGCTGTGACTGGGCTCTCTCTCTGAACAGTCCTACCCTTCAGAAAACAGGAAGTTGTGTCAGAAGGGGCGGGGCGGTTCACAGAGAAATCCCCGGTATAGGCTGCAGGCAGTTTATGAGTTCTGCTGCCATCGATGCTACCCGGGCGAAGACTGGAGGTGATTTTAAGGGGGGGGGGGGGGGGGGGAGGAGGGAGGGAATTGCAAGACCTTTGCTGGGCCAGGAAGGAATGGGAGAGATGCAGTGGGAGGGAGAAGGGAGGGACTGACAGGGGGTGCATACGCAACACACGCACCTTGAACGGATACGCCCCTGTTTGCCTCCTCAATGACTGTATAGCTCTATAATAGTATTATATAGCAGCTGGATTGTATTTACTATTGGTAGACTTTTGGTTATTCAAGCTAAACATGTACATGGTGGGGGAGTTCATATTAAGCCTAGTTTATATGGCAAGGAAGCTTTATAAAATAAGCATCCAGAATCAGGCTCAACAGTGTGCAAATGCTTATGCACAAATTTACACGTGTTATGATGAAGGTGTAAACGGGTGTGAATACTCTGTGTACCTATGGATTTTTAAAAATACATGTGAACATTGCAGCTCTGCCCCATCCAAATTATGTACCCAGGACACCCACATGCAGATCGCATAAAAATAGGTGCATATTTCCAATGTATTCAGAGTAGTACTAACTCACTTTTTACTGCTCTGGTGGAAGGTGAGTGCTCCAATCTTTTGGGAAGAATGGGGAGAGAAGGACAGAATTGTTGAGGCTGAAGGGAAAGTAAAAGCTAAACAAAGGGATAGATGAGATGAGAAGAGAAAACAAGAAGGAGAAAAGAAGATCAGGAAACAAAGACTAAAGAAATTAGAGGTGGAAAAAAGCAAATTGTTTTGCCCACATTTATTTTATCTTGACTCTTAAAACATTTTCTATGCTTCATTCTTTTTTTTTTTTTGGGGGGGGGGTGTAGGGGAGAGGAAAGGAAAAGGAGTATATGATGCAGCCATATTAATTTCAGAAATATACATGTCTATGTTAAAAGCAACTATTACAATGTTGCATTATTATAGAAATGTTTCCACACAATTAGACATGCCAGGTAACCGGTGAAGTATTTACCTGCTTATCATCTGCTCACACAGGTATATTACACAACACCGGGATGCCCTGAGTTAAGAACTTCTTGCACAACTACCATTTCCTGTAACAAACGTTCAAGACTACACAGAGAAATTAGAGCTTCAGATAGCGACACAAACCTGTATAAGTGTCTCTAGAGAGGTCAAATGCACCGATGCACACTCCTGAATTCCAAAGAGATAGCCGCTGGTGTATGCCAAACTGCTCCCCAGAAGTGTCACCAGGTTCAAGTTGGGACTGGACATTTTCACAATCCTCCAGGGTAGAAAGAGATGCAGAGATGAAATTTCCTTTAATGTAAAGATGTCTTCTGCTATCTAGTACAAAGCATTGGGAACCGTACTGGTTCTGGGAAAAAATGAATTTCTGACAGATCGTGATATCTTTTATTGAGCCAACAGAAAATTTATCTTGAAGTGATGGTGGGAATGTATGCACCATAAAAATGTTTTATAGAAAGAAGAAAATGACTTTGTAGTACACAGCAACATTTTCATATATTCATATCAGTTATACTAGATAAGGATACATAGACACACATGGGATCCTACCTAAAATATGAGAGAGAGAGAGAGAGAGAGAGAGAGAGAGACTGCAAATCTATCCCCATAAAATAGGCTATTTTTACAATGGGATTTTCCAAATACAGGACCAGCCGCTCTCATTATAAATGCAATTAATCATGAGATGTCCATAGCATTCATTTTTGCTAGTGCTATTCTAACAAACACAAACCACATTGGAGAAATCCAGAAGAATATCTGTACCCCCTAGTAAGATCAGCTTAATTTCTAAAGGGATGTTTTTTTACTCACATTTTATAGTTCTGTCTAGTACTCCATGCCACAAACAATTTAACAAAGGACAACTGTACTGCCTGACCAAACTCAGGATGTTCAGTTTATGCTGAAATCGAATCTGCAACCGAAACTGGTCACTCGGTTTCAGCAGAACCCAAAACTGTAAAAACTCCATCCCACCACATCCAACCAAAAATGTCCCCCTCCCGAGCCAAAACCCCCTGGTGGCAGCACCCCTCTCTCTCCACCCCCCATGATCACTACCCCCCCCCATCCCATCCATAGGCCCTCTCCAGGCCTATCTTAGGAAGGCCTGGTAGTCTAGTGGTGTCTTTGAAGGCGGGAACAATCCCCACCTCATTCCTGCCCCTTGCTGCTGCTCCATCATAATGTCTGCCCGTGCTGGTTCCAATCATAAAATGGCTGCTGGGGCCTTCTGCTGCAGTTTCTTGAGGCTGCCATGGGAAGTCTTGGCAGCCATTGTACTGGAGCAGCGGCAATGGGCAGGAATGAGTGAGGTTGATTATTGTCCCCAAAGACACCACTAGGCCTTTCTAAGGTAGGGGCATAGCCAGACCTCGAGGTGGGAGGGAGCCAGAGCCCAAAGTAGGGCGGCACATTTTGGTCCGCCTCTCCACCGCTGCACATACCTTGGCTGACGGGGGTCCCCAACCCCTGCCAGCTGAAACATTTGTCCAGCGCTGGTCTCCAGCGCTGCCACATTACCTGCCCTGCTCTCTCTTCCCCTCATTTCCGGCATACTCGTTTTAATGAAATTGAGCATGCTCGCTGGACAAACGCTTCAGCCAAACCAGGGGCACAGAACCAATTTGGGAAGGCCCAGGCCCCCGTGGCCCCCTGTAGCTACACCACTGTTCTAAGGTAGGCCTGAGAGACGGCCTATGGGTGGGATGGGGGTGTGTGTTTTGGGTTTCAGCCAAATAAGTAAACATCAAGAGGTATAGAAAAAAAAACCAACTTAATTTTGACAGCAAGAAATGTATACATTTCTGCAGCCAAGCCTCTTTTTTTTTTTCCCCCAACTGCAGTCAAGTACTATAACGAATCACCAACCAGACCAACATGGTAATCTGATATAAGAGCAGCTTACTCATTAATTCCAAGAATAACTTATGGGCATAAACACTGGGTTCATAAATTATGTATAATACACATTTTTAAAAATTTACCACAGAACATATAACAGTAATAAAACAACCATTGGAATCTACTATTGCTGTTCTACAACTAGGGTACATTTATGGTGTTAAAATTGCCACCTCTCTCTGGCATCTGGAATAAGATGAAACAAAGGCAAAGTGATCCACCCACTCTCTAACTTTGAATGTTGTCTTTTTCCAAATACGTTTCCTTTAGGAGCACAATATAAGTAGATAAGTACATAAGTACTGCCATACTGGGACAGACCAAAGGTCCATCAAGCCCAGCATTCTGTTTCCAACAGTGGCCAATCCAGGTCACAAATACCTGGCAAGATCCCCAAAAAGTATAAAACCTTTTCTACTGCTTATCCCAGAAATAGTGGATTTTCCCCAAGTCCAATTTTTACTAACGGTCTATGGACTTTTGCTTTAGGAAGCCGTCCAAACCTTTTTAAAACTTTGCTAAGCTAACCGCCTTTACCACATTCTCTGGCAACGAATTCCAGAGTTTAATTACATGTTGAGTGAAGAAAAAGTTTCTCCAATTCGTTTTAAATTTACTACTTTGTAGCTTCATCGCATGCCCCCTAGTCCTAGTATTTTTGGAAAGCGTACACAGACACTTCATGTCTACCCATTCCACTCCACTCATTATTTTATAGACCTCTATCATATCTCCCCTCAGCCACCTTTTCTCCAAGCTGAAGAGCTCTAGCCGCTTTAGCCTTTCCTCATAGGGAAGTTGTCCCATCCCCTTTATCATTTTCGTTGCCCTTCTCTGCACCTTTTCTAATTCCACTATATCTTTTATGAGATGTGGCGACCAGAATTGAGCACAATATTTGAGGTGCGGTTGCACCATGGAGCGATACAAAGGCACTATAAAGTCCTCATTTTTGTTTTCCATTCCTTTCCTAATACCTAACATTCTATTTTACTTTCTTAGCCGCAGCAGCACACTGAGCAGAAGGTTTCAACGTATCATCAACGACGACACCTAGATCCCTTTCTTGGTCGGTGACTCCTAATGTGGGACCTTGCATGACGTAGCTATAATTCGGGTTCCTCTTTCCCACATGAATCACTTTGCACTTGCTCACATTAAATGTCATCTGCCATTTAGACACCCAGTCTCCCAGTCTTGTAAGGTCCTCTTGTAATTTTTCACAATCCTCCCGTGATCTAACGACTTTGAATAACTCTGTGTCATCAGCAAATTTAATTACCTCACTAGTTACTCCCATCTCTAGGTCATTTACAAATATGTTAAAAAGCAGCGGTTCCAGCACAGACCCCTGGGGAACCCCACTAACTACCCTTCTCCATTGAGAATACTGACCATTTAACCCTACTCTCGGTTTTCTATATTTTAACCAGTTTTTAATCCACAATAGGACACTACCTCCTATCCCATGACTCTCCAATTTCCTCTGGAATCTTTCATGAGGTACTTTGTCAAACACCTTTTGAAAATCCAGATACACAATATCAACCGGCTCACCTTTATTCACATGGTTGTTCACCCTTTCAAAGAAATGTAATAGATTGGCGAGGCAAGATTTCTCCTGCACTGAATCCATGTTGGCTTTGTCTCATTAATCCATGCTTTTGAATATGCTCTGTAATTTTGTTCTTTATAATAGTCTCTACCATTTTGCCTGGCATTTAGCTTCTTAAATAATTTTAATGTGTCCTTTTAACTGAGCAGGTAGATTCCAGAAACATTGAGGTTGAACGATTTGATTCAGACATTACACAAAACAGACACCATATCAAAGATATCAGAAAAGTAATAAAATTTGGCAGACCTCCCTGGTGCTCCCAAAAATGATCTAGTGGAAGGTGCGATATAAAATATTTGATTTTTTTTTCAATTTCAACTTACAAATATCCAAGCATAACACTTGATAGGTAATATTACTGTAATACACTGGGGAAATACTGCCAAGGAAATACAAGCATGAAACAAACAGCAGCAGCACTAAATTTAAAGTTCACAATTAAAGGGCGGTGTGTGTGTAAGCACTAAATTGGATGTTAACTGGAAAAGGAAAAAAAATCTGGAAAGTAAAGCAGAACTATAAGAAAATATAAATTAGCTAAGCCGGCCATTTAGCTCCAAGTTTAATTATCAGCAGAATCCTGAAGAGCCCTTTCACTAAGCAGTGGTAGGGCTAATGAATGGGTAGCACGCGTGCCAAAATCGACACTACTGCTGGAGTACCACATGTGCCCTGCGGTAATTTCGAAGCTGGCGTGTGATATTTCCCACAGTAGAAAATATTTTTTAAATTTTCTACCACAGGGTGCATTCCTGGTGGTAACCGGCAGTGCAGCCACATTGGCGTGCACTGCATGATTACCGTGCGAGTAGCACGTGAACCCTTACTACTAGGTCAATGGGTGGTATTAAGGGCTTAGGCAGTAAATAGCCATGCAGTACTTTTAATTTTACTGCATGGCCACTTACTGCCTCCATTTTAAAAAGCCTTTTTTTCCCCAGCCATGGTAAAAAAAACGACCCAGCATATGTCAAATTCACGCATCCAAACTACCGCAGGTCACTTTTTCCCGCTGCTTAGTAAAAGGGCCCTTTAATCATCTGGGGGGATCGAACTTCTGAAGAAAAATCTTCAGACACATTGAGAGTAAAGTTTGTCTCTCATAAAAGCGATCAATTGAGAACTCTCAAAAAAATACATATACTTAATATTATTATACCAGATGTATTTACAGGGAAATTTCAAAAGAAAAATTGGGCCCCTAATTGTTGGTCTCTCTAGGTCTAAGTAATAAAAACTCCTTCTCCTCTGTGTGGTCCTGGCTACATCTGAAAATGCCCATATCCGAGGACCCATAAAAATGTTGTTTCCTGTATTTATAAAACATTTTTTAAACATTCTGTATCCATTTCCAAAATAACTGTAGCAATCAAAGTAGCCAGTATATAAGTAGCTCCAGATAAATTCCTAATAAAATATCCAACTGCACAAAAAAGATGTTGGATTTTGTACCTTGTGATTTATATTATTTTATACATTGTTTATCATGTACATTGTTTGTTATCATAATTACGTGCGCATTTTTGTAACCCATTCTAGGCGTAATCATGTGGGCTAAATACATGTATGTATAAATAAATAAATAAACAAACACAATGTCAACTTATCTGTCTTTTTGTAAAGGTTGAAAACCTATCTTTTTCAGAAGTCATATTTAATTAGTGCATTTTTTGTTGTTGTTGCTTGTAACCACCTTTGAACCAGTTTACTTGGAGTTGGCAGTCTGTAAGTACCACATCATATCATATCATTTATTTGGATTTGTGGGGGGAGCCAGCATTTGTAGTGCACTGGTCCCCCTCACATGCCAGGACACCAACCGGGCACCCTAGGGGGCACTTCTAAAAATTAAAAAAAAAATGTAAAATAGCTCCCAGGTGCATAGCTCCCTTACCTTGGATGCTGAGTCCCCCAAATCCCCCCCAAACCCACTTCCCACAACTCTACACCATTACCATAGCCCTTATGGGTGAAGGGGGCACCTAGATGTGGGTACAGTGGGTTTTTGTTTTGGGGGGGGGGGTTGAAGGGCTCCCATCTACCACCACAAGTGTAACAGGTGGGGGGGATGGGCCTGGGTCCACCTGCCTGAAGTGCACTGCACCCACTAAAAACTGCTCCAGGGACTTGCATACTGTTGTCATGGAGCTGGGTATGATATTTCAGGCTGGCATAGAGGCTGGCAAAAAAGTTTTTTTTTGGGGTGGGGGGGGGGGTGACCACTGGGGGAGCAAGGGGAGGTGATCCCTGATTCCCTCCAGAGGTCATCTGGTCAATTGGGGCACTTTTTTGAGACTTGGTCCTTAACCCTCCATTGCCCGCCGCATTGAGCCTGCCATGAGTGGGAAAGCGTGGGGTACAAATGTAACAAAAATAAAATAAAATAAAATAAATGGACTAAGTGAAGCCGGCGAAATGCTTGTCAGAGCCAGCCATCTTTTTTCCATTATCAGGCAAAGCCGGCCATCTCGAAATCACGCCCTGTCCCACCTTTGCTACCCTGCCGAAACGCCTCCTTGAAGTTTGGCCAGCTCTGCGACGGAATGCAGTTGGCGCCGGCCAAAATCGGCTTTCGATTATACCGATTTGGCTGGGTTCAGGAGATGGCCGGCCATCTCCTGATTTGTGTCGGAAGGTGGCCGACAATCTCTTTTAAAAATAAGCTGCATAGTAACATAGTAGATGACGACAGAGAAAGACCTGTATGATCCATCTAGTCTGCTCAACAAGATAAACTCATATGCGCTACTTTATGTGTATACCTGACTTTGATTTGTATCTGCCATTTTCAGGGCACAGACTGTAGAAGTCTGCCCAGCACTAACCCCGCCTCCCCCCACGGCTCTGCCACCCAATCTCTGCTAAGCTTCTGAGGATCCATGGTGTCCAGACGTTCCAGGATTGGTGCCCTTTATAGAATAGTGAGTCGTACCGGGATCCAAGCTCAACTTTGGGCGCAAGGAGTTACATCCAACTACACCCAGGTGTAAATCCCGGCACACAAGTTGGGTGCAAATCTGCGTTATTTGAACACACTGTGCCCCTCCCATGGCCACACCCCCTTAGCAGATCCACACAGAAATGCTTAGGTGCTATTCTATAATTGGGCACGTAAGCATCTTGTTGCTCGGATCTGCCATTTCTGCCCCGTTCTGGCACCTGGCATCCGTTAGAAGACTTTCTGCATCTAAAATTCAGGGGCCCTTTTACTAAGCAGTGTTAAGCCCACTGCAGGCTTACCACACACCAAACAAACTACCATCGGGCTACCGCAAGAACCCGGCCGTAGCTCTCACCCCCCAGCACACGGCATTTCTGGTGCCACAAAAATATTTTGTATCTTTGTAGTGCCGGTGCTTCCCTGTGGTAATTGGGCTGTGCCACGCAAGAGCCCTTACCATCACCTCAATGGATGGCGGTAAGTGCTCTCCCCTGAAATTGCCGCATGGTAAGTGGTTCACTTACTGCACAGCCATATCTTTTTAAGAAAAAAAAAAAAAAAGACAGCCTTTACCCGCTGCAGTAAAAGGGGGCCTCAGTGCACATCAAAAAACACGTGCCGACGCTAACGCAGGCCCCCTTTTACCACAGCTTAGTAAGAGGGCCCCTTTGTGTTGAATTAACACCTAAGCGCCATATATAGAATTCCTCTGTCAGCGATTTCAGCACATATATTATAGAATAGCACCGACACGTGAAATGACCAATTAGTGGCGAATTCATGAGCGTAAATGCTATTATTCTATGACTTCAGGCGTCAATTTGTAGACTTGCTTTTCAAATGCAAAGATAAATAATACAAGTAACAACATGACATGTATCAATCAAGGTAATCTCTGGCTGTGAATTCAGCACATGTCTAAGCGCGAGGATTTACAGTTATTAGCATCTATTTACCATCTTTCTAAAGAAATTCACCCAAGGCGGTGTACACTAAGAATACGCCACACATAGGCAATAATAGGGCATATTTAAAAAGTACAAAGACCAGGGGACAAAATGAAATTACAAGCAAATACTTTTAAAACAAATAGGAGGAAATATTTTTTCCACTCAGATAGTTAAGCTCTGGAATTTGCTGCCAGAGGATGTGGTAACAGTGGTTAGTGTATCTGGGTATAAAAGAGGTTTGGAAGTTCCTGGAGAAAAAGTCAATAGTCTGCTATTGAGACAGACATGGGGAAACCGCTGCTTGCCCTGGGATTGGTAGCACGGAAATGTTGTTACTATTTGGATTTCTGCCAGGTACTTGAAATCTGGATTGGCCAGTGTTGGAAGCAGGATACTGGGCTAGATGGACCACTGGTCTGAGCTAGTATGGTTATTCTTATGTTCTTATGTAATATATAGGATAGGGTGTATGTGCAGGTGGGACATACAGACAGATGAGATAGACAAGAGTGGCTGACTTAAGGAAAAATTGCATGTGTAGTAAGAAAAAGTGTATGCAACTGATCTTAGCCAGAGTACATGCCATAAGCAAGTGCTGCTGCCACTGGTATCCTTGTATATCTAGCTAGCTGCCTTCTCCATTAAAAACTTGGGAGAAAAGCCAAGCTTTCGCCTGCTTCCTGAAGTAGAAATAGTCTTGTGTTTCTGGGAGTGTGTTCCAGAGTGTGGGGGCTGCTTCTGGGAAGGCTCACTGGCAGGTGTCACAGTACGTGATTTATTTTGGAGAGGGTGTGGTTTAGGATGCTTCTTTGAAGGACCTAGTAGAGACTTGTAGACTGATGCCATTTAGCCACAACCAATTCAATTGAAAAAGAGTAAAAAGTTAAATATAATGTCCCAAGAAAGCAGATAACATACCATATAAAGAACACAGAGCATGGATATGATTGGGTTAAGCCATTAACAAAAACAACAATATTGACCTTTGAGATGAAGATGTTGTACCCTGGTGCTGGATTTTAAGTTTAGCTGGGTACAACAACTGAAGCCAGGGCCAGCTCAAGGGATAGTGGTGTCCTAAGCCAACTTGCATTGCATTGCTTCTAGTGCCCCCTCCCTCTTCCTCTGTCCCCTCATGGGTCCAGCATCTCTCCCTCCCTTGGCTGGCATCTTTCCCCCTCGGTCCAGTCTCTCGTTCTCCCTCCTCTGTCCCCATCCCCGTGGGTCTGGCTCTGCTCTCTAATTTCCCTAACAGTCCTGTAAAGTTTACATCAGTTGCCAGTGGCATCAGGAACAGCATGACAGGCTGTCTTCGGCTAGTCCTTGGGTTTCCCTCTGCCACGTTCTGCCCACAGGAAATTGCATCAGAGGAGGCAGGATGCAGCAGAGGGAAGACCCAGGGGTTGGCTGAAGGCAGCCTTGGTTTGCTGCTGTATCACCAACTCAGGGGCAGAAATCTTAGTTACGATCTTGGACTGCTCTTGCATAATCTATCAGCTTAATAGACATCTATGGGGAGCCTCACACAAGGCTGTCCATAAAGAGATGCAGGAAGATTTCAAATCCTTGAAGATTTTAGAGATGCACGGAACCGGTATGGGTTTGTCTGTGGAGTCACCATGGGACATCGGCTCACATGCTGATATCATGTGACCCTCACATAATCATTTTAAATAATAATAAAACAAAATCTCCAGATCCTTCCTACTCCTTTCACATTAAACTTGCAATTGCTTTACCCTTTAAAGCGATTACTGGAAATTATTTGTCTTGTCTGTGGGTCTCAATTAGGTTGTAAACTCTATGGAGCAGAAATTGTCCGAATTTTGTGTCTGTACAGTGCTGCATTTATCTAGAAATGTTTAATAACAGTAATTAAAGTACAAGGTGCACAATAATATCTTTAGATAATTCTTCTGTTGCTCCCATACAATGTAACACAACCTAGAACCAATCAACTGTATTGTTACTGCTCTCCAGTCACACAGATCCACAGACCCATAGAAATGCAATGAGATCTACAATTTTAAAAACAGGTGAAAGGCAATTCTAAATTTGGGTACACAGAACAATGAAGGAGGAAAGATCTTCACACAGAACTGACGAAGATGTAGTGCAAAACAAAAAATGGCAAAGAACCGTATGTCTTTGAAAAGTTTTATTGTTACCAACAACAAAGATGGGAACTTTTAACTCCACTACAAACGTTCATGACATGGGACAGTAAAAAGGACCCGACACGGCTGTGTTTCAGCAATAATGCCTGCATCAGGAGTCACTCAGTCCAAAGTTACTGTCACATCCTTATATTGTAGCAGTCTCTACTTGTTGTTAAAACTGCTACACAAAGACTTTATTCCCAGTCCATTCTTTGGACCCCTGGATAACCAACGAGCCATTGCACCCCCTTCACACAGCAACATCGTCCAGTGCATGCACAACAGTTGAGTTTGTGAAACTGGACATATGGTTCTTTGCCATTTTTGCCTAACTTTGGATGCCAAAATGCTAGGTGCATTTCTATAAATAGTGCACCTAAAAATCGAGTAGCGTGCAACTGTTAGGAGGGCGTACACATGGTGGAGCATGGACTTATTATGGGCATGTCGCCTAGCGATGTGCACAACTTACAGAATACTATCAGTTGTGTGCATTGCATGGCGCACCGAGGCACATCCACTTAATGCCAGCCATTGACCTGTCATAAGTAGACCCGCCAATGTAGTTTTGTGCTAATATTCTATAAACTGCTTTGGCAAGCCCTTAAGCTCTTATAGAATTGGTGCTAAGTGCGTCCCTTTGTGGCACTTAAAAGGAAGCACCAATCTATAGAATTGCCGCCTAAAGACTCACAACACACAGATACCTAAATACAAAGAAACAAAGAGGGATAGCGATATGGAAAAAGCCTCAGGGGATATTCTTCTCAAAAGAAGGCCGAAGTCTCAATAAATTGCTTACCTGTTCTTCCTAAAACGGACAGTGAAGATGAAGAAGAAGAGCACTTGAAGAAGGCCCAGAGTAAGGAAGAGACAGAGGACCCCAAAGAGAGCTGCAGAGATCTCAGTGCTTTCAGAGGCTGTGTGCTGGAGAAAGGAATGGGAGTTAAGTGAAAGATGCAGGATCACACATCTATTTTCTTCAGACCCACAGAGTTCAGTGCTCTCCCTGCCACAAGCTCTCCAATGCCCTGTTTTCATATCCCCTATAAGCAGGGGAAGATAAACCCTTTTCTGGGTCCTGGGCAAACAAGCACATTGAATCTCCGCCCCCCCTCCAATGTAATAAAGCCCAATTTTAAAGCATCAAAGATGCCCTTCTCCCACCATGGATCTAACTGGAGGGGCAAACAGATGAGGAAACAGCAGGGGATAGGGATAATAGAGACATCTCAGTGGAGGGATAATAGAGACACCTCAGCGGGAAGCAATGGTTCCGATTCCCATCCTCCTCTCTGTGCAGCAGCAGGCATCCTAGGGCAAGAGCTACCTTAAGAGCCATTGAGTTCGTACATCTGATAGGACCACTTCTAAATATTTGGGTCCTTGGCATTTACCTAGTTTGCCTATGCCTTACTCCTGCCCTACACATCTTTCCCAATCTAATACTCTCGTAATTCCTTCTTTTCAACATGCTATGATTTCATCAGAACACGACTTTCAGTGTAGTGGACCCTTCCTTTGGAAGCTCCTCCCTCTTTTCAGTAATGCTTTTCATAACTAGTTCTTCCCCCTCCCTTTTTTTTTTCCTAACTGCCCTGAGTAGGGCTACCATACATCCAGTTTTACCCGGACATGTCCTCTTTTTGAGGACATGGCCGTGCATCCAGGTGGGTTTTGCCAGCCTGCCCATTTGTCCGGATTTGCAGACGAAAGGCCAGGCTGGCGGGCAGACGGGCGTCCTATCCTTCCCTCCCTCCTTTACCTTAGTGTGGTGCCTGGTGGTCTAGTGACCTCTTTGGGGCAGGAAAGAGTTCCCTCTTTGCTGCCCACCGCGTCTGCAGACTATCTTGCTCCCTGCACAACTTCAAAATGGCTGCCGAGAGGTCAAGCGGTGGCCTTGCAAGACTTCCACAGAAGTCTTGTAAGGTCACCGGCTTGACCTCTCGGCAGCCATTTTGCACTGGGAGCAAGAGAGGTCTACAGCTGTGCTGGGCAGGAAAGAGGGGGCTCTTTCCTACCCCGAAGAGGCCACTAGACCACCAGGGCACTACAATAAGGTACAGGAGGGGAGGCGTAGTGAATGGAGTCATGTGGGTGGAGGGAGGCTGAAAAATTGGGGAGGGGGATATACATGGGGGAAGAGAGAGGAAATCTGGCTTTGGGGGGGTCACAGGGGGTGGGGTGCGACAGGTGGCAGGCGGAGGTGCTACAGGGGGCGGGGAATGTGTTCTCCTTTTCCTTAGGGAAAATATGGTAACCCTAGCCCTGAGGGATCTACCTGGGGCTGCAGAGACTGACCTATGACACAATATCCCGTCAATCCTACTGAATGGTGCAGTTTCATTCACCTTTCTTATTTTTCCTATTTTCTTTTTTATTTTGTTAATATTGTCAATTATAAACTGCTTTGAAAGGTTCCTCAAGACAAGTGCTTGGGACTTCCTGTCTGACCTGAAAGCAAGCAGCACTGTAAGAAGAGCAAGAGAAGAGGCCACCATGGAGGCAGTGACCACATGTGCACTCATGCTGTACATTGACTCTTTGGCATTGTTTCCTTGGAAGGAGGCCAAACAGCTTGGAAGTCTCCCAGATCTGAGAGTTTGAGCTGTCTGAAATCAGTAGTGTCTATATTTTTATTATTGTGACTTATTAACTGGCTTAAGTACATCTCCTGTAGAACTCTGTCTGCCGTGTGCTAATAGAAAGAACACTTTGTGCAGACTGCAAACTAAGACCTGAGTGGGCTTCTCTTTCATTGAGAACACCACAGTACACCAGACAAAGTTCATTTTCTGCATTTCCTCCAGTTTTTTCAATACTAACAAAAACAACCCAAGACGAAATAAGTAAGACCCTTTCAACCTCATTATTGCCTCCTTCACTGATTTTTGTGTTCCTAATTAAGCCTGTTTTTTTCTCTTTTGCATTGTTTTTTTTTTTTGGGAGGGTGAGGGGGACTTTGCAATAGGTGATTTCAGGAGAAGAGGCAACTCTCTATCATATTTTGCTAAATATTTCTAAATTCTGGAGTTATTAATTAATTTGTTTTTGCAGAAATATTCACATGGAAGTGAACCTGCCACTCTAGTCCAGCAGAGCGACCCCTGCACCTTGCTCTAACTGGCAGCAGCAGCCTGGCTAGCTGGGAAGTTGGCCAGGCTGAAATTTAACCCTCAGGCAAACTGCACTAGAATATACTAGAAGGCTCACATTCCTTGTATAATGGATTAAAGGTAAAACCCTGCTGATTAACCCCCAAATAGGAGGTCTGTAACTTATAGAGCAGACTTTCTACAATCACCCCCCCCCCTACTGTCACCACAGCAGATGTCTGCATTTGAAAAATAGGGAACCAGATACAGATGTTCCAGTTTCCTAGTCCTTCTCTCTCACTCACTTCAATAAGCAAAACCTTTAATTAGAGACTATAAATTTCCGCTCCCCCCCCCCCTCCTGAGTAATGGGACTTACAGTCATTATTCTGCACAGTTCCTGCTGCACTCTTTGGCCCTCCTGCAGGTTAATTCCAGCATCCATATGGCAGTCACACAGGTTGCTGCAGTTAAATGTGGTCTCCATTTCCTTCGGCCCTTCCTCTTTCAGTTGCATCCTATGGAGGACAGTTGCCAACCTCCCTGCATGAAGCCAGTGGGGCAGCTCAGGTTTCCTGGTTAAGGAGCCATGGATGCTTGCACCTTGTGTAACCTCATCTCTCACATATCAAACAGAATTGTTCTCCAGGCTAAAGGCATACAGGTTGGATTGTTCTATTTAACGCCTAACCCATTCCTGGGCTCTGTCCCGGTTAAGTGTTTGATCTGATGCAAGGGTCACACCAGCACCATCCTCGCTTAATTTACTGTTCTTCAGGCCATCATGGACCTCTGTGGCAAGGTCATGTCACCTTGTAGCCACCAGGTGGCAGGTTGCACTGTTAGATGAAGTTCTTGCAGCAAATCCTCAGGAACCGTGTTCTAGAATGTTGCATGTAACACCTTCAGCCATAACAAAGGAAAGCCACCCCTGTAGTTTAAAAAAAAAAAAAAAAGGTAGACAAAAGAAAAAGTGAAGCACAGACAATGCACATTTTTATCTAACTTATACAATTCATTAGAGCTATTGAGAGCTTAGAATAGATGGGATTTTTTTCTAGGAATTTACCTGTGTTGCCGCTGTCTGAAGGATCAAGCAAACACACCACTAGGTATGAAAAAATGTCACATGCAAGGGTGAATGCTATTCTGAGCTCCAAATACTTACATAACAAAACATATGAATGTGATCACATTGTCTATTTTAAGCCTGATTTATGAACTTTTTCTCTCATTCTGTGGCAATTCTAGAAAAGGTTGATAAAATCAGGCCCTGGTATATTTAATAAGCTAAGCTTACAGTGGAAAGGCAGAAATATGTTTTTGGCCCAGTATTAGTAGCTTGATTTCTTCCGAACATGCTGGCGGGCACTTCAGAAGTCCTGGTCACAGCTCCTCCTCTGGACAGAGAATTCCCAGTCATCACCCAACAGTGTTACCATTGGTGGAATGCAAGGTGCACATATATTGAGTTCCAATGGGAGCTGTAGACTCTGCACCCTACACAGATCTGACCCCAAGAAGGTTGATCATAGACCAGGGGTGGGAACCTCGGTCCTCAACCCAGTCAGGTTTTCCCCAATGAATATGCATACAATGGAGGCAGTGCATGCAAACAGATCTCATGCATATTCATTAAGAACAGGATGGCTCAGCACCTTAGCAACATTAGGTTAGCCAAGCAGGATACACCATTAGTTGCCCATTGGGGGAGGGCTGGCCACACTGTGGAGGATCTTCAGTTTGTGGTATTGTTTAAAGTACAAGGAAACTGCAGAGGAGGCAACATTACACAGCAGTTGTTACGATGTGAGCAAAGAACCATTTTTAGGTGGAATACGGTAGAGCCAGGGGGTTTGAATAAAGAAGTTGAGTGGCTACAGGTTTGAGTAGGTGGGGCTGGATGGTATGGTGTTTGATTAGGTTTTAAGCCAGCTTTCACAGCGCATGGGCCAGCGTTTGGTAGGCAGATGTGAGGTGGAAGTAGAATCCCCACCGTCTTGCAGCCATAAGGGATTTACAAGTTTACACAGTGAGTAAAATGTTAAAGTATTAGTATAAGTTATTGAGAGGGGTTTAGGATAGATTTGTGAGCACTTTTGCATATGTTTGTTTGTGTAGGACCCGACTCCTGATGACGCGGATGTAGCGAAACACAGGCTGTGTAGAGTCTGGGGTATATCGGATGACTGTAAGAGTTTCAAGCACATCGCATGAGTGGAAGTGGATTGACCACAGGAGTGGAGAACTCTAAGCGAATGTTCGCATTTTCGTTTGGAATTCCTGGGACCCAGCACACATGAAAAGGATTGGATTTTGTGTAGTGCTGTGACTATGATGGGAGTTTAAAGCAACAAGCACACCCTAGGGGGTAGTGCAGCACTAGCATCAGAGGAACTTTTTGAACAAATATTCTGCTGAGGTTACTGGGCATTTTGAACAGTTAGGATATAACATGTATTAGTGGGTTTGCTCCATTAAGGTTTTATTGTGAAATGTGTATGAGAGTACATTTGTAAGTGAGTGTGCATGAGTGTGTATGAAGGAATGATATGTTAAGGTATTAGGTTTTGTAAGCAAATAAATAATAAAGGTATTTTCTAAAAATGAATTAACTGGCAGAGAGATTTATACTGTTAGTATTGTTGGTTCAGTTAGCAAGTAGGGTATAGCCCAGTATTATAAGGTTGTTAATGCATATTCATTGGGGAAATCCTGAAAACCTGAATGGGTTGATGCCCTCGAGAACTGAGGTTGCCCACCCCTGTTATAGAGGGAGGCTCCATGTGACCTTGGATAAGTCACTGAACCCTCCATTGTCTCAGGTAAAAACAGAATGTGAGCCCACTAGGAACAGGGAAATACCTACTCGACCTGAATGTAACTCACCTTGGAAAAAGGTGCAAGTTAAATGCTTAAAAAAAATTAACATATGGAAGCAATCTCCTCCCCCCCCCCCCCCCCCACTTTGCTGTGAATAAATGCTGATGGTGGAATAAATCTACTTGAGGGTTAGGCTCCCACAGGTGAGTATTGGACATGCAGGAGCTCAGGGAAGAAATTTGGAAGAGTATTCCTACTCCACCACCAGACTATATCTCCTTCAGCTTCAGGAAGGTTATGGACCTCCTATAACATGAGAGTTCAGAGTAATTGCCCAAGTTGTCCCCTTCCCCTAACACCAGACCTGAGTTCCTAGTTCCATGGAAACCATAAAGAAGCTGGCAGTGAAAAGGCTAGTATTGTTGTCAGGAGGTATTGAAGATGGCAATGACCTTCTGATCATGTGCTAAAGTTGAAGGTTTGGTGCTGATAGAGATTATTGGTGTAGGGGCACCAGGCAGATAGATACCCTACCCAACATCTCTCATAACAAACAGCTATACTCCTTATAAATCTCCTTCATTGCAAACATTGTACTCAGATGATGGGAAATCTGGAACAGGGCTAGGCAGCCCAATGGACAGCTTTAGACTGAACCACAGGAGTACAGCTAGATGCCTCCACAATCCAATAGCCATCCATTCATTTTCAAATGCCACTAAAGCATTCTGTATTTCCATTCTACTGCTTCATCAGCTTAGCCACAGCCCGTTCCCTAACCACATGCAAAACCTCAGTATCACCATAGTAAATTGGCTCTCTAGAAATCAAATTGTTCTCAGTTCCTGAATGCTCTCCAGTCTCAGCTGCTCCTTTCCCCCTTTATGTGTACCTAGTCACTGTACTAATCCCATTGCACTAGACTGTTAGGCTACAGACCCAGTGGGAGTATTGGGTATCTGTGAGTGCACACTGACACACAGCATCCTGTACTAACCAGTAGCGCAGCCATGGGTGGGCCTGGGTGGCTCTGTTCCCACCCAAAATTGGGACACCCCGCCAGCTGAAGAGGACTCCGTCAGCAGCCGGAACGCTTCCATACTCTCTGTGGCTGGAGGCATTTTGTATGGGCTGCTGCTACACCCACCTCCTGTATGAATGCTCAAAAACGTGTGTGTGTGTGTGTGTGGGTGGGGGGGGGGGGGGGGGGGGGAGGGGGCAGCGGCCCACAGAAAGCGCTACCGACTACAGATAGTACAGGAGTGTTCTGGCCACCGGAGGAGGCCCTCTTCAGCTAGCAGGGCTTGGGGATCTCTTCCAGATCAGGTATTTATTCAGTGGGTGGTGGAGGTGAGGGACAGAGGAGAGAGCAGGGATGGGGAAAAATTGAGTGCCCAACCAAAATGACTCATCTGGCTATTCCACTGCTGCCACCACTGCAACTGCTGCTCTCTTTATGCTTGGATAACTGGGGAAAGGAGAAAGTGAACGAGGGAGCAGAGGTCTGCCATTTTGTTTCATCATCAAGGGATCAGGTGAATTTTTAAGTGTTAAAACAGAGTCATCTTAGATAAAAGCTTGAAAAGCACTGTCCTATGCAAAGCTCACAAATGCTGAGGATGGAGAGAAAGGCGTGAAAGGGGCCGTCCTTCTCCTGCAAAATCAAATTAGTGCACCTGCAGGAAGGGTCCTTATCAATAAACTGTAATCTGCACATCTTTGCTTTCCATGGGGAGCTTTTTGAGTAACAACGCATTATGTTGCCTCATCACAAAGATACTTTTATGCTGTTATGCAAATAACACCAGCATCATTTTACATAAAAGCTGGCCACAGAAGGCAATTTGCCTTCATTAATACACAATTAATTGCTAATCTGAGGTAGCTGTGAGGCAAGGCTGGAATCTTCAATATGTCTGTGCAGCTGATCAGACACAGCATAATAGATGAATGCTCAGTAATGCAATGATCAGACAATAAGCAATGATAAAAGCACAGCAGGCGAAGAGGGAGGGAGCCTCATTGTAACAGACACTGGGCAATTGACTGTGTGCCAGCTCTGAGATATTAGTCAGTGTCTCAGTGGTGATGGAGTGTTTTTTTACACAGTCCCTCTAGTGAGAGGTGTTACTTTAAATGATTTCCTTTCATGGTTGTTTCTGATTCGCCTCTCTACCTTGCCATCACCTCTAACTTATCTAGACTAGCAGCTATCATCACAAAAGGCAATTCTATATGCCCAATTTATAGAACAGCAGCACCTGTGTGTGACTGGCAGTTACATGCAAAAGTGTTAGTCACTATTCTATAGACAGTCCCTCTGATATTCAAAACCACTCCTGGCCAGTTAAATAGCATTTTAGTGCCTAACTGCGGATATTTGATGGGAGCAATCTCCCGCTAAATATCCTGGCTAGTGATATAGCCAGTTAGGCAGAGATATTCAGCACATTGAGTGATCAAAACAGGCTGCTTAAATAGCAGGCCTAGCCCTTTGACTACTAAAAAGTTAACCAGTTAGCGCTGAATACCGACATAGCCGATTAACTTTTTAGTGGGCAAAATAAAACCAAATATTCAATACATTGAATATCCAGGTTTAATGGTGGTGGCAGCGGCAGTAGACAGCAAACACACTACTCGCCACCAACTGAATATTGGGCCCAGTGTGCCTAAATTTCTTAGCATACAACTGTCAGGGGAGCACGCATGAGGGTGGAGCATGGGTATGTCACCAAGTGACAGGCACAACTTATACAATACAATGAGTTGCTTGCATTGCATAGCACACTTTAGGCTCACCCACTTATGCCAGCCATTGACTCATCGTAAGTGGGCACACCTACCTTTTTGGCACACTGATGTGGCTTTGCGCTAGTGCTCCAACGGCTTGGGAATGACCATAAGCCATTATAGAATTGGTGCCACTGTGTGCCCCTTTGCAACATATAAAATGAGGCATCAATTTATAGACTTGCTGCCCTTCTGTCTTACCTGGTGTTTCTCGGTCCCAACAGCCAGAAACAGAAGAAATACCTTACGTAGACGAAGATCCAAAGTGTGCGTGAGCTCAATACTGTATGACATATGGAGGAATTCATTTATAGACAACTTTGAAAGTCAACAGATGTTCTGAATTTGTCTGTATAAGCCTCCCTGTCATTGGTGTGACCCCTGACGCAGGTGCGGTAGCACCGAAACACGGCCCGTGTCGGGTCTCCCTTCAATCACATTTGATCATTAAAACGATTTCAATATAAGTATTGTATCTCTTTTGTTTTTAAAGGCCCTTTGTGCTATTTTTTTTTGTTTTTCTTCTTAAACTTGCTGACATGACAAAGGAATGTGGGCAACTGTGACAAGAATCTTGGTCAAATTGACCACAGACTGACCGACACCTAAAAATCCTCCAGAATACTACTACTACTACTTATCATTTCTATAGCGCTACTAGACGTACGCAGTGCTGTACACTTGAACATGAAGAGACAGTCCCTGCTCGACAGAGCTTACAATCTAATTAGGACAAACAGGACAAACAAGAGATAAGGGAATATTAAAGTGAGGATGATAAAATAAGGGTTCTGAACAAGTGAACAAGGATTAGGAGTTAAAAGCAGCATCAAAAAGGTGGGCTTTTAGCTTAGATTTGAAGACGGTCAGAGATGGAGCTTCACGTACCGGCTCAGGAAATCTATTCCAGGCATATGGTGCAGCAAGATAAAAGGAACGGAGTCTGGAGTTAGCAGTGGAGGAGAAAGGTGCAGATAAGAGAGATTTACCCAGTGAATGGAGTTCCCGGGGAGGAATGTAGGGAGAGATGAGAGTGGAGAGGTACTGAGGAGCTGCAGAGTGAATGCACTTATAGGTCAATAAGAGGAGTTTGAACTGTATGCGGGAAACGGATAGGAAGCCAGTGAAGTGACTTGAGGAGAGGGCTAATATGAGCATAACGACCATGGCGGAACATTAGTCGTGCAGCAGAATTTTGAACAGATTGAAGAGGAGAGAGATGGCTAAGTGGAAGACCTGTGAGAAGCAAGTTGCAATAGTCTAAGTGAGAAGTGATAAGAGCGTGGATGAGGGTTCTGGTAGTGTGCTCAGAAAGGAAAGGGCGAATTTTGCTGATATTATAGAGAAAGAAACGACAGGTTTTAGCAATCTGTTGAATATGTGCAGAGAAGGAGAGGGAGGAGTCGAAGATGACCCCAAGGTTACGAGCTGATGAGACAGGAAGGATGAGAGTGTTATCCACAGAAATAGAGAATGGGGGAGGAGGAGAGGTTGGTTTAGGGGGAATAAATGTCATAAGATATTCCTGTGGTCTCCTTGGTTACAACAAAGGACACCAACCAATCACCTGTCACGATGTTATCAAACCATCCAGACATTGCCGATATCAAAAAGACATCTGCTGTGGCAAGAGGGGATTGACCAGAGACTCAGACTCATTGGATATCCACTCTACACTCTTCATCTTATCAACTAATTGGCATTGGAACAAGCACTGCCCATGGCAACATCTGCAGGTCATAAACCAAGCTCTGTAATCATCTTCGGGGTAACAGGTGGCACTTACCTTGTATCTCAGGGAAGTGTGTGTTCATTCCAATATCAGATTAGTGCTCATTCTAACATTTAAATAACTGACATTCTACTTTTATTCTGTTACACTTCTGAACATTTATATGTCACTTTTATATTTTCTCTGTTTTTGTTTGCTATTCTTATTGTAAATAAATTCTTGTTATTACTATTAGTTGGATATTTGTAGTTTCTTAGTATAAAGAAATCTTAGAAGTTTGAACTCAGAACAGCTAATTGAGAAATGTGATTTTGAAAATAACATCCAGAGTACATAACATAATTTTAGTATTTGCACATCTCTACCTACACTGACCAGTAGGGATTAGTATGATTACAGTTTACTCCTACAGAAACAATCCAATTCTGCTTTCTTTTGTTATTCGTGTTCAGTTGGGCATAAAAAGCTAGTAATCATGATTTTTTTTTCACACATTCTCAGAAAGTTACTTTCTCAGAAGATATCTAACTACATCTGCACTGACTTGAGAACTTGTGCCAGACTTGTTGGGCGAGCCATTTTAACAAGCACTTTCCAGTTGTCAGTCTGTGCTTGCAGTTCCCAAGACTGGAGGGTAATCTTCTGTGGACTTAGCAGAGGACTGTAGGCTGCAAGCTGTGACAAGCCCCAGCAGGCTTCAGTAGTTTTTGGTTTCGGCCAACACCAGGCAATGAGTTTCAGCCGCAGTTTCAGTCAAAAGCATTTCGACCGTTTTGGTGGCAGTTTTAGTTTTTGGCTAAAGCTGAAAAAAGCAGTCAACCCCTGTCAACCAAGACAGACAAGTTTGCCTCAACAGTTGAATCAACCCTTCAACCCCAGTCAGCCTCTGTCAGCTGAGCCAACCCAGTCAATTCTAATCATGACTCAACCCCAGCCAACCCAGCCAAGTCAACCATTTTCCTAATCAACCCAGCCAGCCCATCTACTCAACCAAGTCAACCCAGCCAAGTCAGCCATTTTCCTAATCAACCCAGTCAGCCCATCCACTCAACTAAGTCTACCCAGCCAAGTCAGCCATTTTCCTAATCAACCCCGTCAGCAAAGTCAGACAGGTCAATTTAGTCAGCTAAGTCAACCCAGTCAGCCCATCTACTCAACCACGTCAACTCAGCCAAGTCAGCTGTTTTCTTAATCAACCCAGTCGGCCAAATCAGCCAAATCAATTCAGTCAGCTAAGTCAACCCAGTAAACCCATTCAGCCGAGTGAATCCAGTCAGCCCAGTCAGAGCCACCCAAATCAACGCAGCCAGCCAAGCCAATGATCTCCATCATATAGATTTTTTAGATATATTATAAATGTTTTTCAGCATCTGTTTTGAGTGACTGGAATCAAACTTCTTCAGAATTTATGAAACATTCTCTCTGAGGCAGATCATTTTGAGTGAAATATGGCTCATGTTGGAATTTTCTGTATTTTGAAGAAGTTTCTGTATGTGAAAACAGGTGTGTGTTATTCTATTTGATTTAAATATAAAGATAAACACCGATTGAAACCTTTCAGTTTTTTAGAAATATTTTATGTTAATTTAATGGGATTTTTTTTCCATGTTGCTATGACTAAATTGGGCTAGTCGTGGTGCTATTATAAGGCACTCGGCTGATGCCCATCTAAGCACATGGTTTTTTCCCCCATATTAAATACAGAACTTATTGATTTGATCAAGAACATTGCAACTACCATAGTGTTTGTATATTTTGTTTAAGGTACAATGTTTTGCCTCAATATAGGTGCACGCCTAAGCCTTTATAGAATTACAGTGTAAAGCCACATGCTTGCACCATGAGTTGGTGAAAAAGGCTGTGCCTACAGTTAGGTGCAATTCCCAGGCGTAAACGCTCTATAAACAATGCCTAACTTTAAGCGCAGCTTATAGAATAGCATTTTTTCAACACCATACAAAAAGAATCTAGTGCAGCCCTGCAAATGCTACATCTAGTCTGTCCAGTAGAGATTGCCTAAAATGGATGAAACATTTATCGAATTTGGGCAAGATGTTCAAAATCACTTGATTTGTTTTATTCAAGAGTGGTGGTATGGCAGGTTCCTACATAAAACATTGACAAACATCAATGCTCTCAGTCTTTTAGCTGTCCTCGCAACCTTTTCCCCACTACTGTCCTCCACATCACCCAAAGTTTTAGCTTTCCAATCTTTACTAGTAAATCATTTCAGGCCCTGCTATCTTCAACTTTACTTCCCACAAAACCAATACCCAACTCAACGCCTGAGCCCCCATTACATTACTAAGGTTTTTTCAATAACTCCCAGAGCCAGCAAAGTTAGTGATGCTGTGGAAAAAAATAATCCAGCCTCCCCAAGTTCGCTGAAGATTGGTTTCAACCATGACTCCATATAGGTCACTCTAGTCTTTTCACATTGAAACTTAATTGCAAAACACATCTTTCTAAGATCACTCTGCTTTGTCCCAGGGGTGTCCATTCTGTTGTGGGAGGAAAACTTTTAAATAAAATGGAAATAGAAATGCATTTCCTATTACACTGTGCAAAAAACAAAGACAGAGAACAAGATTTCCCAAAACTAACAGAGAAAAGCAGACTTCCAACAAAAGAACAAGCAGGAAAAACTCTATAATCCTGGGGGGAAAGAGAAGAAACAATAGCTACAGCAGCAAACTTTGTTGAATTTTGTGACCAGGCACAGAATGTGATCTGGACAGAGAAAATGCAGAACAGAACCAGAACCTGGGAACTGTTCTCATTATTAACCTCCGCACATTGTAATTTTATAGTTATTATACCTTCTTTTTAAACTTAACCCATAAATGTATTACTTTGGCAACACATGTAAAATTGTCATGCCAATAAAGTTATCTGAATCAGAATACTACACTGTACCTTTTGCTTTTGGTCACTAAAGTTCAATACAGCACATCAGAAATTTCTCCATGGAAAATGGACTAAAGATAGAAAAAACAAAGTCATACTATGATTAAAAAAAACCAATCATTATTTGGGTTAGCAGAACACAATACAGTATTCATTTGCAAGGCCACCATCTACAATTGCAATAATCACCACCTGGGAAGATTAGGAACTCTACAAAGTGCACAAAACTAATCCATTTGGAGACACTGCTTCTTGAGTATGCCAGGATAATTTGGGACTTGCCCAGACATGGACAGCCTCAAAGGATGGGAGATATGGGTTCAGCCTGGAGGCTGGCAAAACTGTTATTCTTTCTAGGAGGCAATACCTTGTACTGGCCAAATAAAGAGAGTCTGAAAGAGGGTCATGTATGGTGTTATATAGTAACATAGTAAGTGACGGCAGATAAAGACCTGAATAGTCCATTCAGTCTGCCCAACAAGATAAACTCATTTAACATAGTATGTGATACTTTATATGTATACCAGAGTTTGATTTGTCCCTGCCTTTCTCAGGCCATACCATAAAAGTCTGCCCAGCACTGTTCCTGTACTAAAAGTTCTGAAACTAATGTCGAAGCCCCTTAAAATTTACACTCTAGTCCATCCATATCTATTCAGCCACGATCAGGGCGCAGACTGTAGAAGTCCGCCCAGCACTTTTACTCTCCAATTACCGGCGTCACCACCCAGCCTCCGCTAAGATTCCGTAGATCCATTCCTTCTAAGCAGGAATCCTTCATGTTTATCCCACGCATGTTTGAATTCCATTAGGTATTAAGAGCTCTTGTGCTCCAACATCTCTGGAAAATCTTGAATTTAGAATTCCTTGCCTTTTCCAAACCTCAGTTTATGGCAAATTACAAATCAAGTACCCGAGTTGTTTCTCCTGTCCAAGTGGGCTTATAATCTAAATTGTACATGAGGCAATCAAGGGTGGAGTGACGTGCCGAAGATCATAGAGCATCAGTGGGAGAAGCTGGGTTTGAACTCTGGCTTCCCTGGTTCTCAGGCTGCTGCTCTAATCCAACGGGCTACTCCTCAGAGCCCAGAGTAACTGAACTGAAAGTGTGCATAGGAAAGCTGTGAATGGTGCAACTGCACAGGATGTAAATATGAAGGGGCACAAAAATTGCTCTCAGCCCACCGTCTCCTCCAATTGGCAGTGGTGAAACAAGCAGGCCACCAGTGGGAGAGTTGCAAAGGTTGTAGCTATAGCTCCTTCCACTCTTCAGGAAAGAAAATTGTAGCCTAGGGTGGTGTGGCGACTCAGTCACTGCCATGTAGAGGAATCTGGCTTCGATTCTCCATTCAGATCTTTTGCTCTTCAGGTCAGCTGGGGATGAAGTTGCCAAAGAGCTTTAACTTCTCTGCCATAGCGTCGTTCGCTCCGCACCCCTGTGAAGTTTTCTCTTTTTTTTTTTTTTATAAAACAGGAGCCGAGAAACGAGAGCAACTGAAGCAGGCTCACAAATCAGTGCAGTACTACCGAGCTGCTTGCTCATTTGTGACTGGGGGAGAGGAAAGGTAACAAATGGTGCTTTTTTTTCCCCAATCAAAAGTGAAAGTGGCTGCCTCTCCCAAAGGCTAAACACCTTTCCTCTGAAAGAGTTAGCCCTTCCCTGCACCAAAGGGAGATGGGGAGGAAGTGGGGGAAGGACCCGGGACCCCTAGTTTAGCACCCCTGAGGCTGGAGATGAAAAAACTGCTCTCTTCCTAGCCTCTACACTGGATTCCCCAGGCACAGAAGGGTTTAAGTAGAGAAAGAGACTAATGTGCTCACCTTCTACCGCCTGCTGGAGACTGAGAAAATACTGAGGCTAGGGCCACATGGCCAGGGCTCTTATTGGCTCTCTAGAGTCAGAAGTTTCTCAGTCTCCACCTGCTGGAAGGCGTGTACAGCCCATCAGTCCAACCCTGGGCCAGTCCGGAGGGATGTTAAGGAAGTGTCCAGGGAGGGGTTATTTCCATTGGGCTTAGCACTCCCAAAATCATCAGTAACCCTACAAACAACAGGACAGCTATCCGTTATTGAAGTATACACAAATCTTGACCAGATGGGCCGGGGGGGGGGGGGGGGGGAAGGGTTGAAACACACACAACTTCAGCCATCTTACAATTTACCTGCATCTATACACTCACACATTATAAACTCAGATCTGCTATTTTTTGCAGCAAAGATTCCTTCTGCTTGGCTAAAATATCTCAGTTTTAAAAAAGGAACCCAAGTTCTTTCTGCTAACAGGATAACTGAATGCATAAGGAGCATATTCAGTTTTAAGACTGAGAAGGGAGGAGGAGGGGAGAACTCACAAAATTCAGTTTTTAACTGATGGCAAAGCACATTCTGCTGTGTTCAAACGTACTAAAGGTTAGTTAAGGCGCAGTCCTAAGAAATTCTAGAAGAAAATGTGTTGGTACATTATACAAAACAGGTATTGTTAAATTATTCTAGTTAACCATAGTTCCAATGCATTTTACCTTCTAAAGATTTGTCCAACAGTTCAGTGGAAAACTTAAAAGTTCCTCCCAGCTCTTTGCAATCAAACCGGGGGGGGAAAAAAGCCCTTACAGCTCCCCCCCTACCTCCTGGATCTGTCTAAAGCCCAAGAATCCTAAAACAGCGCCAGCAAGATCCGTGACCGTGGGCGACTGGGACAGAGGGCAGCTCTGGTGTCAGGGCTTGGCTGCTATATTCCCCGGCTGGAAGCCACAGGCACAGCTTGGCACAAAGCCTGCAAAACCTTCATTCATTATACATTGTGTTCTCCATCCCATCTCCCTCTTCAGTCATACCTTGTAGCAGCTGAGTGTGGACACAGTGCACACATTTCTGCCTCTTTGCAATGGACTGTGCTCAGAGGAGCCAACTTTTTCAAAATTATTGGGGGTGCTAAACCCAATGGAAATTGCCTCCCCCTGGACACAGTCAAGGAGTTTAGTCAATATTGGGGGTCCTCAAGCACCCACAGAGCTGGCTCCTATGATTGTGCTTATGGGTTTTGCAAAACCAAGTAGCTGGTGAGTGAAGATGAGCCCAGAGACATACCTGCCTTGGTTTCTATGGCAGCTGCTGCCTTATTGCACTACAATGCCACACAGCAGGTGTCTGTAGCAGAATGCCTGGAAGGTAGAGTGCCTTGAAAACTATCCCCTTGCAAGAAAAATTGGGCAAGGAAACAATTGCTGGTTAGAAAACTTGCCGAGATAATAAGGGGCACATTCCAACTTTGATTTCATTGTTTGTAGAAACTTGGCAATTAGGAATTCATTTCAGCCCTTATACATAGTAGATGACGGCAGAAAAAGACCCGCATGGTCCATCCAGTCTGCCCAACAAGACAACTCATGTGTGCTACTTTTGGTGTATACCCTACTTTGATTTGTATCTATGCTCTTCAGGGCACAGACCGTATAAGTCTGCCCAGCACTATCCCCGCCTCCCAACCACCGGCTCTGGCACAGACCGTATAAGTCTGCCCAGCACTATCCCCGCCTCTCACCACCGGCTCTGGCACAGACCGTATAAGTCTGCCCAGCACTATCCCTGTCTCCCACCACCGGCTCTGGCACAGACCGTATAAGTCTGCCCAGCACTATCCCCGCCTCCCACCACCGGCTCTGGCACATAATGGTCAAGTATTAATTTATGGAGCAGAAGAGTAACCTAATGGTTAGTGCAGTGGACTTTGATCCTGGGGAACTGGGTTCAATTCCCACTGCAGCTCCTTGTGACTCTGGGCAACTTTGAAAGAAACTTCAAACTTTACAAAATATGGCCACTTTGATCATATTACTCTTTATTTGAAAATCATCACTGGTTGCCTGTAGAACAGGGAATCTTTTACAAAGGTACTGATCCTCATCTTTAAAAGGTGTTCAGAACAGCTTTACCGGCTTATTTAACATCACTTACAATTCCCTACTCATCTAGTCAGGTCTTGCGTTCTTCAAATGACCAGCGCTTGGTACTCCCAGGACCTAAGGTCGCACAATTTGAAATAACTAGACGCAGCACTTTTTACTTTTATCTCCCTTTAATTGGAATAAACCCCCATTGTTTATCCGTGCTGAGCTTTCCTTTTAAATCTGCAATTAAGACTCAGCTGTTCCATCAAACATATAACAATAGTTAGGACCAGGATCCCCCTCTACGGCCCCCATCCTCTACTTCTTTTTTTTCTTTAATTATACTCCTTTTAATTTATCTTTTTGAGTATATATGGTTTTCTGTCCTATTTTATAATACGAAGTTCCTTTCAATGCTTTTATTAGAATGTATACAACTCGGTTCTGCGAGTCAGTATGAGCAATTTAGTACATTTTATTATTTATTAGGATTTATTTACCACCTTTTTGAAGGAATTCACTCAAGGCGGTGTACAGTAAGAATAGATCAAACAAGAGCAATAGGCAATTACAGCAGTAAAAATATTCAACAATACAAAGTATGGCGTGGTATACTACTTACAATGTCAACACAATACGTAATAGAACATTATAATTGATAGTGAAGGGTAAGGCAAAGTTGTAACATATAGATGGGCAAGAAACTAGGAGGAAGAGTTAGAAAGTAAGGTGACTGTTTTAAAGAAAGTTGTACATGAGGTCAGAGAGATGGTTAAATATTATCTCATCTAGGGTAGGAGTGGATAAACATGTCCTGCTGCAGTATGTGCAGCCCGAGTCACTCCTTGTGTGTGTGAGACTAACAAGTTAGTTACTTCTTTTATTAAAGGCCTGGTTGAAGAGCCAAGCTTTCACCTGCTTTCTGAAGTAGAGATAGTCTTGTGTTAAGCGGAGCCTTTCAGACAGTGCATTTCAGAGTGTGGGGGCTACTCCAGAGAACGCTCGCTATTTTTTAATATCAGGTGCTGCATCTATTATGATGTTTAGTTTTAAACATCACAGGATAAAATCTGCACCATCTATTTTGGGTATTCGCATCACAGACTCTTTTATTTATTTATTTTTATCATATTTATATCCTTTCTGAGCACAGAATAACGGAGGTCCTGTGTGTTCACTAAATTATGCATTAATTTTTATAAATTAGTGTTTTTCAACATTTGTGCCATATTATATAAAAAAATTTTCTTGAGACTTTTTTGAAATATTGGTGTATTTGTGGATAGGATGTGTGCAGGTATTGTTTGATACTAAACTTTATACATTGATTTTCTGATACATGCATATACACCCTTTTTATACATATATATTCAAAACATATTCTTTAAGCCTGCCATGTTGCCATAAATAACTGAGCGTTTTCTGCTTTATCTATAGGATTACAATTGTAGCAGAAGCCTTGCTTTCATTCTCTTTGAGCTTAATATTCATATACAGTGGGGGAAATAAGTATTTGATCCCTTGCTGATTTTGTAAGTTTGCCCACTGACAAAGACATGAGCAGCCCATAATTGAAGGGTAGGTTATTGGTAACAGTGAGAGATAGCACATCACAAATTAAATCCGGAAAATCACATTGTGGAAAGTATATGAATTTATTTGCATTCTGCAGAGGGAAATAAGTATTTGATCCCCCACCAACCAGTAAGAGATCTGGCCCCTACAGACCAGGTAGATGCTCCAAATCAACTCGTTACCTGCATGACAGACAGCTGTCGGCAATGGTCACCTGTATGAAAGACACCTGTCCACAGACTCAGTGAATCAGTCAGACTCTAACCTCTACAAAATGGCCAAGAGCAAGGAGCTGTCTAAGGATGTCAGGGACAAGATCATACACCTGCACAAGGCTGGAATGGGCTACAAAACCATCAGTAAGACGCTGGGCGAGAAGGAGACAACTGTTGGTGCCATAGTAAGAAAATGGAAGAAGTACAAAATGACTGTCAATCGACAAAGATCTGGGGCTCCACGCAAAATCTCACCTCGTGGGGTATCCTTGATCATGAGGAAGGTTAGAAATCAGCCTACAACTACAAGGGGGGAACTTGTCAATGATCTCAAGGCAGCTGGGACCACTGTCACCACGAAAACCATTGGTAACACATTACGACATAACGGATTGCAATCCTGCAGTGCCCGCAAGGTCCCCCTGCTCCGGAAGGCACATGTGACGGCCCGTCTGAAGTTTGCCAGTGAACACCTGGATGATGCCGAGAGTGATTGGGAGAAGGTGCTGTGGTCAGATGAGACAAAAATTGAGCTCTTTGGCATGAACTCAACTCGCCGTGTTTGGAGGAAGAGAAATGCTGCCTATGACCCAAAGAACACGTCCCCACTGTCAAGCATGGAGGTGGAAATGTTATGTTTTGGGGGTGTTTCTCTGCTAAGGGCACAGGACTACTTCACCGCATCAATGGGAGAATGGATGGGGCCATGTACCGTACAATTCTGAGTGACAACCTCCTTCCCTCCGCCAGGGCCTTAAAAATGGGTCGTGGCTGGGTCTTCCAGCACGACAATGACCCAAAACATACAGCCAAGGCAACAAAGGAGTGGCTCAGGAAGAAGCACATTAGGGTCATGGAGTGGCCTAGCCAGTCACCAGACCTTAATCCCATTGAAAACTTATGGAGGGAGCTGAAGCTGCGAGTTGCCAAGCGACAGCCCAGAACTCTTAATGATTTAGAGATGATCTGCAAAGAGGAGTGGACCAAAATTCCTCCTGACATGTGTGCAAACCTCATCATCAACTACAGAAGACGTCTGACCGCTGTGCTTGCCAACAAGGGTTTTGCCACCAAGTATTAGGTCTTGTTTGCCAGAGGGATTAAATACTTATTTCCCTCTGCAGAATGCAAATAAATTCATATACTTTCCACAATGTGATTTTCCGGATTTAATTTGTGATGTGCTATCTCTCACTGTTACCAATAACCTACCCTTCAATTATGGGCTGCTCATGTCTTTGTCAGTGGGCAAACTTACAAAATCAGCAAGGGATCAAATACTTATTTTCCCCACTGTATTTATATATCACAAGGTCAGTTTATCTATGATACTTAACTTATATGGTTACATCATATATTATTTACTAATTGGTTGTAAGTGTGTTTTATTTATTTATTTCACTGTATTTTGAGTTTTTTCGTTATACTTCATTTTGATGTTTTTTCTGCTAATTTTTAGATGTCATCCTTCTTTGATTGGTAATATACAACACCTTTATCGTATGTTATATATAATCTAATATTTTTAATAATTTAATAATTTAAGTATTTATTATATATTTGAAAACTATATATGCATGTATGTTTGAGTATATGTATTTTTACATGTATGGATTTTATATGTATGTGTATGTATATGTATGTATATGTATGTATGTATATATATATATATATATATGTATATGTGTATATATATTATAGCATTTCTGCAATACTAATAATAAAATTTTTTTACAAAAATGTTTTTTATAAAAAATGTTTTTATTAATTTTTTAATTCTACATGGAATTTATGTTTATCACACATTTAACGTTCTACATTTATTTTACTTTTGTTCTGCATGTTTGTTATATTACCATTGTTTGGTTTTATTTCATAGACTCCTGAAGAAGGCGTCTGTAGCGCCGAAACACGGCTGTGTTGAGTCGAGTGTATAATTTAATAAAGAGATTGTTCCTATCTACGTCGCCTACTGGTGTTGTTCAAGAGCCTACTCCTCCTACTCCCCCTTTCCTCTGCTTCGCTTGCGGGTATCACATCGTGTAATGTCTTTTGGAGAGGGTGTGGTTAGTGAAAGAAAAAAGGGGTCCAGAAAAAGTGACCCAACTTCTCGCTAAAAACGCTTTTCTTTTTTCCATTATCGGCCGAGGGCGCCCATCTCTGCTCGGCCGATAAACACGCCCCAGTCCCGCCTTCACCACACCTCTGACACGCCCCGGTCAACTTTGTTCGTTCCCGTGACAGATTGCTGTTGGAGGCGCCCAAAATCTGCTTTCAATTATACCGATTTGGGCGCCCACCGGAGAAAGGCGCCCATCTCCCGATTTGGGTTGAAATATGGGCACCCATCACTTTCGAAAATAAGGCTGATAGTATACTACTTACAATGCCAACACAATACGTAATAGAACATTTTAATTGATAGTGAAGGGTAAAGCAAAGATGGAACATATAGATAAGTAAGAGAGTAAGAAGAGTTAGAAAGTAAGGTGACTGTTTTAAAGAAAGTTGTACATGAGGTCAGAGAGATGGTTAAATATTATCTCATCTAGGGTAGGAGTGGATAAACATGTCCTGCTGCAGTATGTGCAGCCCGAGTCACTCCTTGTATGTGTGAGACTAACAAGTTAGTTACTTCTTTTATTAAAGGCCTGGTTGAAGAGCCAAGCTTTCACCTGCTTTCTGAAGTAGAGATAGTCTTGTGTTAAGCGGAGCCTTTCAGACAGTGCATTTCAGAGTGTGGGGGCTACTCCAGAGAAGGCTCGCTTGCGGGTATCACATCGTGTAATGTCTTTTGGAGAGGGTGTGGTTAGTGAAAGTCCTGATCCAGGGAACACTTCAAAAATATTTACATACCTGGACTTTGTCGGTTCCGAGATGTTCTCTATTTTTTTTTTAAACTAAACTGAGTTTTTTCCACTCTAGTGCCATGTGTATATAGAAAAGGGCTGGGCAAAAGGGGCTCGAGATGCGATTTGATATGGTGTGCAATGCTAGCATGTTTCAACCCCCCCCCCCCCCCCAACTTCCTTCGCGCTTCATGAGACAGCTCGGAAGGTGATCACCAGTGCTATAAATCTTTAAACAGCATCAGACTCTCCTCCAGTTTCCCTCTCTGTTCTGGTTATAAATATTTGAGTCCCTCAGCTATGCAACCAGTGAGCTTTTCACTTATCAGAGAAGGACAATATTTGTGGTGCCTGGCCGCAGTCCAGCATTCACTGCTTGTCAGATGAGAGATGATGGCAGGAACGGAGGACACTATCTGCGATTGGTACTGTTACCTGGAATGCAGGGACGGCCTTATGGCTAGGAAAACTAGGCAATCACCTAGGGTGCCAGAATTGGGGGGAGCGGCAAAAGAGCGGCAAAAGAGCTAGTAGAGTCAGTTGGGTGGAGCACATCCTGGCAGCCAAACAGGATGTTGGCAGGGCAGCAGAAGCCTCTGTTGTGGCTCTCCACCACTACATCATTCTTCCTTCTCCTTTGTAATCTGGCACCTAAGTATGTTCAAAACAGCTGGTCACAGGACCAATACTTTCCTGATGCTGATGTTCTGCATTGCAAGATCAGCTTCACAAAGTGCTGGACCTCCAACCCTACATTTTAAAAGCACTTGTGGTGCCAGACTAAAAGAGGAAAGGAGGTGGGGAAATGCATGTAAATCGGAGGGCACAATGCTGACTTGCCTAGGACGCCAAGTCCCCTTTGTGGCATCATAGTTGTAAGTATAATATTCTGGTGACATAACAGTTTCTATGTGCTCCCCAATAGAAGAATCTCTAATAAGGAAGTTCTTCAGAAACAGACCACCACCACCTTGCATATCTACAGAATTTCTTTTACAATCTGCCTATCAAGCACCTCTAATTTGGAAGCATTACCTCAAGCTATAAGATTGATTAGTGACTATATGACATTTAGAAAAGCTCTGAAGACTTATCTATTTAAAAAATTTGTGTTACAAGTTTATTAAAATCCGATATGCCGCTCAATTAAAATTACACCATTATAAAAACGAAAGAAAAAAAAAAGGTGTACAAAACAAAGCACTGCTAACATATATATATATATATATATATATATATATATATATGTGTGTTAGCAGTGTTTTGTTTTGTAAGAGGTTTTTGGAAGATATGTTTTTTTTTTTATTTGGACCTGTATGAAGGAAGAGGTTAAGAAATTTTGGGGATTGGATAAATTCTTTGGATGAGAATTTAAATTTCATAGCATCTTATCAGAGATACATTAATTTTTGGGATATTCATATTGTTATAAATAGCATATAATGTGAAAAGTAGAATGGGAAGATGGACCACAATAGCTATTTATATTTTCATAGTTTTCAGCCTTACAGGCTTCATTGCAGCCTGCCAATTATTTAATTTTTGAGGCTGCGTCAGCTATGTTCTACAGAGCTGGAATTTAAATAAGCAGAGATGCTAATAGATTTTTGGAATGTGGGTATCCATTTAATGTGGAGTGGAAGACATACCTCACAGCACGCTTTGCTAATCATGAACTTTTGCTGCAGTATAAGGAATCTACTCTGACTGCTTTCTCTGATTAACATGTGATCTCCAGCAGCCAGAGTCCAAATTAGCTGAAAATAATGAAATTAAGGTACAGCTGGATAAAATATTTTGGACAAATTATATAACAGTTTGTAAAAAAATTTTTACTTATTTATTTTTTAGGATTCCACTGCTCCTTCTGAATGAATTTCTTCAGAGAAAGATACGTTAAAAACTGCAAAGAATTCTTAAGAAGAGCGAAGTTGAAAGTTCATAATATAAACTGCAATTCATATGAAAATTTGTTAAATGAAGTTAGGGTGTAGGCTGGAATCCATTTTTGGCGAGGCCAGGGGTGGACTGGGGGGCAAAGGTGTTCAATCCTATCTTTGTTGGTGGGGATGCCCAAGCTCTGTCAGCTGAAGTAGTCCACTGCCTGAGCTCCACCTGTGCTCCCTGCTGAACCGAGCATGTGCGGGAGTGCTGGTGTCAGTGGTGAAGCGTGCTGCTGGCTTTGCTGCTCAGGCAGCATGGAAACCTTGCACAGCAGACTGCTTCGGCTGGCAGGGCTTGGGCATCACTGCCAGCCATTCCACAGGTCCCATGATTTTGGAGGGGGCCTGAGCACAAAGTGCAAAGGTCTAGACCCCTGAGGCTACGCCACTGATAAGAAGAGAGTTATTTATGTAAAAAATATGGATCGATGACTGTTTATAAGAATGCCCTAAGGTCCTGAATATGCCAAAGGGTTGATCTTCTTTATATTTCTGAAAGATCTGTCAACAAAACTGAGGGTTTTTGTTGAGGGGGTATTTGATATTTATCATTACAGAAGGGTGATCATATTATCTGATGACATCAGTTTAGGAAGGCACATCTCGTTTCAAATACCACAGACTTTATAACACAGCGATTTTAATTGGTTTCCTAAGTAAATATGAATTAGAGGTTACAAAGTACAAGGATTTTATCAATCTCACTTGTACATCATGAATGACAGATCATAGTTATGTTTATTTAAAATCTTGATATACTGCCTGGTCTGAGAGACAGATCACAGAAGTGTGCAGAATAAAACTAGTTAATAGGGAGAGGAACTACAATATTGAAAGGAAAGAAACATTTTCAACAAAAATTAATAAAGCAATTTTGAAGTTCAGGAACCCAAAGAATGCCTAGCAGTTTGCCATCATGCCATATGCAGCTTGAAACAAATGGGTTTTCAAAAAAAATCTTAAATTTCCTGTAGGAAGGCTTGCCATGAACTGCTGGTGGAAGCTCGTTCCACAAACTTTGGTGCTAGGGAAAAAAAAAAAAAAAAAAGCAGGATAGTGAGTGGTCTCATAATGGGCCAGTTTTGGATTGGGGATGACTAATTGATATCCATCAAGCATCATAATGAACATGTAGGAATGTAGGCCTCAGTAAGGGGTCCTTTTACTAAGGTGCACTGAAAAATGGCCTGCGGTAGGGGTAGGTGCGGGTTTTGGGTGCACGCAGAATCATTTTTCAGCACGCCTGTAAAAAAGACCTTTTTAAAACTTTTGCCAAAAATGGACATGCGGCAAAATGAAAATTGCAGCGTGTCCATTTTGGGTCTGAGACCTTACCACCAGCCATTGGCCTAGCAGTCAAATCTCGCGTGGTATCCGGGCGGTAATGACCTACACGTGCCAAATGCCACTTACATAAGTACCGCCATACTGGGAAAAGACCAAGGGTCCATCAAGCCCAGCATCCTGTCTCCGACAGCGGCCAATCCATGCTTCAAGAACCTGGCAAACCCCCTCCCCCAAACAAAAACAAAAATAAAAAAAAATTAATAATGTTCAATGGACTTTTCCCTCAGGAATCTGTCCAAACCCCCTTTAAACTCCTTAAGGCCAGCTGCTGTCACTACATTCTCCGGCAAGGAGTTCCAGAGTCTAAATACACGCTGAGTAAAGAAAAACTTTCTCCTGTTTGTTTTAAATCTACCATATTCTAGTGTCATCTTGTGTCCCCTGGTTTTGTTGTTCTTTGAAAGTGTAAACAAACGCTTCAATCTATCTGTTCTAATCCGCTCATTATCTTGCAGACTTCTATCATATCACCCCTCAGCCACCTTTTCTCCAAGCTGAAGAGCCCTAACCTTCTCAGCCTTTCTTCAAAGGGAAGTCGTTCCATTCCCTTTATCATTTTCGTCACCCTTCTCTGCACCTTTTCTAATTCCTTTATATCTTTTTTGAGATGCAGCGACCAGAATTGGACACAATACTCGAGGTGCGGTCGCACCATGGAGCGATACAACGGCATTATAACATCCTCGTGTTTGTTTTCCATCCCTTTCCTAATAATACTCAACATTCTGTGCGCTTTCTTAGCCACCACAGCACACTGAGCAGAAGTTTTTAACATCTTATCCACGATGGCTCCCAGATCCCTTTCTAGGTCCGTGACTCCTAACGCGGAACCTTGCATGACATAGCTGTAATTCGGGTTCCTCTTACCCACATGCATCACTTTGCACTTGTCAACATTGAACTTCATCTGCCACTTGCAGCCGCGCGTATCGGATGCGTGGCAAAAATGAAATTAGCACAAGAGCCATGCTGTAGCTGTGTGGCAACTCCATTTTGACACATGTTGGGCACGCATAGACGCTTACACAATTTAGTAAAAGGGCCCCTAAGTGACAAAAGGTAAGGTGGTGAGTCTAAGTAATATGCCTTGTGTGTAAGGCAAAGAATTTTAAAGCAGATCCAGGATAGTGCAGGAAGCCAATGGAGACATAACAACAAAAGTTTTAATCATAATCACAGAGTTTATAGACCACATAATCCCAAATCTAGTTAAACACGGCTCACACAGAAATATTTCAACACAAATCACTAAAAGTTAAAAGAGATTTTTAAAAAATCACCATATAAGCTGCATCTAAATATATATATTTTTTAATTTTTAAAGGCAACTTTATTGAAAGAATGGGATATATCCAGAAAAGGAAAAAAAAACCAAGAAACTCACTATAAAAAGAATTAATAATCCCACACTATATGCTAAGCAGGAAAATGGAATGGGGCTTTCTGTAACTACGTTCAAAGCGGTTGACATAGTATATACAGGTACTTATTTGTACCTGGGGCAATGGAGGGTTAAGTGACTTGCCCAGAGTCACAAGGAGCTGCAGTGGGATTTGAACCCAGTTCCCCTGGATCAGAGTCCACTGCACTAATCACTAGGCTACTCCTCCACTCATTAAGGGACCCTTTTACAAAGTGGTGGTAAGCCCAACACGGGCTTACCACACACTACAAAGGAAGTACTGCTGGGCTACTACAGCAGCCCAGCAGTAGTTCCCACCCCCAGTGTGCTGTCATATCCGGCACTAAAAAAATATATATTTTTTTGTTTTGTAGCGCTGGTGTGTACCCGGCAGTAATTGGGCAATACCACGTGCTGTCTTGTTACCACTGGGTTAACATGGGAGCCCTTACTGCCACCTCAATGGGTGGTGGTAAGGGCTCCCTCTACCAAAATAGCTGCACGGCAGGTGCTTCACTTGCCACTTCCTGAAGAAAAGACATACTTTTTACCTGCTGCAGTAAAAAGGGGGCCTTGGTGCACATCAAAAACACATACTGATGCCAGCGCAGGCCTCCTTTTGCCACAGCTTGGCAACAGGGGCCCTAAGTACCTTCCCATTAAAAAAAAAAAAAAAAGGAACAGTTTTATACAACTACCCACCTTCCCTCCTCCCCACAGACACACCAAAACCCCATGTCCACCCTTCCACACCACCAAACAATCCAGAAAACAACCACAGACAAAGGCCAGAACAAACTAATTACCAGAAGTAATAAGAAGCAACCATATTTTCTCCTATTTATGCAAAGTCTATTGTTGGTCCACTAAGGTTTTCTCCATCTCACAAATGTACACCATTTAGTCAATAACGGACAACTGGGTTGTTTCTAGGTCGTGTGATTGTGATTGAAATTTTAAAAAGCTTTTAAATGCCTACAAAACAGAGTATAAGTCAGTAGTTGTCTAACATGTATTGGAATCGTGTTCCAATAATGATTAATTGTGCAAGTATAAATTTGTAACTGTTATTAACCATATGATTAAAACCGATAACTATCTTTCCCTCCCTCCCCTCCACCCCCAGATCCCTTGTTTCTCTCTTCCCTCCCATCCACTCCCCTAGGGTCCAACATCTCTCTCTTTCTTCCCTCCCTGCCCTCCACCCCTTCAAGTCTAACATTTCTCCCCCACCCAAGTCCATTACCTCTTTCTTCTCTTCCTCCCCTCTCTCTGCCTCCCCCCTCTGGGTCCAATCTCTCTCTCCATTCCCAGAGGTCCATTCTCTCTCTCTTTCTCTCCCTCCATCTCCAAGTCATTCTTCTCTCCCTCCCATTGACCAGCATCTCTCTATCTCTCCCCCCCATGTGTAGTCTCTCTCATTCCCCTCCGCCCCAGGTCTATTCTCTCTCTATCCTTCCCTCCACTCTCCATGCATGGTAAAGTAACTCTCCCTTCACTCCCCTCCCTCCCACCCTTGGTTTGGCATCAGTGCCTATCCATGGTATCGGCATATGTATGCAGACAAGAGGTATATATGTTTTCTTTTGTCTGGATGAATGGCTGTTCTAGAAATCTCAAAAAGGAGTCATAGAATCAATTAAATTCAGCGATCTGGACATTGGGATCACTAGGATCCCACCTAAGCCTGACATTTCAATTGGAATCTTTAGGAGTTCTACTATATGATGACTCAGGCAAAAGCCTTCTTACAAGCAAGGCTCTTTCCTCTCCTGCCCCCCATACATACCTTAAAGCTGCTCTTCTCTCGGCCCCTGGCAACAGCAGTGATACTCTTTCACTGCCTGCGGCCTGCTCTAGAGCCTTCCTTCTGACCTGTCCTGCCCCTTCTGATGCAACTTTCTGTTTCCACAATGGAATCTACTATGGGTCTCTTTCACACATTTTTATAATACTTGATTGGTCATTTATTATCTTTTGTCACTTATCACTCTACACAAAATGTAATCAGTATCAACCACTAATTAGTTATCTTCTTCACTGTTTTTCCCCCACTGTTTCTCAGATTTTTTTTCAGTAATTGCCATAATAATTTGATTTTAGTTATATTTTATGTGTAATTATGTATCTTAGTGTATTTACTTTTTGCAAGCATTATTATTATGAATGTTTATGTATTTTTTAAAATTTTTATAAGGACCCCTGACGAAGGCTAGCATGCTGAACACACAGCCCATGTCGGGTCTTCTCTGTATCCACTATTTGTGATTAAATACTTTGGAACATCTCAACTGCAAATTGGAACTTATGGTCTTTAAACTTGTGGGTTTGGCAACTTCCACCCCTTTGGCTTTTGCTTGCTGCTCTTTTGTGGAAGATTTTTTAGCGTCTTTTTGTTTGTTTGTTTAAGTAATAAAACAAACAGCATTCCTATAATCCAGACAGGGCTATCTATCAATGAGCAATTGCATAGTACCAACAATTCAATATGATTGTGGGTGCCAAACAATATATAAATTACTCCTCCTTGGATAAGCTTGCTCATCATCCACTGGCACCTAATGGAAATTGTGTGTGTGTTTAATTTGCAGATGGATCCAAACTTTTCAGCCCCTTACTAATTCATGCAAATGAGGCTTGCATCCTTCAGCATCCCCGAATCCAGAAACATAACAGATTATCCATGAGTAAATGAACTAGAGCTGTACCGAACAGCATATTTTACTATTCAGCCTAATATGAATAATGAAAAATACTATTTGGTCGGATGCAAATACCGAATACGAATCATGGGCATCAAGCTTTAACATCCTATATAATAAAACGCACCTCCAACATTCTGAAGCTGACTGCATGGCTGAGGCATTCCTGCTCTCTGTATCCATCTCCTGAATTGACATCACGTACTTCCGGGTTCGTCACAAGCAGAAGTGACCAACCACACGAGGTTTCTCGGCTTCAGAATGTTGGCGGTGCATTCTACTAAATAGGATTGGTCAGTTCCTTGAAGCACAGCCAGAGCTCAGCGTCCTGCACAGTAATGCTCAGACACCAGAGAGAGAGAGGGGGGGGCCTGACACCAGAGAGGGGGGGAAGGTATCTCTGTCACACACACACTCTCTCTCTCTCTCTCACAGTCAAAGTCTTTCTCTCTCTCACTCTCACACACTGTCTCACACTGTATCACATTCACTCTCTATGTGTCACACAGTCACTCACACACTCTCTTGGTCTCATACACTCAGTCTCACAGATAGTCTGTGTCTCACACACTCTCATTCACACACATACACACACACTCTCTCTCTCACAAACACACTCGCACCCAGACTCACTCTCTCTCTCTCTCACACACACATACACTCGCACATTCTCTCTCTCACACACAGTCACTCTCACATACACTCTCTCAAACATACACACTCCGAGGAAAACCTTGCTAGCGCCCGTTTCATTTGTGTCAGAAACGGGCCTTTTTTTACTAGTAAATAAAAAAAGCAGCAACGTGAAATCAGAGATCAAGTGTTTATTTCAGTAGGATTTAGCACATAGAGCCCTAGATGATTCGGATTCAAATTTAAATGACTATTCGGCTGAATACGAATAATGTATTCAGGGCTGAACTGAATTAAATATGAATATTTGGTACAGCCCTAGAAGGAACTAAGAATCAGTTTTGGAGACAACTTCCTACAACTGCTTCTCTTTCTAATGAGAATTGGAATTAAAGTATGGGGTTTTTAAAACAATTTTTATTGTAATTTTCAAATAAAGAGAACAGTGGCTGAATTAGCCAATACAATCAGAATAACAATAAATTACCATCCTGGAAATAACAATTAACCATGTCAATTCGATAATGATATATGTGGTAAACAATGAGCATGAATAAGGACATGATTTCAAAAATAAAAAGTAAACCAAATGGAAAAAAGAAAATAGTGAAGGATAAAATGATGACAATGACAAAACCCCCAAAGATGGAATATTCATACTTTGATTTCTAAATATTTTTGCAGAGGTTTCCATATAGAAAAATATACCGTTGGGTTATTTTCTGATGCTTTAAAGGTTGTATTTATAATATACAAGGCACACAGTATGCCACCAAAATGTTCTATTTAAAATGGTTGCATTTTTCCATGATCCTAAAATCATTTGAAGAACAACTGAAAAGATGTAAGTTCAGTGAAGTATAGTGTGGTTATCTTCTAAGTTAAGATCAGGATGCAGTAATCAAAGAATTATTACAGAAAATGAGATTGTTACTTTAATATTCAGAATCTTTTACATTATTTTCCCAAATAGAGTCACCAAAAGCCATGTATGCTGAGACATTCATAGAACATATGTTGTAAATTTCCAACTGAAGAGTGACAATGCCAGCAAAGATTATTAACATGTCATTTTGCTTTATATTTCCATTCTAGAGTCCATAAAGCTCTATAACCTAAAAAGTACATAGATTGGAACAAGCTGGCTAATTGTGTTGGTCTGGAAATTCTGGTCCAAAAGTGTTCCCATAACATTGAATATGTTGTTAAATTTAGTTCTGCAGTCCAACAGGAAATCAATCTATTGTCTAAATTGAATATAGAATGATATAGCAGTTTGTGGATAAATGAGATAATTTTTCCCAGTCATGTATTAAGGACAGGTATAGAAGATGGGTCACGTAACATAGTAAGATAACGTGGAGGGGAATAATCGAACGGCGCCGGCGAGATACATGGCCGGCGATGTATTTTGGCGGTGCCGCAAACAGCTGGCCAGACCCGTATTTTCGAAAAAGATGTCCGGCCATCTTTTGTTTCGATAATACGGTTCCTGACAGCCAAATGCCTTGGATTTGGCCGGGGTTTGAGATGGCCGGCTTCGTTTTTTAGAGATAATGGAAAGTTATGTCGGCCATCTCAAACCCCAGCCAAATCCAAGGCCATTTGGCCGTGGGAGGAGCCAGCATTTTTAGTGCACTGGCCCCCCTGACATGGCAGGACACCAACCGGGCTCCCTAGGGGTCACTGCGGTGGACTTCAGAAAAGCTCCCATGTGCATAGCTCCCTTACTTTGGGAGCTGAGCCCCCCAACCCCCCCCCAAAACCCACTACCCACAAATGTACTGCACCCACTAAAACTGCTCCAGGGACCTGCATACAGCCTCTAGGACTTATTGCTGCTGTATAACTTTGGCACACCAGTTCACACCTGAAGTCTAATCTCTCTGAAAAAGTCCTTTCTTGAAATATGCATGTTTACTCACAGTTAACTGCAGATCAGAGGTTATGCCCCACTGGCAAAGAGTCCCCTGGTACTAAGATTAGCAGTAGGTCAGAGCTGGCACAATGGTGTACAATGCCCTCTTTCAGGGCCGGTCTTAGCAAGTGCGGGGCCCTATGCAGACCAATTTGATGGGGCCCCACCCTAGCCCTGCTCCCATCCTAACTCCGCCCCCACCCTAGCTCCACCCCCACCCTAGCTCCAGAGCTGGCCACCCCTCCCTCCGAGCTCCCGGGCCGCTCCCTCAGAGCTCCAAGGCCCCCAGCTCCAGGGCTTCCCCCCCTAGGGCTCCCAGCTCCAAGGCCCCCTCCCTCCCTCCCGGTCATTTTTTAACACCCCCTCCAAAATCCAGTACTAGGTATGCCGAGAATACAAAACACTCAGGACCTATAGAGCAATTCTACCATACCATAAGCAGTCATTTCTACGAATCACATAAAGAAAAGGAAAACATCTTAAAACACTACAGTGAGCACTAGAACATCAATTCACCTATTGTAAAACGAAACCAGACAGAATAGTACAGATCGTCGATCCTGCACAGTCAATGCCAACTGAAAGCCATGTCTTTTTCACAAACACAGATACACCCTAATCCACTATAGAATAAGTAATCATAAACTTTCTATTTAGACAAAATGAACCCCCAAGATGCCAGACTCTGCATACAATGCAACATCACAGAAACAGAAAATGTCCCCTAGTACTGTGCAAAATATAAAGACAGCACATGTAAATTTGAAAAAAACTAACAAATACCAATCACCACTTTACAAATTAACAAATAGAAATAAAACAAATATAGAACATAAAATAATACCATTTTATTGGACTAATAGATTTAGCTTTCAGAGGCCAAAACATCCTTCCTCAGGTCAATATAGTATAGTACTGTTACAGTATCCTATCCTGACCTGAGGAAAGGGGTTTTGTTCTCCGAAAGTTAGCCAAAATGTATTAAAATTAGTCCAATAAAAAGATTACCTTGTTTACATGTTCTATTATAAACATTTATTAACACATCTACAATACTACTTTATCCTAGAGCAAAAAAATAAAAATATATATTTTATTTACAGTTTGTCTCTGGTTTCTGCTTTCCTCATCTTCTTTTCACTGTCTTCCTTCCATTCAGCATCTGTCTTCGGTCTCTCTCTGCCATCCAGTGTCTGCCCTCTCTGCTGTTCCCTCCATCCAATGTCTGCCCTCTCTCCCTGCTCCTTCCATCCACATCTGCCTTCTATCTCTGCCCCTTCCATGATCCATCCACCATCTGCCCCTGTCTGCCCTCTCTCTCTCCCCCATCCATTCACTGTCTGCCCTTTCTATCCCTTCCATCCACTGTCTGCCCTTTCTCTCTGCCCCTTCAATCCACAATTTGTCCTCCCTCTCCCATCCATCCAGGGTTTGCCCTCCCTCTTGCTCCCCCATCCAGGATCTGCCCCTCTCTCCGCCCCTTTTTTCAGCCCCCAGTTCCAGCCCCACTATCCCACCAGTTCCCCATTTCAGCCCCAGCCCTTTACTCCCACCAGTCCCAAGCTTCAGCCCCCCAGCCACTTCTCCCTGTCCCCTTTTCAGTCCCCAGTTTCAGCTTCCAGTCCCAGTACTAGCCCCCTTATCCCACCTACCCTCCTTTTCAGCCCCCAGTCCCAGCCCCCTTCATCCACATGCCTTGTATTAGGGCCCCCCTTTTCAGAACCATTCTCCCACCTGACCCACGCATGCGCCATTTTCCCACCAGCCCCAGGCATGGCCCCCATTTTCCCATATGGCCCCTTCTCAGACCCCAGTGCCAGTCCCCTTCTCCCATCCGAGAACCCCCTCCCCAGTCCCCTTCTCCCATCCAAGAACCCCAGTCCCCTCCCCACCCGTCCCCTTCAACCATCCAAGAACCCCCTCCCCACCCCTTCTCCCATCCGTGAACCCCCTCCCCACCTCAGTCCCCTTCTCCCATCCAAGAACCCCAGTTCCCTCCCCACCCGTCCCCTTCAACCATCCAAGAACCCCCTCCCCACCCCCTTCTCCCATCTGTGAACCCCCTCCCCACCTCAGCTTTACAAATGTTAAGTATAGTAGTCTCCTTCCCATTTGAGAACCCCCTCCCCACCCTTCCCCCACCTGAGAATCCCCACCCCACACACCCTTCTCCCATCTGAGTCCCACCCCCTGACCCACCTACCAGCTCCGTTCTCCTTCTCCTGCCGCCCACCACCCTCACTGCCTTTAAAAAAAGAATTTGGAAGCGCCAGAGGGCCAGGCAGTGCCTCGTGTCTGCCCTGCTACTAAAAATCTCTTCTTCGACGTCATTGGGCCTTCTCACATTGAGTCCCGCCCTCGCGGTAATTGGAAGTTACCTCAGAGGAGGGCGGGACTCAATGTGAGAAGGCCCAACGATGTCGAAGAAGAGATTTTTAGTAGCAGGGCAGACACGAGGCGCTGCCTGGCCCTCCAGCGCTTCCAAATTCTTTTTTTAAAGGTAGGACAAGTTGGAAGCAGTGGGAGCGGGGCAACCCCACCCGCCGACATCCAGGGCGGACCGCCCCCACTACGCCGCCGTCGTGCACCGTCCGAGGGAGGGAGGGAGAACTGAGGCTCGGGAGATCGGGGCGGGGCGACCTCAGGCACGCCGCACAGGGCCCCCCTGAGCACGAGGCCCTATGCGGCCGCCTCGGTCGCCTCGCCTTAAGACCGGCCCTGCCCTCTCTAACGTGGGTACACAGGAAAGGGAACTAAAACTGGCTTACAAAAATGGCCACTACCGCATGCATTACAACAGGAAACAAAACAGGGCACACTCTGACCCAGTAAGCAGGGGGAAAGCACCAGGGGAGTAGAGCCTACCAACTACCAATACCTACACCCACCACAATGCATTGCTGATGTGACTCTGCAGTGCAAATAACAGAAAAGGTGTCACACTCACCCCAGAGCCACATCACAAGCAGGAAAAGGCTGTCGGAGGACAGAACACATTCTGCTGTCATGGAGGTGGGTACGGCATTTGAGGCTGGCATACAGGCTGCAAAAAAAAGTGTTTAAAGTGGGGGGGGGGGGGGGGGGTTGGTGGGAGGGGGTTAGTGACCACTGCGGGAGTACGGGGAGGTCATCTCTGCTTCCTTCCGGTGGTCATGTGGTCAGTTTGGGCACCTTTTTGTTGGTTGTGAAAATAAAAGGACCAAGTAAACCCAGCGAAATACTGCTTAACGCCGTATTGTTTTTCAATTATTGGCGAAAGCTGGCTATCTGGTAGCCACGCCCATACCCGCCCATGTCCTGCCTTCGCTTTGCCGCTGACACGCCCCTTTGAACTTTTGCTGGCGAGGCGACGGGAAAGCGGCGATGCTGTCAAAAAAAGCAGCTTTCGATTATACCGATTTCGCCACTTTTCCCAGATCGCCGGCCATCTCTCGATTTGTGTCGGGAAATGGCCGGCGATCACTTTCAATTATGAGCTGGATAGTAAGTGATGGCAGATAAAGACCTGTACGGTCCATCCAGTCTGCCCAACAAGATAAACTAATTTTACTTGATTTTTTTTTATTTATTTATTTTTATTTAGAACATTTATATCCCACATATTCCCAACATAGCAGGCTCTATGTGGCTAACAGCAGTTAAAGAAATAACAACATACTAATTCAGGGTGGAACAGAGAATAGGGATCAACATGGGGGGGGGGGGAAACAACAGGGGGAACAAATGAGGGACAGGGGGCAGTTAAGTAACAGTGGAGTCGGCTCTGTCACAGAGATAAGTCTTGAGGAATTTCTTTAACAGAGTGTGGTCGGCAGTCTCTTTTAATGATGATGGTAGAGCATTCCAGCAAATTGATGAGTGGGATTTGACACAAGAAAGTTGTTCGTGATTTCTTGTGATTCCTATTCCTTGGTCCAAAAAGTGGTAAGAGAGGTTGCTCCAAAAAAGGCCTTTGCAAATTAAACAGGTCATTGGGCAGTGATAGATAAGGTGCAACATGAATAATTTCAGCTAACGTATGAGCTTTAGGTTCAATGTGCATCAAAACTATTTCTGTTGCAAATGAAGTCACAGTGTTATATGCAGAGGACTTAGAACTACATTTCCTGTACAAGCAGCATGACAAAGCTATTCACCTTTGCCTGGGACCTCTTCTCATGGTCTTCTGTGGACATACAATTAGAATCCTGGCTGTACTATTCTGGGATACTGCCATGCTCCAAATGTAAATATAAGTATTTGTTGGACCAAGTGCTTAGAAGGCATCAGTCCCAACGTGGCAAGAACCAAACGGCTATCTCTATGATATATCTCACCACATCAAAGCAGAACAGTAAGTACACTAGATCTTTGTTTAGAAGCATTTGCACGATCTCAAAATAACAGTGAACCTACATAAGAATATTATGCAATACTTTATATGTATACCTGAGTTTGATTTGTCCTTGCCATTCTCAGGGCACAGACCGTATAAGTCTGCCCAGCACTCTTCTTGTACTAAAAGTTCTGAAACTAACGTCAAAGCCCCTTAAAATTTACACTCAAGCCCATCCCTATCTATTCAGTTACGATCAGGGCATAGACTGTAGAAGTCTGCCCAGCACTGGTATTTATTCCTATTGAGCTTCTTTTGATCATCTTGGTAAGCTGCAACCAGTTTAAAAAGTGCGAAGAAGGAAACTTGTATTTTAGAGACAGTTCATCAAAGTTATAAAATTGTTGCTTATGCATAAGATGATCCAGTGAGTTGATGCCAAAAGAATTCCAAAGAGGCCAGTATATTGTATTATGGTCAATGAGTAATTTAGGGTTATACCATAGTGACATATGGGATGACTGCTATCTATTTATATCCACATAATTGTCAGTAGATAACAAGGTAGAATGAGTATCTAAATATAATTTAAAATCAATAATATATGATGGAATAATGAAAGAAGGAATAAGCTGTACACGGATAGGGAACAGTAGGTCTCATTCCAGTTGCATCACAATCTACATTAGCATCAGATAATCAACAAAGTCCGTAACGTGCCAGTGAGACTCGGTGGTAAGCATAAAAGTCTGGACAGTTAACACCACCCTTGTCTTTGGAGGCTTTAAGTTTTAAGAGCAATCCTAGGTACCTTATTTTTCTACAAAAAGTTTACTAATTTAGGGCTTGTTTTACAAAGCCTTGCTAGCAATTCTGGTGTGGCAAATGTGACGAAGCCCATTCAGTTCCTATGGCTTTAGTATCTACTGTCTTATAAAATTCTTTAGAACAAAGACCTCCCCACCAAGAAAGAAACAAACAAAGGGAACCATTTAGTTATTGCTTCATCTATTATAATAAGATTTTTTTTTTTAGCTTTGATAAAGACAGGCTGCTCTGGGACCATTAAGCCATATACCTAAATATTTTAATTGCAATGGGGACCATTTAAAATTATGTTGTCCAGTATTAGATTAGATTGAATATGAATTGAGGGACATTATTTCTGATTTTTGCCCCAATTAATTTTTATAAACAGAAAAGGAATAAAATCTTTCATCAGTATTCATTAGCTGTGGAATTGATACCTGTGGTCAAGCTACAAATAAGAGTAAATCATCAGCATATGCTGCAATTTTAGGGCCTCTTATCAAACTGCGCTAGTGGCTCACGGTAAGGCCAACAGAGCCCATTCACTTATTTGCCCCCTAATTCTATAAAAATTGCACACACAATTTAATTGATTAATAAGCTAATTAGCATCAACATTTTTTTAACAAGCAATTATTGGCACTAATAAGATTTGTCATTTATGCATGTAAATTTAGGTGTGGGATCCATGCCTAAATTTTATGCACATCCCAAAAAAGGGGGCGCGGAAATAGGAGAGTCATAGGCTGTTCAGCGTGGATCAAGGGCGTGTTTTTTTTGTTATGCACAAGATTATAGAATAAGGGGGCTCTGCACCTAATTTTGGGGTCCTTTTAGAAAAGCGTGCCAAAAAGTGGCCTGTGGTAGTGTGGGCACATGTTTTGGACAGGTGCCAGACCATTTCTCTACTGCGTCTAAAAAAAAAAAGGAGGGTTTTTTGGGCCAGGAAATGGATGTGTGGTAAAATGAAAACCAGCATGTCTATTTACAGCCTGAGCTCTTAACCCTACCCATTGACTTAGTAGTGGTAAGGGCTCATGCGTTAACCCACGTGGTAACCGTCCAGCATGCACCAACTGCCGATTACACCCAGGAACACCCCGCGGTAGAAAATTATTTTCTACCACGGGTTTTTGGCGCACGCCAAACTCAGAATTACTGCCAGGGCACACGCTAGCTGGACGGTAATACGAATTTGATGTGCACTGCACATGCGTAGGCTCTTACATACCTTTGTAAAAAGGGCTCCTTTAGGTGCAAATATTTGCACCATGTTTTTGTTGGTGCAAATTGACATGACAATCAACGAAACAACTACCTTTCGCAAATCCCTCAAGACGTATTTCTTCAACAAAGCTTACAATGAAAACCCAGAACTGTACTAATCCACCTCTGAAAACACATCGTTTAAGAAAACACATCGTTTAATACTCCTACTAAATTCCTTCCTTCTTCTCTCTACTTCGTCCCCTAATTAATCTCTACACAACAATAATTGTACCTGACATCCAGGATTAACTGTTTATAACAAAAATATGTAAGCCACTTTGAGCCTGCAAACAGGTGGGATAAGGTGGGATACAAATGCAATAAATAAATAAATTTAAGCATGACCCCCAGGACTTAAGTGCTATTCTATAAACCGTGCCTAACTTTGGATTTTCCTATTAAGTAGACCTAACTTGTAGCGTGGGGAATTTTTCAACCAATAATCAATATTTTCCCAAACACATATATATTAAATCCAATTCTATAACATTTCAATTGATAATGTCACAGTGTGGCTATCAAACATTCTTCCTTTATTCGGGGATCTTCAGGTAACTTTGGATTTTGACATATTGCTGTTGATTCTTATTGTTATTCCTTAAACAGTGAATAATAATTTGCTTTTCCAGGATACTTCGCTTTTTTTTCTGTTAAATTTAAGTACTACCTGCCAAAGGCAAGCTTCGATTCTATACCCGACAGATAATTGAAGCCTTTAACTGAACATCTGTGCAAAGTCAGACATAACGCGTTGTGCTGGAGTTGGAAACCTGGAGCTCCTCTGGGGATCTTGCATACCTGTTACAGCTTAAACGCAAAAAAAACTGGGACAATGCAAGAAAGCAGGTGAGTCAGGAGCAGGCATCCTATAGCTCCACCGAGTGTCCTGAAAATAGGCCGGTCAGTCAGGTGCAGGAAACCGCGGAGTAGGCAGATATAGGGATCCTAGAACTGTACAGAGTGAGAGAATCCTGGAGCCAGACAAATACAGGGGGAATACGGGATGGCCAGAGCCTACGGACCTCGGAATTCGGCTGATGCTGCGGAGTTTAGGACTGGGAAGGGTGAGAAAGAACACGCCATAAAAATCACATTGTTAACAGGACATCTTTGAAACTCACCAGTTGTGGCTTGGGTCAATAGGAAGTCGAGAGTTCTGAACCAGGAACACCCTACCCAACACACAGATTCTGAAAGGTCCTCATTCTTTCCCAGCGTGTTGTATCCAAACCTTCGTTTGCTGCTTTCCTCTTTCCCCCGTATCTCAGTAATCCCGGCTGCAGGAGGCGGGGCAACACCTGAAGGGGCGGGATCACCAGAAAGGGATATAGACCCTGAAAGGCGGGGATATGGGCGGATCTTAAAAGTGAGAGGCCACGCCCGCGTGAAGAAAGTGAAACAGGACAAGAAAAGCAAAACAAAACACCATAGAGGAATCACAGAATTAGGCTCTTCTGAGGAACTGGTGCGAAAGTGGGGAGATGGCTCTGAATTTCTGGTGTGGTGGAACCTACTGACTCAGCTATGGGCGTGGCCAGCGTGAGGTGGGCGTGGCGGGTTCCTGCAGTTGTAACGTTGGAAATTCGTGCGTTAGCATTCAAACGCCTGCTGCTCCTTCTTTCTCACGTTTAAACTCCTAATTTTTTGAGGCTCGGGCAGTAAAAAAAAAAAAAAAAACCCGAAACAAACAAACAAAACGAGGGCACTAAAGGAAAACGAAATTTAAGATCGAATGAAAAATCAAGTTATCAATAAAATTTATAAAAAATTTTTTTTTTAAAAAGTACTCTGGAGATCTACTATAACTTTCCTTCTTTTCATGTTTGTCATTTCCACTACCTAAATTAGACTCTCTCTGATCATTTTAAATCCTATACCTACCCATACAGTTGTTTCGTGCTTTATTATCAACCACCACTGATTTCGCTGTTCTCACCGGTATCTGTAGTGTAACATTTCGTTAGGTAATAGGTTTATTTATGCGATTCTACGTAAATGATCTAAAATTAAATTGCACAGTAGCATTTATATAGGAGGAACGTGTGTGTGTGTGTGTGTGGGGGGGGGGGGGGGGGGGGCTTTCCTTCTGCGCAGACTAATCGGAAACAATTTGCCTCATCTCTGCAAAATGGGTTACGCTTTGAAACGAAAGTAGCAACCGAGACAACCCTGAATATCCAAACAAAGCGCACGTCAACATTTTCTTTTGTCGATTTGCAGATTATTTCTCTCTCTTGTCCCCACTTTTTGGATTTTCTAATCACGTTAAACCAAACCTACCAAGGATCCACATTTCATAGGGACAGATTAAAATGCTGCAAGAGAAAATTCCCAGAAAACACTACAGAATACTGTCATAGCAATCGCAACAAAACTATTCCTGGAGTGTGGATACCGTGCTAGGAATTGCAGAGATTCCAGGGGTGTGTGGTAACATTTACAGTAGGGGATTACAACAAGAGGGGCTCAAGGGCACCAACATAGCATCTCCCACCAACACAAAAGCAACACTCCCACTGCACTGTACCTCTCACCGCTACAAAAATAACAAGAGGGTTCAGGGCTCAGCCTACCAAAGCACCAACAAGAAGTCCTGCAGCACCTTCCGCCTCCAGAAAAACAAAAGAGAGTCTCTTTCACTATAGCACTTCTCACCTTTCCAAAAACACAGCTGCTTAGGCATACTTTTCATCACTCACTCCAACAAAAGCAAGAGGAGCCCCGTGGTCTTAACGCCATACCTCCCATTCCATTATAGATTGTACAGAATGCACTTAGTACACCAACTCCTTCCATGCCTTGGGTACAGCTATATACAAAAATTATCTTAAAATTTTCAAGTCGAACCACAAGAAAAGATAGTATAATATACAGAAGAGCAGCAGATGATCGCAACAATCACACTGGTTGATGAAGATGTAAAGATGCAACAATTATCATACAAATTATCCTAGTGGAAATGCAAACCTTCACCTCACTACACAAGTGACCCAGCAGGTTGGATGTTGCTGGCTATTAGATTATTCCAGAGCCCTGAGTTTAGGCAGGGAAAGATGGGAAACCTGTATATGCTTTTACCCAGAATTGGGGGGGGGGGGGGGGTATAAAGGCATTCTGAATAGGGAGAAATATTGCAGGTGATACCACTGTAGCTGGCAGCTGAAGTATCCTTATCAATGCGGATAGAGTAGGTAGGCAGACCTAATGGACCAGATGGTCTTTTCCCACTGTTATTTAATATGTTATTATAATGGAAGCCTAAGCCTTGCTGCCAACAGATCCAGATCTGGATGGACCACATGGTGAGCAGGAAATCATAATAGCTAAGGCAAACCAGCAAAGTTCAAGAAAAATGAAAATGAAAACAATATACTAAACAAGCAAGTCTTTAAAAGTCAGAGAACAACACTGTACTACAACCAGAGGGATACATTTCAAAACTATATTACTAACCAGCTTATTTTCGAAAGAGAAAAACGCCTATAGTGCGACCTAAATCGGGAGATAGATGTTTGTCTCGCAAAGGCGCCCAAATCGGTATAATCAAAAGCCGATTTTGGGCGTTTCCAACTGCACTCCATCGCGGAAATGAATAAAGTTGACGGGGGCGTGTCGGAGGCGTGGTGGAGGCGGAACTGGGGGTGTGGTTATCAACCGAGGAGAGATGAGCGTCTTTAGCTGATAATCAAAAAAAAAAGGCGTTTTACCGCGATTTTGGGTCACTTTTTTTGGACCCTTTTTTTGCTCCAGCTGCCCAGATGACCACTGGAGGGAATCGGGGATGACCTCCCCGGACTCCCCCAGTGGTCACTAACCCCCTCCCACCAAAAAAAACCCCACTTTAAAAACTTTTTTTCCAGCCTATATGCCAGCCTCAAATGCCGTACCCACCTCCATGACAGCAGAATGTGTTCGATCCTTTCACAGCCTTTCCATGGGTCAGATGTGGCTCTCGGGTGCAGTACAGGGTCACATCAGCATTGTATTGTGGTGGGTGTAGGGTATTGGGCTCCGTGATTTCATTAGCTTGTGTTACAGTCTCACGATGTTGGTAGTTGGTAGGCTCTTCTCCCATGGTGCTTTTCCCTCTGCCTACTGGGTCAGAGTGTGCCCTGTTGTGTTTCCTGTTGTAGTCCATGCGGTAGTGGCCATTTTTGTAAGCCAGTTTTAGTTCCCTTTCCTGTGTTAGCCACGTTACAGAACTTAATTCTTCCCTTGAATGTGGCTGAAAGAGGGCATTGTACAGCATTCTGCCAGCTCTGACCTACTGCTCATCTCAGTACCAGGGAGACTCGTTGCCAGTGGGGCACAACCTCTGATCTGCAGTTAACTGTGAGTAAACGCGGTTATTCCAATAAAGGACGTTTTCAGAGAGATTAGTCTTCAGGTGTCAACTGGTGTGTCAATGTTATATAGCAGCAACCAGTCCTAGAGACCTGCGTGTATGCAGGTCCCTGGAGCACTTTTAGTGGGTACCGCAGTGCACTTCAGCCAGGTGGCCCCAGGTCCATCCCCCCCCTACCTGTAACACTTGTGCTGGTAAATGGGAGGCCTCCAAAACCCACTGTACCCACATGTAGGTGCCCCCTTCACCCCTAAGAGCTATGGTAGTGTTGTACATTTGTGGGTAGTGGGTTTTGGGGGGGGGGGTTGGGAGCTCAGCACCCGTGGTAAAGGAGCTATGCATGTGGAGCTTTTTCTGCAGTCCACCGCACTGACCTATGGTGCCCAGTTGGTGTCCTGGCATATCAGGGGGGCCAGTGTACTATGAATCCTGGCCCCTCCCACGACCAAATGGCTCGGATTAGGACGTTTTTGAGCTGGGCATTTTAAGTTTCCATTATCGCTAAAAAAAACAAACGCCCAGCTCAAAAACGTCCATTTTTTCGAAAATACGGTTCGGCCTGCCCCTTCATGGACCCGTTCTCGGAGATAAACGCCCATGGAGATAGGCGTTTCCATTCGATTATGCCCCTCGCACGCCTGTTATGATAATGAGGAATTTGAGCAGGATTGATATAATCATTGTACCAGAATCACACAGAATAACAAACACAGCAATCCACCATATGCTGTAAAATGTGTATTCATGACGCTGAAACATGTACAATAGTTTTTAGTACAATTGCAATAGGCGCCCGTATAAGAGGCTTGGGGAGGCTAAGCCTCCCCAGCCCAAATGCAACCTTCCCAATCTCTGGCGGCAGCATATGATATAAACTGGAGCTTCCCCTCCCAGCACTGCATTTCTGCCCGACTCTCCGCTCCCCGACCCAGTGGCCGTCAATAAACAGACCATGCGCGGGACCATAGAGCTCTGCTAAACGTTGCTGACAGCTCTGTCGGTTCCCGCCCGAACAGGATGTTGCATCATAGCTGTCAGCGCCGCCGTGCAGCGATCCGTGATGGCCCCGCGCACAGTGTCTGCCTACCGACGGCCACTGAATCGGAGAGACACTGCGGGTACTTCAGAAGTTATTTAAGGTGCTGCGTGCTGGAGAAGCAGATGCCATTGGGATCATAGGCGGTCGGTGGCTAGGGGGAAGAAAAATGAGAGAGAAGATAATGCTGCAGCTGGAGGCAGGAATTGGGAGGAAAGAGAGAGGATGATCGGGGAGGGAAGAGGTTGAGACACAATGCTGGATATTTGGGGGGGGGGGCAGACAGAGAAGCAAACCTAGATGTTTTGGGGGAGAAGAGGCAGAGGGCAAAGCTGGATATTAGGGGGAGAGAAGAAACAGAGGAGCAAAGCTGGATATTGGGGGGTGGGGGTAGGAAGAGACAGAGCTGGATAGTGGAAAGAAAAACAGGCAGTGCTGCATGGTGGAAGAAGAGAGAGAGAGGGAGGAGCAATGCTGGAAGGTGGGGGAGAGACAGAGGTGCATTGTTGTATGGGGAGAGACAGAGAGGAGATCCATATGGTATGTGAGGTAGGGTGAGGTGGGAAAGAGAGAAAGAGGAGATCCTGGGTGCCTGGGGCAGGGGAAGAGAGAGAAGAGATGCTGCATGGCAGGGAGGATGAAGAAAGTTAGATGGAGGGAGAGAAACAGAGAGGAGATTATGACAGGCAGGGAGAGAGACACATACACAAGATCCTGGATGGTTTGGTGGAAGAGAGAGAAAGAGGAGAAACAGATCCGTTATGGATGAGGGGGAGTTGAACAATGACAAAGAGAGTCCAAATCTCCCGTAAAAATAACCAAAAAACAATAAGAACGGAAGATGTACAATGGTGGAAATAAGTATTTGATCCCTTGCTGATTTTGTAAGTTTGCCCACTGACAAAGACATGAGCAGCCCATAATTGAAGGGTAGGTTATTGGTAACAGTGAGAGATAGCACATCACAAATTAAATCCGGAAAATCACATTGTGGAAAGTATATGAATTTATTTGCATTCTGCAGAGGGAAATAAGTATTTGATCCCCCACTAACCAGTAAGAGATCTGGCCCCTACAGACCAGGTAGATGCTCCAAATCAACTCGTTACCTGCATGACAGACAGCTGTCGGCAATGGTCACCTGTATGAAAGACACCTGTCCACAGACTCAGTGAATCAGTCAGACTCTAACCTCTACAAAATGGCCAAGAGCAAGGAGCTGTCTAAGGATGTCAGGGACAAGATCATACACCTGCACAAGGCTGGAATGGGCTACAAAACCATCAGTAAGACGCTGGGCGAGAAGGAGACAACTGTTGGTGCCATAGTAAGAAAATGGAAGAAGTACAAAATGACTGTCAATCGACAAAGATCTGGGGCTCCACGCAAAATCTCACCTCGTGGGGTATCCTTGATCATGAGGAAGGTTAGAAATCAGCCTACAACTACAAGGGGGGAACTTGTCAATGATCTCAAGGCAGCTGGGACCACTGTCACCACGAAAACCATTGGTAACACATTACGACATAACGGATTGCAATCCTGCAGTGCCCGCAAGGTCCCCCTGCTCCGGAAGGCACATGTGATGGCCCGTCTGAAGTTTGCCAGTGAACACCTGGATGATGCCGAGAGTGATTGGGAGAAGGTGCTGTGGTCAGATGAGACAAAAATTGAGCTCTTTGGCATGAACTCAACTCGCCGTGTTTGGAGGAAGAGAAATGCTGCCTATGACCCAAAGAACACCGTCCCCACTGTCAAGCATGGAGGTGGAAATGTTATGTTTTGGGGGTGTTTCTCTGCTAAGGGCACAGGACTACTTCACCGCATCAATGGGAGAATGGATGGGGCCATGTACCGTACAATTCTGAGTGACAACCTCCTTCCCTCCGCCAGGGCCTGAAAAATGGGTCGTGGCTGGGTCTTCCAGCACGACAATGACCCAAAACATACAGCCAAGGCAACAAAGGAGTGGCTCAGGAAGAAGCACATTAGGGTCATGGAGTGGCCTAGCCAGTCACCAGACCTTAATCCCATTGAAAACTTATGGAGGGAGCTGAAGCTGCGAGTTGCCAAGCGACAGCCCAGAACTCTTAATGATTTAGAGATGATCTGCAAAGAGGAGTGGACCAAAATTCCTCCTGACATGTGTGCAAACCTCATCATCAACTACAGAAGACGTCTGACCGCTGTGCTTGCCAACAAGGGTTTTGCCACCAAGTATTAGGTCTTGTTTGCCAGAGGGATTAAATACTTATTTCCCTCTGCAGAATGCAAATAAATTCATATACTTTCCACAATGTGATTTTCCGGATTTAATTTGTGATGTGCTATCTCTCACTGTTACCAATAACCTACCCTTCAATTATGGGCTGCTCCTGTCTTTGTCAGTGGGCAAACTTACAAAATCAGCAAGGGATCAAATACTTATTTCCACCACTGTACAGAAAGACCAAACTAAAATCACAGGTGTAAAAAAGCCAAATTCCTTTATTAAGACCCTACACGGTCCATGTTTCGGCCAAAGAGGCCTTCTTCAGGGGTCTATGGATTGGCATATATAGATATTCATCCAAAGGTTCACTCAAATAAGACAAATCTTTGAAGATAAAATTCTTCAGCTGGGTAGGGAAGTCAGCAAGTGAGTCCCCCTGTAATGTAATTTTCTTTCATGAAAAGGCAGCTGGATGGGAGAACTTCCCTGCTGCCACCCATATGTCAACATGTCAGCAAGCAGCCATGCGCGACTGTGACCTTCCTCTTTCCGACCGAATCAGTGGTAAGTTGGCCCTCCCTCATGAAATCATGCATATGGGCTTTGCTCATCTAGATGTTCAGCTTCAGTCATCTGACCACTACTCGGAGAGATGTTTGTCATAAACAGCATAGCAACATCTGACCCCTTGTCAGACCCCAGTTCCAGCTTCAGACCCCTTCTCCCATCTGAGCACTCCCCTCCCTAGTCCCCTTCTCCCCTCTGAGTACCCATCTGAGCTCCCCCACCCTCCCCAATCCCCTTCTCCCCTCTGAGCACCCATCTGAGCTCCCCCACCCCTCCCCAATCCCTTTCTCCCCTCTGAGCTCCCCCACCCCTCCCCAATCCCCTTTGAGCACCCATATGAGCTCCCCCACCTAGGCCAGTCCATGACGGATAAGTTTGATGTTTTGAAGGAATACCATATAATTAATTCACTACATTATATTTTCTGATGATCAAACTCAGTGGGCTATTTGTATTAAAGGATTTTTCACATTTGGGGAACAATTCTATAACCTGGTATCCATAAATAAGTATCCAGAGAGGAGCCTATCCTATAATGGAATGCAGGCACCTACTTTCCCATATAGAATACTACTGAAACTGCAAATATATGTGCCTATAATTTACCCATGAGCACTTACATCTATTCTAGTCTACTCTGGTTATTTGTAACCCATCTAATCCTTAAAAATGCTGGGTCAGATGTTGCTATGCTGTTTATGACAAACATCTCTTCGAGTAGTGGTCAGATGACTGAAGCTGAACATCTAGATGAGCAAAGCCCATATGCATGATTTCATGAGGGAGGGCCAACTTACCACTGATTCGGTCGGAAAGAGGAAGGTCACAGTCGCGCATGGCTGCTTGCTGACATGTTGACATAGGGGTGGCAGCAGGGAAGTTCTCCCATCCAGCTGCCTTTTCATGAAAGAAAATTACATTACAGGGGGACTCACTTGCTGACTTCCCTACCCAGCTGAAGAACTTTATCTTCAAAGATTTGTCTTAATTTGAGTGAACCTTTGGATGAATATCTATATATGCCAATCCATAGACCCCTGAAGAAGGCCTCTTTGGCCGAAACACGGACCGTGTAGGGTCTTAATAAAGGAATTTGGCTTTTTTACACCTGTGATTTTAGTTTGGTCTTTCTGTACATCTTCCGTTCTTGTTGTTTTTTTTTGAGGGGGAGTTGAGACACACAAACACAACCTGGGTGAGGGAAAAAGATGGAAAACAGGGGAAATGAAGCATGGATAAGTCTGAGTGGTCAGAGAGGTAGAAAAATGGAAGAAAGCAGAAAAGAAAATATTAGTGCCAGAGATGGATGTAGTAGAAGATGTGAAGAAGACATGCGAAGAGAGAACAATGATAAATGGACAGGAGATATGGAAAGAGTTAAAAGAAGACAGAAAGGCAGTAACCAGAGACTGCGACCTGCATAATTAGAAAAATTAGATGCCAGATAGCAAAGGTAAAATTATTTTAAATGTAGAATGAAGCAGTGGCGTAGCAAGGGCGGGGCGGTGGGGGCGGTCCGCCCCGGGTGTCAGCAGGTGGGGGGGTGCTCCGCTCCCGCTGCTCCACCCTGTCCTCTCTTTAAAAAAAAATCGAAGCGCCGGAGTGGCAGGCAGCGCCTCCCGTCTGCCCTGCTTCTAAAAATCTCTTCAACGTCGTCGTCGGGCCTTCCCACATTCAGTCCCGCCCACGTCTAAGGTAACTTCCTATTACCACGAGGGCGGGCGGGACTGAATGTGGGAAGGCCTGACGACGACGTTGAAGAGACTTTTAGTAGCAGGGCAGACGGGAGGCGCTGCCTGCCACTCCGGCATTTCGATTTTTTTTTTTAAAGAGAGGACAGGGTGGGAGCAGGCGAACGGAGGTGCCTGATAGGTGTGTCGGGTCGGGGTCGGGTGGGAGGGGGGACTCAGATTGGGGAGCTCAGAGGGGAGAAGGGGATTGGGGAGGGGTGGGGGTGCTCAAAGGGGATTGGGGAGGGGTGGGGAGCTCAGAGGGGAGAAGGGGATTGGGGAGGGGTGGGGAGCTCAGAGGGGAGAAGGGGATTGGGGAGGGGTGGGGGTGCTCAAAGGGGAGAAGGGGATTGGGGAGGGGTGGGGGAGCTCAGAGGGGAGAAGGGGATTGGGAAGGGGTGGGGTGCTGAAAGGGGATTGGGGAGGGATGGGGCAGCTCAGAGGGGAGAAGGGGATTGGGGAGCTCAGATGGGTGCTCAAAGGGGATTGGGGAGGGGTGGGGAGCTCAGAGGGGAGAAGGGAATTGGGGAGCTCAGAGGGGAGAAGAGGATTGGGGAGGGGAGGGGTGGGGGAGCTCATATGGGTGCTCAAAGGGGATTGGGGAGGGGTGGGGGAGCTCAGATGGGTGCTCAGAGGGGAGAAGGGGATTGGGGAGGGTGGGGGAGCTCAGATGGGTACTCAGAGGGGAGAAGGGGACTGGGGAGGGGAGTGCTCAGATGGGAGAAGGGGTCTGAAGCTGAAACTGGGGTCTGAGAAGGGGGCAGGAGGGAATATGGGTCCATGCCTGGGGCAGGTGGGAGAACGGGTCTGGGGCTGAAAAGGGGGGATGCAAGGCATGTGGTGGATGAAGGGGGCTGGAACTAGGAGCTGAAAAGGAGGGTAGTTGGGATAAGGGGGCTAGTACTGGAACTGGGGGCTGAAAAGGGCAGGGGTTGATACTGTGGGGACTAGGGGCTTTAAAGGGGACAGGGAGAACTGGCTGGGGCTGAAGCTCGGGACTGGTGAGAGAAAAGGGCTGGGGTTGAAACTAGGGGCTGAAAAGGGGACAGGGAGAAGTGGCTGGGGGCTGAAGCTTGGGACTGATGGGAGAAAAGGGCTGGGACTGGTGGGATAGTGGGGCTGAAAAGGGGGGCAGGTGGGAGATGTGGGCTGGGGCTGGAACTAGGGGCAGGTGGAATAAGGGGGCTGGAACTGGGGGTTGAAAATCCTCATGTGTTCAAAGCAGTTTAACAAAGAAGAATTCAACATATAGGACTAGATTCTGTATACCATACCTAAAAAAATCAGCGCTAAAAGAAAATACTCCTAGGCGTATTCTATAAAGTATTCCTAAATGTAGGCGTACTTAATAGAATAAGCCTAAATTTCCATGCAGTTTATAGAATATGCTGAGTACCCGTCTGTTCAACTAAATGTAGTCACGGCCAGTTACGCCAAGTAAAACTTGGTGTAAATGTCAATGCCTAAATTAGGCATGGACGGGTGTATTCTATAACAATGCACACAGATTTTAGAAATGCCACACCCCCTTTCTAACTATGCGACTTAGAGTTTATGTGCATCACGTTACAGCATACACTTAGTTCTGCATGTAAATTCTAATTAATGCCAATTAGTATCAATAATTGCTTGTTAAGTGACAATTATCGGTGCTGATTGACTTGTTAACTAATTCATTTGTGTACGCAAATCCAGAATATGACCGGATTTGCAGTGCAAATTAAGTCATGTTATATAGAATCCAGGAGATAATGTTGAGAATTACAAAAATCCAGTGCAAAAGCAACAGCAGCAATAATATAACACATCTTAAAGTATTTAGGAAATAAATATATATTCAAATATTTACAAAAGAGAACATAAGAAGACTGAATTCTGATCTGTAATGGAATCCATTCTAAATGTTGCTGGCTTGAAACATGGATGAGATATCTAACATTCATTTAAAGTGAGTATATTTAATTGAAGGATAACTTAAAGTTAGGTCAAAAAGTGCAACAAGTTCCTAGTTGCAGGGTACGTAATGAGCTGAGAAAGATATTTTGAACCTAAATTGTTTAAAATCTTAAAAACTAAGGGCCCCTTTTGCAGGGGCGTAGCCAGACACCCAATTTTGGATGGGCCTGGGCCCAAGATGGGTGGGCAGAAGAACCCCATCCCAAAGGTGATTTGAAGGTCTTTCCTTCTCTCGCCTGCATGCCATATGGTCTCTCAAATATCCCCCCTTCTCCTGCACACCTTTTAAATAGCAGATTTTCACCGGCAGTAAGCAGCAACTAATACACAGTACTCATGTTGGCCCCACATCCTTCCCACTAATGCAGCTTCCTGTTTCTGCATTGGTGGGAATAAGTCAGAGGGGAAGGCTTTGAGGCCGGTGTGAGCAGTATGTATCAGTCGCTGCTTCCTGCAGGCGAAGATCTGCTATTTATAAGGTATGCAGGAGGGACAGTTGTTGGGAGTTTTCAGCTTGGGAATCTCTGCCAGCCACATCATAGGTGTGCTGCTACCACCCAAGCCCACCCTTGGCTACGCCACTGCCCTTTTGCCAAACTGTGGCAAAAGGGGGCCTGTGCTGGCATTGGCGCTTGTTTTTCACATGTGACGAGGCCCCCTTTTACCACAGCTGGTAAAAGGGAAGTCTTTGTTTCCTGCAGGAAATGGCCTTGCGGCAAGTAAAGCACTTGCCGCGCAGCCATTTCAGGGGAAGCCCTTACCGCCACCCATTGAGGTAGCGGTAAGGGCTCCTGCACTAACCGGGCAGCATGCGACACTGCCCGATTACCACTGGGTACACCCCAATGCTACAAAAATAAATATATTTCTGTTGCAAGGATATTTATTTATTTAGATTTTGCTCATACCTTTTCAGTAGTAGCTCAAGGTGAGTTACATTCAGGTAGTCTGGATATTTCTCTGTCCCAGGATGGTTCACAATCTAAGTTTGTATCTGAGGCAATGGAGGGTTAAGTGACTTGCCCAAGATCACAAGGAGCAACAGTGGGATTTGAACCGGCCACCTCTGAATTGCAAGACCAGTGCTCTAACCACTAGGCTACTCTTCCACAGCATGCTAGGGGTGAGAAGTACTACTGGGCTGCTGTGGTAACCCATCGGTACTTACTGTTTAGTGGGCTTACTGCTGCTTATTAAAAGGGGCCCATAGTGAGCAGTTTTTAAGCCCAAGTGAAAACATCCAAGTGCTCGTCAGGGATGTCTTTTTTTTAATTTTTTTTAAGAGAATGGGTGAAGGATGTCCTTCGCTATGCCTCCGTCCCTGGAATGGCAGTTGAGGATGTCCAAAATATGGATGTTCCTGTGAGAAGGATGTCCATGCCTGCTATGCCTCTGACACCCCCTTTATTTATTTGGATTTTGGATCACAAGTAGCAGCAGTGGGATTTGAACTGGCCACCTCTAGGATTGTAAGACCAGTGCTCTAGCCACTAGGCCACTCCACTCCCTTGAAATTTGGCTGTCCCTGGTGGGGGGGGGGGGCAGTTCAGGACGTCCAAAATGTTTGAAAGAAGGGCGTCTACACCTTCGCTATGCCTCCACTGATACACACATACCTCCCTTCCCAGGGACCAGCATACTGCGATGGACCTGAGTATGACATTTCAAGCTGGCAAAAAAAGTTTTTAAAGTTGTGTTTTTCAGGGTGGGAGGGGGTTAGTCACCACTGGGGGAGTCAGGAGAGGTCATCCCCGATTCCCTCCGGTGGTCATCTGGTCAGTTTGCGCACCTTTTTGAGGCTTGGTTGCAAGAAAAAATGGATCAAGTAAAGTTGGCCAAGTGCTCATCAAGGATGCCCTTCTTTTTTCCATTATTGCTCGAGGACGCCTATCTGTTAGGCACGCCCCAGTTCTGCCTTCGCTACACCTCCGACATGCCCCTGGGAACTTTGGTCGTCCCCACGATGGGAAGCAGTTGGGGACGCCCAAAATCGGCTTTCGATTATGCAGATTTGGGCAACCCTGAGAGAAATACGCCCATCTCCCAATTTGTGTCGAAAGATGGGTGCCCTTCTCTTTCGAAAATAAGCCTGAATGCCTCCAAACTGGCAAGGTGGTACTCGAAACCTGGCTTGAGAAGTGCTGCTTTATAACCCCAAGACCTATCTCCTTTTGTATACGCTTCTTCACTTCAGTTGGCTTAGCCACTCACTAAGCATTCTTCTTTAGTTGCTGGTTGTAGTTAGATTTGATTTTTTTGTCATTTCAGGTGGTTTTTACATGTGTGCTTGCTGTCAGAGCCCCTCAAGCAGGCATTATAACACATGGAACTGAGGGGTCATTTTACAAAGGCGCACTGAAAAATGGCCTGCGGTAGTGTAGATGCGGGTTTTGGGCACGCGCAGAATCATTTTTCAGCACACCTACAAAAAAATGCTTTTTAAAATTTTTGATGAAAATGGACGGCAAAATGAAAATTGTTGCACATCCATTTTGGGTCTGAGACCTTACCACCAGCCATTGACCTAGTGGTAAAGTTTCACGCGGTAACTGGGCAGTAATGACCTATGCGCGCCAAATGCCACTTGGCGTGCATCTGATATGTGCGGCTAAAAATAAAAATTTCCAGATGCGCGTATTGGACGCACACCAAAACTGAAATTACCGCAAGAGCCACACGGTAACTCCATTTTGGAGCATGTAGACGCTTACGTGGTTTAGTAAAAGGGCCCCTGAGTGTGGTGTCAGATTAAGAGTCTGCTGCACAGTTCATGGCTATAGCTTTTTTTTTTTTTGTCATTGCAAGTGGCTATGACATATTTAATTATCTCATGTATGAGATAAGTGTTTTTTTTGTTGTTGTATTTTCCCTTTAATCTTTTAATCTTTTTGAACTGTTGAGTCATAAGTTGAGAGGGATGTATATTGTTACAATTCTGTACCTAATGAACTATTTGAAACACAGTGTGAAAAATAGTTGACATTCTTAGTAGCCAGGATACATGATTAGATTAGAATGGTGCCTTGTCATTAGACTTTCTACATATTTACTATGCTCATCTATTGCATTGTTAATAAGAACTAGTAGTAAACATTTTTTTAGTCTCTAAATTAGTTTATCTGTGAAAAGCTTCTTATTAATGGATTAGTGACTGTTAAAGCAAACATTGTGTTTCCAATTACACATTAATATCAACACTGTACTGTTGGAAAAAACAAAAACACAAGTTACAGATGCAATTTCATATGGCTGTGCATTTTTTAAAATGTGGATTTTGCCCCAATTTTCATTGATTTATTTTTTTTTTTCGATCATTGTACACATTGATTTTAATAAAATGCTTTAAAAATACGTTAGAACTTTTAAATGCTTGCAAACTGTGCTTGCTTCAATTCATAGGCTACAAAACTTTGTAAAGGCCAAATTCAAAAGAACAATACAATCTTTTATTCAGTCATACACAAAATATAAGTACAACTAAAAATCTTTTGAGAACAGCATAATCCTGAAAACTAAATAGTCAAATAAAATACCTACCTAATCCAAAACTCAATAAATCATGCTTAGAAGAGCATGGGGCTTATTTTCAAAGCACTTAGATTTACAAAGTTCCATAGGTTACTATGGAATTTTGTAAGTCTATGGGGTCCTTTTACTAAGGTGCGCTGAAAAATGGCCTGTGGTAGTGTAGGCACAGGTTTTGGCCACTCACAGGATAAGTTTTCAGTGCAGCTGTAAAAAAATGCCTTTTTGGGGGGCCGAAAATTGACGTACGGCAAAATTAAAATTGGCGCTTGTCCATTTTGGGTCTGAGACCTTACCAGCAGCCATTGACTTAGTGGTATAGTCTCAACACACATCAAAATGCCAATTACCGCCCGCACACCAGAAAATAAAAATATTGTCTGACGCGCATATCGGACGCACGTCAAAAATGAAATTACCACCTGGGCCACACGTTAGCTGGGCGGTAACTCAGAATTGACACACATTGGATGCACGTAAGTGCTTACGCGGCTTAATAAAAGGACCCCTAAGTGCTTTGAAAATACACCTCCATACCACCCAGTCAGCAATAACTCATCACAGTTGCCCCTGAGGAACTCATTAAGTAGTCCATAGCTGATCAACTCCATCATAGATAGTCAGAACCACATTTCCAAATATGAAGACACACAATTCCTTCACTCAAGGGTGGGTACAATAAGTGGAGAAATCAAACGGGCGCCTCAAACAGATGCTCGCAATCCATATACTAGCAATGATCCATGTATATAGCACCAGTATGCAAGAAAATGCTATAATCCCAAAGGACCATAACTAGCCACCACCACAGATGTATAAAAGTTCACAGCAAGCATGAATTTCCATCTTGTTGCTGATGCTCCACTTTTGCGGGAATGTGGAATATCTGTTTTAATACTGCTGAACTTTATTTAGAGTCTCAAGAAAAAGATCTGGGTGTCGTTGTAGATAATACGCTGAAATCAGTGTACGGCGGTGGCCAAAAAAACAAAGAGGATGCTAGGAATTATTAGGAAAGGGATGGTGACTAAGATTGGAAACACTATATTGCCTTTGTATCGCTCCATGGGGCATCTGCACCTTGAATATTGCATTCAGTTCTGGTTGCTATATCTCAAAAAAGATATAGCAGAATTAGAAAAGGTTCAAAGAAGAGCGACCAGAATGATAAAGGGGATGGAACTCCTCTCATATGAGGAAAGGCTAAAGAGGTTAAGGGCTCTTCAGTTTGGAAAAGAGATGGATGAGGGGATATATTATTGAGGTCTATAACTCTGCGGTAGAGCTACTGTGGTGTTGGCACATGCCATTCCAGAACTACTGCCAGCCTACCACAGGAGCCAGTGCTAATGATGCCCCCAGTGTGCGCCACTTCTGGCACAACAGAAAATTCTTTTTAAGCACCGGGGGCTTATCCGGCAGTAAGCGGGCAGTACTGCATGCTGCCCAGTAACTGCCAGGTTAGCATGGGAGTCCTTACCTCCTAAGTAGGTAGTGGTAAGGGTTCCCCCCAGAAATGGCCACGTGGCAAGTGTGCACTCACCGCACAGTCATTTCCATTTTTTGCCTTTTACCCACTGCGGTTAAAGGGGCCTTGGCATGGGGCAAATCCATGTGCCAATGCTACCACAGGGCCCCTTTTACCACAGCTTGGTAAAAGGAGCTCTTAGAGAGCAGAACTCTTAGAAGTTTGTCAAATATATATTACATTAGTGCAATATAAAGGTATCACCTACAACCTGTTTGTTGTCCCACATATCCAAGTGGACTAATCCAGTAGTCACCCTTCTCTGCTCCAGTAAACTACAGTGGAATCAACCAAACTGGGCTTTAAGATCCTATTAGGGTGCACGTCTTCTTCAGATTCCATCTTGTTGAATAGTGAGCGAAAACAAGTTCTGCTCTAGAATGATAGGCCCTAGTCCATGCTGTTAGTCTATAGGTTGGAATTGAATTATATGACATTTAGGGCCCTGTTTACTAAGGTGGACTAGCATTTTTAGCACATGATAATGCTAGAGACACCTTTATATTCCTTCGGATGTCTCTAGCATTAGCGCATGCTAAAAACGCTAGCGCACCTATAGCGCGGCTTAGTAAACAGGGCCCTTAGACAAGAAGTAAAAACAGGACTTTTTCCATAAGGAGTGTTTTAGGCTGGTTTAGCTCCTATTGGGAGGGCTTAAGTCCTATTGTGGGGGTAAGGTGCTTTGGTCTCACTTCTTTAACCTCTGCCAGTTTGGTGCTCTTCCTAGAGGGAGTGCAGAACTTTGGTGCCACTTTTTAAATTATGTTTTTATTATTTTACTATTTCATTAAAATGTGACCATTTTGCTATGTCTGGCACAAGGAAAATAGTACATAAATACATTAAGGGGTCTTTTTACAAAGGAGCGCTGAAAATGGCCTGCGGTAGTGTAGGCACGGGTTATGGGCATGCGCAGAATCATTTTTCAGCGCACCCGTAAAAAAGGCCTCTTTTTTTTTTGCTGAAAATGGATGTGCGGCAAAATCAAAATTGCTGTGTGTCCATTTTGGGTCTGAGACCTTACTGCCAGTCATAGACCTAGCGGTAAAGAATTTGGGCGATAATGACCTACGCGCGTCAGATGCCACTTAGCGCATGTCCGCTACGCGTGCCAGAAAATAAAAAATATTTTTCAGACGTGCGTATTGGATGCGCGCCAAAAATGAAATTACCTCAAGAGCCACCCGGTAGTTGGGCGGTAACTCCAATTTGGGTTGGGTGCGCTTGGGCGCCTATGAGGCTTAATAAAGGGGCCCTAAATGACTAAGAAGTGATGGAGAAATGGATGTGTTATAGTGCTTACTAACATTAATAGTCAGTATGAATGAGTCCTGTTTAGGTTATACATCAATGCAGTATGTCAGTATTATATGTGCTTTTTAATATCCCTGCCTTCCTGGGGATTCATAATGCCAGGAATGTGTGCTCTGTTTTTGACTATATAAGAGATAGAATGGAGTTTGTATGCATGTAGGATATGTAGGGCAAGTGTGAGCGTGGGAGGTATGACTGAATGAGTGTAACTGAAGGAAGGAGCAAAAGTATGAATGCAAGAACCTGTAGGCTCAAAATAAGATAAGACAGATGGCATGCATTTTACAGAAACTAATATAGGCATTAGGGTATGCCAAGCCATTTTATAGAGACTAGTGCCACCTCCTGCTGGAAAGACAGTAAGAGCCCTTTCAACAGTGACCTTATCCAAGAGCATAATTTTTAATCTGTTATGTGTCACTGAAATAAGGACAAGAGAAGGTGAATCTTGTTAACTCTCATACTTGCTCTCTGGGTTATCCTTCTTTAATAATAATAGGGTCAGGAGGGAGGGAGGCATTCATTTTTTTTTAACTCTAACTGAATTGTCTCTGGACTGCCCATGTTATTTATTGAGGCTGTGTTGGTGCAGATCAAAGTCTCTCCTTCGATCACCCTTCTTTTGATCTATTTATATCCAATGGTACCATAAAAATGATAAGTATAATTACTGTCCTCCACCTAAAGGTAAGGATTTATTAAGAGGACTCAAAGGAGAAGTTATTAACATGGGCTACTGTTGTCGGGTTATTTTAGCACAGGGTCTCATTGCATAAAATGGGACCATGTGCTTAAATAACCCAACTTGTGGTAAAATAACCCAACTTAACAGTAGCTCATGTTAATAACTCCCTCCCCCCATCTTCTAACTGCTGATCCAGCTTATCGATTTCTGGATCTTCTTATTGGTGGTGATTTTAATATACAAAGCAAAAAAACAGCACAAAGGGCCTTTAAAAACAAAAGGGAACACAGTTTTTTCATTAACAAAAATCCTTTAATAGTGAACTTTAATTGAAGAGACACCCGACACGGGCCGTGTTTCGGTGCGATTGAAGAGAGACTACCTGATGATTTAGGCTTCTGTATCTTTTGCTGTTCCTGAAGATTTCTCTGATCGCTCAGTTGATGTCTAGGCTGATATCTGGAATTCTCTTTTGCCTGTGGCACTGGATAGGTTTGCCTCTGCTTGACTCTGCCAGTAAAACACCAGTACTCTTGGTACCATCATGGTTTCTGCCTTCTTTGGCAACAGGCTATATACATGCAGAGAGGAAATGTCCATAAAGAAAAGTCAGTTTCTACTCTGCATCTTTGTAAGAAGTTACATAGTTTCTATTGTAGGCAAGTTTTACTGGCAAATAATACTTATTTTTCTCAGCATTTCTGCTCTTGCAAAAGCCAGCCTAGGAATTGTTTTTTACCATCTGCTCAGAGTTTTCAAAACCTATGAGCCATTCAAGATCTCCACCTGATTTTATCGTACTCAAATACTTCACATTGTTCTACTTGGTTGACATTTAACCAGGCTACCACCTATAGTCTTAATATGACATTATCAATCTGCTTTTTAGATCCATTCTAATTGCATTTACTTAAGAAATCTCACCCCTACCCTTATGCCTTTTATATTAACTATGATCAATAAAAGTTTAGTTATGGGGCTGGTTCCTCAGCTTTGGAAAAAGGCCATTGTCCATCTGCCCTTGAAGAAATCAAATCTAGATCCCTCCATTGTTTCACATTTTTGACCAGTCTCTAGCATCCTTTTCATATCTTAAGAAGATAGTTCAAGTCTAGCTTTGCAAGTTTTTAGATGCCACTGACACAGTATCTTCCGTCCCAGGCAGGTTGGTTTTAGACCTGGACTACAGCATCAAGTCTTTATTAACTGAGTAAACTAGATGAGATCTGATGTAAACTAGATGGTAGAAGACTTGTAATGCTTGTTTCATTAGATCTTAGTGCAGCCTTTTACCATAGACCATCAACTAGAAATCACTCAACAAACAAGTTTAGATAGTGGACATGCTGTATTGGAATGGTTTATTTCTTATTTAAGTGATCTTTCTTTTTTGTTTTCACTAGTAAGTCATTTTCTCAGTCCTTTTCATTGTCATGTGGTGGTCCTCACGGTTCAGTATTGGCACTACTTGGTACTATAATCCAGTTTCTGTAGCTGTTAGTATGCAAACAACATTCAGTTTTTTTCAGACTTTGTGTCACCAGATCTTATTTCTCTCAACCTATGCCTAGATGTCTTCTCAAACTGGCTGTCAACCTTAGTTCTTTTCATTGTCATGTGGTGGTCCTCAGGGTTCAGTATTGGCACCAATCTTTTTTTGGCACCTCTTGGCACTATAATCCAGTTTCGGTAACTTTCATTATGCCAACAACATTCAGGTTTTTTTCATACTTTGACTGTGTGTCACCAGATCTTATTTCTCTCAACCTATGCCTAGATGTCATCTCAAACTGGCTGTCAACCAATGGCCATTATCTGGATTTCTAGAAAGCTCTCCCGTTGTTGGCACTGCAACTGTATCACACCCCTAAGATCCTGTCATGACTCCCTTTTGACATTTGATATAACAAAAGAGAGGGAACGAAGTACAAACTAAAGTCCAAACAGAAAAAACAGCACCACGGGCCTTTAAAAATGGAACACAGTTCTTTAATGAATGAGCCTTGTCAAAAAGACCCGACACGGGCCGTGTTTCGGTGACTAGCACCTGCGTCAGGGGTCCCCACTTCTCATATAGTAAAAGCTACAAAGCCTTGATGCTTTGTAGCTTTTACTATATGAGAAGTGGGGACCCCTGACGCAGGTGCTAGTCACCGAAACACGGCCCGTGTCGGGTCTTTTTGTCAAGGCTCATTCATTAAAGAACTGTGTTCCATTTTTAAAGGCCCGTGGTGCTGTTTTTTCTGTTTCCCTTTTGACATTTGACCATCAAATTGCATTTGTGGTTAAGACACCCTTCATGGTTTTGAGACAGATTTGATCCTTCAAGTTTTTTTTCAGGATCCCAAAGGTATTTTATCTATGATCTTATAGTATACTATCACAATTAGTTGTATCAACTACTGTAATTTCCTATTCAGTGGTCTGAAATCCTCTTCAGCATTTGCAGCTTGTTCAGAATACAGTTATTAAGCTGGTTCACAATGCACATAGATTTGACCATGTGACCCCCTCTTCTGTTAGCACAACATTGGTTTCCTTTAGCTTGAGACTTAAATTTAGGATTCTCACTTTGCACTTCATATAGGTATTCCTTTATGTTTGGGGAAAGGTCTGATCCTTTACCATGAATCACATCTCTTCCTTTTCCATTAAGAGTATCTTCTCACTGTCCTTTTGCCTCTAACTATCCACCTAGTTACTTGCTGGACTGAATTTTCCTGCATGGTCCCTCACTATGGAACAATTACCACATTCCCCTTGTGTGGAGCCTTTTCTCTTGGCTCAAGTTTTTTCTTAACCATATGATCCAATGAATGGGCAGATGATTAGCACAGAGCTAACTGTAATTTATCGCCTACTATCCCTTCTTCTTCTACCAATCAGATTTGTCAGTATGAAATGATGTCTTATGAGCTTACTTTTGGTGAAATTTTGTTAGTCCTGAGTTTCTATTAATTTTTAAATTTTTTAAAATGTAATTTATGCTATTTGTAGTTTGTATGTATTTTATTTTCTTTCTATGGTAATTACCTTTCTGTTAATCATTTTATTGCAATTTGACCAGTATGTCAGATTCTAAAGTAAACTAAAGTGTTCCCCCCTCCCCAGTGGAACATTTAAGCCAATGTTTGAAAATTGGAAAAGGTTGCTAATATTACTGGTGTATGTGTGATAGAGTAAATTAACAGTTTATTTTCAACTAACTTTTATTATTTTCTCTGAGAGAAAAAAGTTTTAATGTGTCAAAACTGTTTTTCTAGGAAGAAGAGGGACCAATATAGCTGCAGCAATGCTCTAGTCTGGACTTTCACCAGCACTGAGCAGGAGTAAATATATTCAGGTTTGAGGAAGATAAAATAGTTCTCATTAACAATGATTAAATGGAAGGTGGTGGAGTGCTTTCAAACCAACTATATACTTTCTGTCTCACACCAGTCACAATTATTCTAATCAGTAAGAGGATACATATACACATGTACTTTATACGCATGGAGGAAAAAGTCTCAGTTGACCCTCGGCCATTTTCTTTCTCTTTGGCAATAAAGGGTTCCAGTGTCAATCATCAGCACAAAAAACCTCCAGCGCATTTCATTTTTCAATCTTTTTAAATAGTCAAAAACTTTCTGCTCGCCAGTAAACAAAAGTACTTAACTTTCTTTTCTTATTCTCCCATCGCATCAGTCCGATGGAGAATGTGATTGAAGAGAGCTCCTTGGAGTCTTTGAAAACTGGTCCAGTTAAATGTTCCTTGCAAGTCCCTGAGGCAGGAAGCAAAATTCTGACAACCGTCAGACTGATGCTGTGGTAGAATGAGAAAAGAAAGTTAAGTAATGTTTTGTCTCTGCAAATATGGTAACCCTAATAATTGCTGTTTAGTAAAACCTGCATATTGTTCACTACTTGGATTCTTCAAAAGATTTCTAATATGTTTGTGACTAATTCTATGCTTGTTAAGGATTCTGTTGTGCCACAGGGTCAAAGATTGGACCAGCAAGCTACCAAAATTGAAACTCTAGAAACTAAAATGAATGAGGTTTAACAGCTGAATACTGTAACTATGAAAGAGAAAAACTTTATGATGCAGAAGATGGAACACATGGAAAATCAAGTTAGAAGGAACAATTTCAGATTTTTGAATTTCCCTAGGTCCCTTCTAATTTCATTGATGGATATAGTAAGAAGATTTTATGCAAGTATTAAAGCTTATTATCTATCTTTAGGGGGTACCGATACCTTGGACAATGTTAGGAATAACATGTTTGGAATGACCTTCACAGAGTTTCTGGAATCATCCTTGGAGGTAGTCACCCAGTGGGTGACATGGAGGGGAATAATCGAACGGCACTGGCGAAATACATGGCCGGCGATGTATTTTGGCGGCGCCGCAAACAGCTGGCCAGACCCGTATTTTTGAAAAAGATGGCCGGCCATCTTTTGTTTCGATAATACGGTTCCGGCCAGCCAAATGCATTGGATTTGGCCAGGGTTTGAGATGGACGGCTTCGTTTTTTAGCGATAATGGAAAGTTATGTTGGCCATCTCAAACCCCGGCCAAATTCAAGGCATTTGGCCGTGGGAGGCGGTCTGCCCCAGGTGTCAGCTTGGGGGGGTGCTCCCTGCCAGCTCCCCCACCCCTCGGCGCATCGACACCTCCCCCCCCATCAACTCCCGCACCCTACCTTTAAAAAGAATATTGGAATCCCAGGCGAAGCGCAGCGCCTCGCGCCTGCCCTGCACGTAAAAGAAATGTGGACCGTCGGGCCTTCCCTCGCTCTATCTGTCCCGCCCTCCGCTGATGCAACTTCCTATTTCCGCAAGGGTGGGACAGACAGAGCGAGAGAAGGCCCGATGGTTCACATTTCTTTTACGTGCAGGGCAGGCGTGAGGGGCTGCGCCTCGCCTCGGATTCCGACATTCTTTTTAAAGGTAGGGTGTGGGAGCTGGTCGGGGGGAGGGGGGTGTCGATGCGCCGAGGGGGGGTGCAACGGCGAACCGCCCTGCCCCGGATGGCAGCCCCCCCCCCGCTACGCCACTGCCCCAATGGCAAAGAGTCCCCTGGTATTAAGATTAGCAGTAGGTCAGAGCTGGCACAATGGTGTACAATGCCCTCTTTCAACACCATTCAAGGTAAGAACTACACTCTCTGACGTGGGTAACACAGGAAAGGGATCTAAAACTGTCTTACAAAAATGGCCACTACTGCATGGACTACAACAGGAAACAAAACAGGGCACACTCTGACCCAGTAAGCAGGGGGAAAAGCAGAGCCTACCAACTACCAATACCTATACCCACCACAATGCATTGCTGATGTGACTCTGCAGTGCAAATAACAGAAAAGGTGCCACACTCACCCCAGAGCCACATCACAAGCAGGCAAAGGCTGTCGGAAGACAGAACACATTCTGCTGTCATGGAGGTGGGTACGGCATTTGAGGCTGGCAAAAAAGTATTTGTAACCTGTTTTTTATGCTGGGAGGGGGTTGGTGACCACTGGGGGAGTACGGGGAAGTCATCCCCGATTCCTTCCGGTGGTCATGTGGTCAGTTCGGCCACCTTTTTGAAGCTTGGACCTGAAAAAAAGGGACCAAGTAAAAGCGGCCAAATGCTCTTCATCGCCGGGTTTTTTTTTTCCATTATGGGCTAAAGCCGGCCATTTCATAACCCCGCCCATGCCCGCCCATGTCCCGCCCATCACTGCCAACACGCCCCCTTGAACTTTCGCCGGCTCTGCGACGGGAAAGCGGCAATGGTGTCAAAATAGCGGCTTTCGATTATATCGATTTGGCCGCTTTTGCGAGATCGCCAGCCATCTCCCGATTTGTGTCGGAAGATGGCCGGCGATCATTTTTGAAAATGAGCTGGTTTGGTAGCTACTTTTGCCCTGGAAAGTGAATGCAACAACATACTGTGTTGGATGTTTTTTGGATCAAAAATTTGTATATTTCCTGACCTGTCTAGGGTTACACAGACCCAGTACTAGGCATTCCTAGACTTGTGGTCTATGGTTTTGGCCTTAGGGGCCAGCTTTGTGTTCCATTTTCCTTGTAATTATATTGTTTTTTAGGGTAAAAATGATCTTTTTCTTAATTCCAAGCAGCGGCTGGATTTTTTTTTACTGCTAAAGAAGAGATAAAGGTTCAAATTCAGTTATAGGTGGACTAAAGTGTTATACATTGTCAGGGCAGGCTGTTGTAATATTGCTGGAATTATGACTTAGACTTATTTTCTGGCTTTTTGATCCTCTTTTGGGTTCTCTAAGTTTTTCCTATTTATTAGTGGATGAAGATTAAAACCATATTTCTTGTGTTTCTTTTTCCTCTTACCTATGTTGTTTTCTTTTCAATTGCTTTTGCAGTGATTGTAAGTTTAAAATGTTAAACAAAATATTTCTTGTAATGAAAATGATCATGCATAAAGCTGTAGTGGTGTGGGGGAGTAGCCTGAAGGTTAGTGCAGCAGCCTGGGAACCGGGTTTGATTTCCACTACAACTCCCTATGACCCTGGGCAAGTCGCTTAACTCTCTGTTGCCCCAGTACTTAAAATAAGTACTTGTACATAACTGCTTTGATTGTAACCGCAGAAAGGCATTATATTAAATCCAATCCCCTTATCATTAAGACACAGCAACATTACAGGGGCTAAAATATGATTAAACTTAATATCAAGGAGACTGGCTGTAGTGAAAAGATGTACTATGGCACAAAACATGTATAGCTAAGGGCAATAGTGAAAAGGTGCACCTAAATGCAGCCTTATAGATTAGTGATTCATAATAAGTATCAAGAACAACTAAAGTGATTCATACAATTAATCACCACGAGGAATGTGAGAGGCCGTAACTTGAACTTAATGCCAGACACATATTCATACAGCTAGGATTCAGCCAGAGATATCTGAGTCTTTACTGTGAGGAGCCAGGTTTACGATCACACCTGGGATCTGGTTTATTAAGTTTTTATCTCATCAATACAGAAAGGAAGGGGGGCACCTTGGTAAATCAGTCCTTTGTTCTCTCTCAGGATTTACAGTAATCTAATGAGGGTCCTCAGAGGGTTTTCAGCATTAACACAGGAACTTAATACTCTGTGCATCAAGTGGTAGGAAGTCAGTCAACTCACCCAGGACTGGAAAGAAGTAATTAAAGGTTTTAGAGATGGAACATAACAAATCTAGAAACCTGCAGGCATGGGTCAGAGTCAGTTAAGTAGGTCTTGGCTCACTATGAGTGAGTCCGTGGCTGGGGCGTGCAATATATAAATATTAAGGAAAGCTCTAGAAAACCAGCTAGCAGCCTATGTATAGAAATATACCTGGTCTGAGAAAAAATGTTTAAATATCTCATTTATATGTTGTGCTGTGTTGTAATTATACACCAACTTCCTTTAACCAAAGTTCAACCCAAATTGTTTTTAAAAGAGTCCAATACACAAAAACTACAATAAATTACAAAGATAACATAATGATTGATTTGATTTATTTTACTTAATATATGCCTATGACCTTTGGTATTAAGAGGGTCTTTTACTAAAGTTTAGCTCAAGTTATCTGCAGCAGGGCCTATTTTATTCCTATGGGCCCTGCTGCAGATAACTCGAGCTAAGCTTTAGTAAAAGACCCTCTAAATCTAAAACCAACTTGCATCATTATCATTAATGCAGCTTGAGCAACCATATTTTCAATACTCATCATACCTAAACTAATTTGTGCTACTATTCGGTCTAAAAAGAAAATAGGAGGAAATAGTTTTTCACGCTCTGGAACTCTTTGCCAGAGGATGTAGTAACAGCAGTTAGCATATCTGGGTTTAAAAAAGGGTTGGACAAGTTCCTGGAGGAAAAGTCCATAGTCTGCTATTGAGACCAGCATGGGGAAGCCACTGCTTGCCCTGGGATTGGTAGCATGAAATGTTGCTACTATTTGGATTTCTGCAGGGTACATGTGACCTGTATTGGCCACTGTTAGGAGCAGGTTACTGGGCTAGATGGACCATTGGTCTGAACCAGTATGGCTATTTTTATGTTCTTATGAACTCTAAGGTCATCTGTTATATCTTGCACTACTTTTAGTTCTGCTCAAATAACCATATAACCAAATAAGTGGTGATGCATTTCAGTTCATATGGAGGGGCATAATTGAACGAAAACGTCTATCTCCATGGGCGTTTATCTCCGAGAACGGGTCCGTGAAGGGGCGGACCGAACTGTATTTTCGCAAAAAATAGATGTTCATGTTTTATTCGACAATTTGTGAGCTGGGCGTTTTTGTTTTTCAGCAATAATGGAAAATGAAAGCGCCCAGCTCAAAAACGAATAAATCCAAGGCATTTATTCGTGGGAGGGGCCAGGATTCATAGTGCACTGGTCCCCCTCACATGCCAGGACACCAACCGGGCACCCTAGGGGGCACTTTTACAATAACAAAAAAAAGGTAAAAGAGCTCCCAGGTGCATAGCACCCTTCCCTTGTGTGTTGAGCCCCCCAAATCCCCCTCAAAACCCACTGCCCACAAGTCTACACCATTATTATAGCCCTAAGGGGTGAAGGGGGGCACCTACATGTGGATACAGTGGGTTTGGGGGGGTTGGACGACTAATAAGCATTAAGCAGCACAATTGTAACAGGTAGGGGGGGATGGGCCTGGGTCCACCTGTCTGAAGTCCACTGCACCCCCTAACAACTGCTTCAGGGACCTGCATACTGCTGCCAGGGAGGTGGGTATGACATTTGATGGTGAAAATAAAAAGTTGTGAAACATCATTTTTTTGTGGTGGGAGGGGGTTAGTGACCACTGGGGGAGTCAGGGGAGGTCATCTCCGATTCCCTCCGATGGTCATCTGGTCATTTAGAGCACTTTTTTGGGACCTGTTCGTGTGAAAAAAGGGTCCAACAAAAGTGGCCTAAATGTTCGCTAAAAACGCCTTTATTTTTTCGATTATCGCCCTAACGCGTACATCTCTCCTCGGCCGATAACCACGCCCCAGTTCCACCTTCGCCACACCCCCATCAACTTTGTCCGCATCCGCGACGGAGTGCAGTTGAAAACGTCCAAAATCGGCTTTCGATTATACCGATTTATTCGTTTTTGTGAGATAAACGTCTATCTCCCGATTTGGGTCGAAATCTAGGCGTTTTTCTCTTTTGATTATAAGGTGGATAGTAACCTATTCCATAACCAAAGCCCTTATAACAAAATACACTGGCCCTGATGGTAATTAATCTTACTTTATGTTACAACTGTCAGGAATGGTGAGCCCTTGGACCAAAGCCGGAGCTTTAGCAAACAAATCACCTGGGCTAGCACAGGCAGAAATCAGAACAGACTGGACTAGGATAAACTAACAGCCTCAACAAGGCAGGACAGAGGTAACTAAACACAATGGACAACACAAGAACCGGATCCAGCCGAGACAAGGAAAAGAAGACAAAGGGCCAGAACTGGAACGCAGACAAGACAAGGCAAGACTTTGAACTGGATTAAAACTGGGACTGGGACCCAGAAATGCAAGACAAGGCAAAACACGGAAGTAGATAAAAACTGGGTCCAGAAAAGGGCAAGACAAGGACAAGGCAATTTTAGAGGGACATGAATGCTTTAGTGTCTCTTCAATGATCTGCAAGGCTTCGAATTGAGGAATATTTGTCCCCCAGGGGCTTGAACATGGAATTGAATTTGGTCTCTTTATTGTGAAACTAAGGGCGTCTTTTACTAAGGCACACTCATGTTTTTAGCGCATGCTAAAATTGCGGGTGTACTAAACGAGACGCCCAGAGGAACGCATTGGCATCTCTAATGTTTAGCACACCCACAATTTTAGCGCGTGCTAAAAATGTGAGCACGCCTTAGTAAAAGACGCCCTAAGTGACTGATTGGCCCAGCTTTGTCATCTGACCCCTTTAAAAAGTTTCGGTTTATGCGTGTGTTGCCATCTTTGATTAAATGAATATGAAAGAGTGAGGAGTGATTGGTTTAGGCAGGTAGCAGATGGAAGGATGGACACAGTATTTGAGTTGAAACATCATTATCGTTGCAATTATTTATAGTGGATTTTTATTTGCAGAGGACTGCACCCTGAAGCAGCAGTAGCGAAATATGGCACATGTAGGCATCCGATCCTTCATTCTGAAAGCTAAGTTAATTTGTTATAGCATGCATCAGAATTGTTTGTTTCTAAATTTGATTTCAAAATTCAAAAGTTTAAATGTACAAAAATTACAGACCTATGAAGAGGCAGGCGAACCATTCATGTGAAATGAGTCACCACTGAAGTCTTCTTTTAAAAACGTTAAAATGTAAAACATTAAAAAATGACCCCCCCCCCCCTAACAGTCTGGCTAAGTGGGAAGCTATTTGGGTTCCTTTTGTAACACATTGTACAAGTTGAGTGGGAGTGAGGAGGGGTGGGGGGGGGGGGTGAAACTAGCAGGAAAATCTTGTTATAAATACTAGAAGTATATCGTTAGTGATCCATCTGTTTGGAGATTTCTGTAAACAGGTTAAATTTGACTCAGATAAATAAGTTGGTAGATAGGATTATATACGTCTGTAATATCCTCTTGTTCCACTGGATATGTTTTCTTATCTGCATAGGTAACGTTTCTCCAAATTCAAATAAAGTCTTCTATAAATTAAAAAAAAAAAGACCCCCCTCCCCCATTTATTAAGCCGCGTGCTAATGCCGACACATCCCATTCACTTTGAATGGGCTGTGTCAGCATTGCCACGCAGCTTAGTAAACAGGGGGGTAAATATTTAAAATCCAAACATGAATATCTAATGCTAAATTTTGTAAGGTACGATTAGATTACTGTGTCTGAATGGCCTTGAGCTATCATAGTGTTGGGTTATTGGAAAAGTGATTTGTGATTGCCTCCCTTATCCAAATTATTGACCTTCTTATTTGGATTTATCAAATATTGATTTATGAGGGCTAAATCTATACGATTGGCTGTTCTGTCACTTGAACTCTGAACTTATAAATACCCAAGGTCTCTGGCATCACACGTTTTCCCATCTGAATCTTCTGATTGGTTTGCATTGGGTGCATTTTTATTGAATGATTTTGTATTATTAATTGTTCTCTAGTTTGGATGGATTATTTTTATTTGGATTCTTAAAATGGAAATCCCACCACCACAAAAAAAAAAATGCCACCAGAGAACCAGAGGTTGTACTCTCCTATTCTCACCCGAAAAATCTTCCAAACACTATTGCCTGAATTTAACAGAATTCCTAATAGAGCACCTGTGAGAGAGATATATAATTGAAAGGATATATAACATCCACTATTTGATGAACTGAAACTACTGATTCATTAAAGAATATATCTAATATATCCTACCTTTAATCTGAATATTTTCTCTTAGTCCTCAGGTTCCTGGGGACAGAAGTTCTCATCCTTTCCATTGAATTCCAGTGCTTCAGCTTTGGAGGCAACTTTGACTTTCTGCGTTGTGAGCAATGCTGACATTAGTACATCTGTACATCTTGTAGACAATAAAATATAGAACACTAGCTTATTTACTATGTATTATACTTGGATACATGAGTTGACCTAGTTGACAGTCAAAACACAGTGGTGTCAGTGACACCAGCTATTTCAGCCTCATGTCATCATCAGAGTCACGGTTACTTAATACAAAGTTCTTTTTATGTCTTGGCATTGCATAACATAATTTTCCAGCATCAGGTGGTGAAGCAATGATGATCTTAATTAATTAAGATACATTATTGCTTTGTTGCAGTGCACCAGATAACTGAAAAGGATGTACCACGAACCTGCTGAGTGAAATCAGAGGGAGCCTGTCCCTTTGTCTTGCACCTCCATTCTTGGTGCTGTTCAGCAGCATTTCCACTCTGATTTGTGTTCTTAGGGGGTGTTCCACAATTTAGAGCCACCCAAGGTTTATGGGCACTTGTTCAGTTCAAGGATGTGGGACTTAGGTCAGCAACCATCTGGCTGTGGAGGCAAAGACCTGTATTTAGAGCGATCTGTGGTGTGCTACTACATATCTATAGTCCTTACACTTCCCAGGGCATATAAGAATATAAAAACATAATCGTTGCCTACTGGGACAGACTGAAGGTCCATCAAGCCCAATATCCTGTTTTCAACAGTGGCAAGATTACAGAACAATAAAACAGATTTTATGCTGCTTATCCTAGAAATAAGCAGTGGATTTTCCCAAGTCCATCTTAATAATGACTTATGGACTTTTCTTTTAGGAAATTATCCAAACCTTTTTTAAACCCCGCTAAACTAACTGCCTTTACCACATTCTCTGGCAGTGAATTCCAGAGTTTAACTACACATTGAGTGAACAAATATTGTCTCTGGTTTGTTTTAAATTTCCCTGTTAGTAGCTTCATTGTGTGCCCTGTAGTCCTAGTAATTTTGGAAAGAGTAAACAAGCAATTCATGCCAATCTGTTCCATTCCATTCATTATTTTATAGACTTCTATCATATCTCTACTACTACTACTAATCATTTCTATAGTGCTACTAGACATACACAGTGCTGTATATATTATATGCATGTACTTTTTCTGTCCTTAGAGGGCTCACAATCTAAGCTTTGTACCTGGGGCAATGAAGGGTTAAGTGACTTGCCCAAGATCACAAGGAGCTACAGTAGGAATCGAACCCAGGTTGCCAGGATAAAAGCCCCTGCACTAACCATTAGGCTACTCCTCCACTCCTCAGCAGTCTGTTCTCCAAACTGAAAAGCCCTAGCCACTTTAGCCCTTCTTCATAGGGAAGTCATCCCATCCCCTTCATCATTTTTGTTGCCCTTCTCTGTACCTTTTCTAATTCCGCTACATCTTTTTTGAGATGCGGTGACCAGAATTGCACACAGAATTATGGTGTTGTTTGTGAAGAAAATCATTCTACAAACACTATCATTGGAAAAACAGGCTGGATTGTAGAATTTTGAAAAAATAAAAGGTAGCTATATGGATTACACTTTATTAAATAAGTCAGACTTAGCAGGTCCAAAACCTTCAGTAGCGTACCAAGGGTGGGATAGTGGGGGCTGTTCACCCTGGGTGCAGGCAGCAAGGGGTGCATGGAGTAGTCGCATAGTTGTCGGCTCCACCCTGCCCCCTGTGTCATTACTTTCTGTTCTGGGCAGGGGTCCGGCGGACCAGACAGCTGTGCGACTGCTCCATACACCCCCAGGTGATGATGTGCTTCAGGGGGGAGGTGGGTGATGTGCCTTAGGGGGGTGATGCACTGGGGGTGTGTGATGCACCAGTGGGGGGCATAGGGGCAACCTGCCCCGGGTGGCAGCCAACCTAGGTATGCCACTGGAAACCTTTAAAATAATTTTCCTTTACAAAAAATAATTCACACTTAAGAAGTATAACACGCAGAGGTTACTTCCATCAAGAAAAAGATACTTTTCTATTTTGTGTTTCACATTGTTCTTAATTAAGGGGCCCCTTTTACTACAAGTTTAGTGCATGCTAAATGCTGCACATCCTATTTTATACCTATGGGCCACATGGCACTTAAGCACACACTAATGTCCGTTAGGGGTCTTTTACTAAAGCTTAGTGTGCACTAAGAAACATACTGTGTGTGAGGAAAAAAAGATAAGGCCTTAGGCGCCTAGCCCTTAGCCCCTCCTCTTTGAATAAGTTCCTTTTTGTCTTTACAATTTTTTGGTGCTGATAAAAAGAAAGGCTAAGGTGAGGACCTACCTCATGGAGCCATAAGAGCCAACGTTTCAAAAATGATTGGGGATGCTGAACACGACGCAGTCTAAACATGCTTGCATCTGGTAGAATAGCTACCTTTGTAACCTGTAGGTTGTGGGTTAAAGGCCAACCATATATAAGTTTGGTCTTTATCTGCCATCATTTTCTATGTTTTTCTCAGGGTGAAGTTGGTAGAGAGAGTAGCTACTAAAATGGTCAGTGGTCTTCATCATAAAGCATATGAGGATAGATGTAAAGATAGCAATATGTAACACTATGTAACAATATGTAAGTGACGGCAGATAAAGACCTGAATGGTCCATCCAGTTTGCCCAACTGTCACACTTATTATCAATTCATGATTAAATCAAAAATGAATGTGATGTAAAATACTTGCTCATGGTCTTTCTTTGGCTTTTCTGGGACATAGACCATAGAAGTCGGTATAGTTTCGAAGAAAGGTAGCAGGGGGGTGGGACAGCTTAGAGACATTTAAATACCTCTGTGGCATAAATACAGAGGAGGTGGACTCTCTCAATTGAAAAGAATTTCTGTTATGGGGGGGCACAGGATGAAAGAAAAAGGGGATAGACTTAAGAGTCATTTATGGAAATACTTATTTATGGAAAAGGTGGTGAATGCGTGGAACTCAAACAAACACAGAGAGGGTCCAAAGTACATAATAAAGTCCAGAAAACAAAAAGAAGCACCAAGAGCCTTCAAAATTGGGACACAATTCCTTTTATGATATAACTTGAAAAACAGTCTTCCATTGATGACCCAACACAGGCTGTGTTTCGGCATACAGCACCTTCATCAGGGCTCAAATGTGATGTGACATCTAATGGATTCAATGTGCAGCAATGGAACTTTCTCCCATGCACATTACTAGGTTATCTCTCAGTGCGTTCAAAGCTAAAATCGTCCCTTAGTTCAATCGATCAAACGGCAGTTTTAGCTTTGAACGCACTGAGAGATAACCTAATAATGTGCATGGGAGAAAGTTCTGTTGCTATACATTGAATCCATTAGCTGTCACATCACGTTTGACCCCTGACGCAGGTGCTGTGTGCCAAAACACGGCCTGTGTCAGGTCACCAATGGAAGATTGTTTTTCAAGTTATATCATTAAAGGAATTGTGTCACGATTTTGAAGGCTCTTGGTGCTTCTTTTTGTTTTCTGGAATGCATGGAACTGCCTCCTAGTGGCGGTGGTTCAAACAGACTATCAGTATAAGAAAGCATAGGACAAGCACAAAAGATCTTTAGGGAAAGGAAGAGATAGTAGATGGTATTGATGGGAAGACTGGATAGGTTATGGTCTTTATCTGTGCCATCATTTTCTATGTTTCAATCTAATCAACTCTATATCCTTTCCAGTCTGTTGGTGCCTACCCAACCATACCATCCACACTCTTCCCCTGTCAGTCTCTCTTCATTACCCAAACCACCCCTTACTTCCTACTAACATGGGGAGCTGAGGCTGCCCCTCGTCTGGGTGCCCAATGTATACCCCCCTTTACTCCTGCCAACTCCCCCTAACTTACAATCAATCTCAAAAATATTATTTGTACAACAGTAATAAAGACACTGAACAGGGAATGGAACACAACTGGCCACAGCTTTGTTTATTGTAAATCGAACCAAACAATCATATGGAAATTATGGACAGACGCACCCGAACTGAGGTAGCAACAATTGTATATAGCAAAAACTTAACCCAGGCTTATGAGCTACACAGCTACGTAGGTAGTCCAGATACTAATCGTCGGACTCTATATAAGGTGTGCCAAGTAGTGGGTGTAAATTTGTGTATGTGGCCAACTTTTGCATGCTACTAAATTAAGTAATGAGCCAATTAGTCTTGATAATATTACCAATAACGACCAATTATCAACACTAATTGGGTATAATTGGAATTTACAAACTTTTTAGGTGTATTCTAAAAATTGGCACTTGTAAAATCCCACTCAGGTAGCCAAAAAGTGGGTGCAGTCATGGGAGGAGTGTGGGCATGTCGGGGCCATCAATCACATCTACTCGCGTGGTTATAGAATTCAGGGGAGCACGCCTAGATTTAGGCACAGGTATTTACACCAGGTTTTCACTGGCATAAATGGCTGCGCCGAAATATACATAAGTATTACCACACTGGGACAGACCAAGGGTCCATCAAACCCAGCATCTTGTTTCCAAGAGTGGCCAATCCAGGTCACAAATACCTGGCAAGATTCCACAAAAGTTCAATACATTTTATGCTGCTTATCCCAGAAATAGCACTGGATTTTCCCCACATCAATTTAATAATGGTCTATGGACTTTTCCTTTAGGAAGCAGTACAGACCTTTTTTTAAACCCCGCTAAGCTAACCGGTTTTACCACATTCTCTGGCAACAAATTCCAGAGTTTAATTACACATTGAATGAAGAAAACTTTTCTCCAATTCGTATTAAATTTACTACTTTGTAGCTTCATCGCATGCCCCCTAGTTCTAGTATTTTTGGAAAGAGTAAACAAACGATTCATGTCTACCCGTTCCACTCCACTCGTTATTGTATAGACCTCTATCATATCTCCTCTCAGCCATCTTTTCTCCAAGCTGAAGAGCCCTAGACGCTTCAGCCTTTCCTCATAGGGAAGTCATCCCATCCCCTTTATCATTTTCGTCGCCCTTCTCTTTACCTTTTCTAATTCCACTATATCTTTTTTGAGATGCGGTAACCAGAATTGAACACAATGTTCAAGGTGCGATCGCATCATGGACTGATACAAAGGCATTATAACGTCCTCACTTTTGTTTTCCACACTGAGCAGAGGGTTTGAACGTATCATCAAGAACGACGCCGAGATCCCTTTCTTGGTTGGTAACTCCTAACGTAGAACCTTGCATTACGTAACTATAGTTCGAGTTCCTCTTTCCCACATGCATCACTTTGCACATTAAACGTCATCTGCCATTTAGACGCCCAGTCTCCCAGTCTCGTAAGGTCCTCTTGTAATTTTTCACAATTCTCTCATGATTTAACAACTTTGATTAACTTTGTGTCGTCAGCAAATTTAATTACCTCACTAGTTACTCCTATCTCTAGATCACTTATAAATATGTTAAAAAGCAGCAGTCCCAGCACAGACCCCTGGGGAACCCCACTATCTACCCTTCTCCATTGAGAATACTGACCATTTAACCCTACTCTCTGTTTTCTATCCTTTAACCAGTTTTTAATCCACAATAGGACACTGCCTCCTATCCCATGACTCTCCAATTTCTTCTGGAGTCTTTCATGAGGTACTAAAACATCCAACTTTTAGCCTTAGACATTCTTGTTATGCTACATTATAACAGAAAAAAGTCCAAGTGTTAGGAACGCCCAAATCCCGCCCTTAACATGCCCCTAACATGCCTACTTGTGATCTGGATGCACTGCAGATGAACGGCAAAGAAAACATCTAAAAAATGAGTTTTGAAAATAGTGATTTGCCCATTTTTGTGAGAAAAACATCTATCTGCGGGTTTATGCCACTTTTTGGACATTTTTCTCTTTCAAAAATAAGCACCTAACCCCCTATTCAGCACAATTGAAGTTGTGTGCACAAATCCAGTCATATTCTGGATTTGCGTGCACAACTTAATTAGTTAACAAGCCAATCAGCGCTGATAATTGCCACTTAAGCATTGACACTAATTGGCATTAAATTTATGTGCAGAACTGTCTAAGCGTATTCTATAATGTGATGCACGTAAATTCTAAGTCACATAGTAGAAAAGAGCATGGCCATGGGTTTGGAATGGGCAGGTTGTGGACGTTTCTCAATCTATGTGCTTGGGATTTACACCAAGTTTTACTTTGCATAATCACCCACGACTAAATTTAGTTCCACAGACAGACGCTCAGGTATTCTAAAATCTGCATGGAAATTTAGGCTTATTTTATTTTTAAAAACACCTAAATTTAGGCGCACCTAGGAGTATTTTTTCAGTGCGGATTTTTCAGGCACCATATATAGAACTTAGCCCTCAGTGTATAAATAGGCAGCTGTCAATAACAGAAAATTGCAGTACAAAATTTAAACAATCCTATTTCAGCAATAAAGCAGAGAAAAACTGCAAACATATGCAAAGAAATCTGAAAATCTCTGCAGTTTGTAATCTCAAAGTAGGTGATGACAGAAAAACACCAAAATAGCCCACCTATCACTCCTGGTTTCGGGTTTTTCACTAGTTCCAGTTAGAGGACCAAACAAACTCTGTATCTTGTGGCGTGCACAGATTACATGGGCAGCATGCTATATAGTTACTGCCACACGAGTAGGAGCTTAGTAGCAGACATAAAGCCTGTGATTGTCTCACAGAAAATCACAGTGTTGACAGCAAATCCAGATAAAGGTGTCAGTGCAGCACTTAAATGAGAATCATCAGGGAAAAGCTACTCCCTTTCCAGCAGCAATTCTAAATAATAGCACTCATCATAATAGTGAGTCAAATGAGCAGCATCTCCAAATGGGTCAGTTTTAATGAACCACACTCCTGAGTTAAAGTATATTTACTGCTAGAACTTGCCTTAATATTTGCATTGTGCCACAGCTTCCTTTCCCAGTACATATGCCCCCTGAGTCTATAAAGTTTGCCAAAAATTATGCATGCAGATTTAGGCGTGGTTCCAATTTGCGCATGCAATTTCATTGAATAATGAGCCAATCAGTGCCAATAAGTGGTTATTTAACAAGCAATTTATTTAGTTATTTATTTAGCACATTTATACCCAACTTTTTTCCACATTGTGCAGACTCAAAGTGACTTACAATGTACTGATTAGGCTATCGCCAGACCAGTGGTTATACAATTTCAATTAAATTAGAGAAGATAGAAGAAACAGAGTAAAAAGAAAATAGGGAAAGGGTAAAAGAGACTAAAATGGTCCATGAAATGTTGTTAAGAAGGACTTCAGGTTATAAGTTGAATCCTTGAATTAGCCTGAACCTGTTTAGGCTGGAAAAGATGGAAATTGACCGGACAGACCAAGTTGACCCTGTAAGGTGGAAATGGAGTTGAAAGCCGCTCCTTAACCGTCCACTCCAACTCCCAAGACATCTGGCACTAATTAGATTTAATTGGGAGTTTTGTGTGTAAAGCTAGGCACAGGTTGTGCACCTAAAATTTACATGTAGCGCAAAAAAGGGGGTGTGGAAAGGGGACAGTCATGGGTATTTTGGGGGAACGGGGTAATGGTTTTGAGCTACATGCATAACTACAGAGTAAGGGTGCTCCATGCATAAATATAGGTGCGGGCATTTGCAAATGGTCGCACCTAAATTTACGTGTGACCATACTACTTAAACCGGTGGTCAAACCTGGTCCTAGAGGCACCCCACCCAGCCAGTCAGGTTTTCAGGATACCCACAATGAATATTCGTGAGAGAGATTTGCATGCACTGCCTCCACTGTTTGCAAATCTCTCTCATGACTATTCATTGTGGATATACTGAAAACCTGACTGGCTGGGGTGCCTCCAGGATCAGGTTTGGGAACCACTGGCTTAAGTGCTATTTTATAAACTGTGCCAAGCTTTAAGGGCGACTTATAGAATACTACTTAAGTGTTTTTTTTAGCGCCGATTTTATAGGTGCCATTTACTGAATGTAACCCATGATGTACTCTAATATATGGATTATAGATTACGTTGCACTTTGAAATTCTTTATGATCAGGCTAGTGGCACAAAATACAATTAGGTCTAATTTGGAATCTTTCTGCCACATTTTCTTGGTCTCTGATTGCATCTTAGTACCTGAGGATCTCCTGGCTTTTCATGTATTGTACGGAAGTTATTTAGTTCTCACTTCTCTAGTAGTAATGCCATCTTGTATTTTTCTCCTTTGCACTGTATCTGTTTTCTTGCCTCAAGCTTTCCATTAGTTGTAACTGGAATGTCCCAAGTGAGGTCAACCTTTTATTTTTTTCACAGTTCTCATAGGGTTATAATCCCAGTGTTTTTCTGATACTGCAATGTTAAAGGGGTCCTTTGACTAAGGTACGCTGAAAATGGCCTGCAGTAGTCTAGGCGCGTGTTTTGGGCGCACGCAGATCCATTTTTCAGTGCGCCTGCAAAAAACGCCTTTTTAAATTTTTGTTGAAAATGGATATGTGGCAAAATGAAAATTGGCGCGCGTCCATTTTGGGTCTGAGACCTTACCGCCAACCATTGACTTAGCGGTAAGGTCTCACACGTTAACCAGACAGTAATAACCTACGCATGCCAAATGCCACTTGGCATGCATAGCGGACGCACGCTTGAAAATAAAAACTATTGTTCAGATGCGCATATCAGACGCGCACCAAAAATGAAATTACCACAAGAGCCATGCGGTAGCTGGGTGGTAACTCCAAATTGGCATGCATTGGGCATGTGTAGATGCTTATGTGGCTCAGTAAAAGGGCCCCTCAGTGTTTACACAGTTTCCAGTGGATGAACCATGCTACCTTATTCTGCTTTTCTGTGTCTAGGCATTCTGACATTGACACATTACAGCCAGCAACAAGATGTGTAACCAGTTCCAGTTTTCTTTTACAGAACTGCTTTACCATATTTTTCATTGTTTGCTGTGAACCATCTTGTTCATAGTCCACTATCCTTGGCAGCAACTACCACTCTATCAGCCTCAGGTTTAAGAGTTCATCTCTCCTTAACCAGAATATGACCAACATATGAATCGTGAAGTAACACTTTCCAGTCGATAATACTGCAACACTACCACTAGACAGTGTGGCAGGAGCCAGCAGGGATCGCTCCTGCCCAGAACACTGGACCACCAAGGAGGGGTCTGAATCAGTGGGTGAGCAGGGGGGGCAGGGAGGGGTTGTTATCCAAAAGGGTCTGAATCTGCAGCAGCAGGGGGAGGAGTTGGGGATGTAAATCAGCAGAGGGTTGGAGTGCAATTAGGAAACTGACAGAGAGGGGCATTTTCTATATGATGTCTAAGTCCAACTTTGGACGTTTTACTAAAAACATCCAAAATACAAGCAGAGAATATAGCCATTTTCAAAACAGAAAAGTATCTATTTTGTTTTCAAAAATGACTATTTGCGAGATGTTTTGTGCTCTGTGTGTTTATATTTTTGGCCCATTAAAAAAAAAAAATGTCCAAGTGAAAAACGCACAAAATCAAGCCATTGGGTTATAGGAAGAGCCAGCATTCTTAGAAGACTGGCCACACAGACATCCCAGGAGAGCAATGGGGCTCCCTAGAGGGCACTGCAGTAGACTTCAAATAAATGCTCCCAGGTACACATCTCAGTGTTGCTCCCTTATCTTGATGAGCCCCCCCAAAACCCACTACCCCCAACTGTACACCACTACAATAGCCCTTATGGGTGAAGGGGACACCTATATGTGGGTACAGTGAGTTTCTGGTGAGTTTTGGAGGGTTTACAGTTTCTACCACAAGTGAAACAGGTAGGGGGAAGTATGGGCCTGGGCTCACTTGTCTGCAGTGCACTGCACCCACCCACCACTAGACTACTCCGGGGGGGGGGGGGGGGACTACATGCTGCTGTAATGGACCGGAGTATATCATCTGAGGCTGGCATAGAGGCTGATAATTAATGTTTTTAATCACATTTTTGGGGGTGAGAGGAGTTAGTGACCACTGGGGGAGTAAAGAGAGGTCGTGGTCATCTGGTCATTTAGGGCACTTTTTATGGCTTGTTTGTTAATAAAACAGGTCTAGACCAAAATGCCCAACTTATAGTCTGGATGTATTTATTTTGTTCCATTATGACAGAAAAATGTCCAAGTATTAGGAACACCCATATCCCTCCCTTAATACGCCTCTGACATGCTCCCTTGTGATTTGAAAGCACTTCTGATGGACTTATTAGAAAAACATCTAAAAATTGGTTTTGAAAATACCAATTTGGACATTTTGTGAGAAAAACGTCCAAATGCAGATTTATGCCACTTTTTAGACATCTTTCTCTTTTGAAAATGAGCCCCAGAGGCACTTATTTGGATTCTGGCTGATATTCAGCTGGGACCCGCATAAGTGCAAACAGCTAGCAGCAATATGGTTAGAGCCAGATATTCCATGCCAGTGCCCGGACTTGGCCGTCATTGAATAATCCGGGTCTAACTTAGCTGGCAACCGTCAGCATTTATAAACACACAGACTGACTCCAGCTCAATATTGACCAGTTTGTATTTATTTGGTTATTGTATTTATTTCAGAACATTTGTAGACCACACATCTGGTCAACAACTGATGTATCTGGTTAATGATAAAATGTTTCCTGCTGTATTTGTGCATTTGCCAGTTGTTTTTCGTTGTTTGCCATTTCAAGATTATTATCTCTTGTTTTGCAAATTCAGTTGCTTATTTTTTTCCAAATGGATTCTTACTCATTACTTCTGTTCTTCAGAATGTTTGTCCAAGTTTAAAGGTGGAAACTGATTCTGGATGTTTACCTTTATACTTCAACATTTTTGTGTATTTTGGATTAATTGATGCTGTTAATAGGGCTGCACATTAATATAAAATGTTAATTGCATGATTAATCGCATAAAGTGTCCCCATCATATTTCCTCCTGTACAGTGCAAAATATAGACAGCAGAAGTAAATTCTCTGAACTGACCTGTTTCAATTACTAAACTGAAAATTAAATCAGTTTTCTTATCCTCTGTTCATGTCCATCATCTTCCTTATTTCTTTTTTTTTCTTTCTTCCATCCCCCATTTCCAACATCTGTCCCTCTCTTCCCCTGCCATCCAGCATCAGCCCTTTCTCTCTTCCCCAACCATCCAACATTGCTCCTCCCTTTCCATCATCCATCATCGACCCATCTCTCTTCCCCCTCACCATCCAGCATCACCCCTCTGTCCCACCCCAACCATCTAGAATCACTCCATCTCTCATCCTTCCCCACCACATCTACCACAAAAACAAAACCATTATCCATTGCCTCATCTCTCTCTTCCCCACCCCCACCCATCTAGTATTGCCTTGTCTCCCCATATATCCTGCATTGCTCCATTTCCTCCTCCCCTGTTCTGCATTGTTTTGTTTGTCCTCATCCCAGATATTCTGCATTGCTACATCTCTTCCCCATCATATCATGCATTACTCTGTCTTTTCCCACTCCATACCCTACATTGCCCCATCTCTTCTGCCCCACCATGGTCTGCACTGTTCTTTCTCTCTACACACTCCTGCATTGCCCATATATCCTGCATTGCCCATCTTTTCCTCTCCCAGAATCTGTACTGCTCTATCACTCCCCTCCCCCGATATCCTGCATTGCCCCATCTCTTCTTGCCTCCCCTGTATTCTGCATTGCCCCATCTTGTTTCCCTGTCCTTTTCCCCTCCTGCTGGCTCACTCATTTTATGTGGTCTCAAGCTCTTTTGCCAGTCTGCTGTTTCTGTTTCCACTATGGCTGTGGTGGCAGCAGCAAGTGAAAGGCAGGCGCAGCAATGTTCCCCTCTGCCTCAGCCAGACCCAGAAACAGGAAGTTACATCAAGCCCTGATGTAACTTCCTGTTTCTAGGTCTGACAGCACATAGAGGGAATTGTCCTTGCACCTGCCTTTAACTTGCCACAGCTGTAGTGAAGACAGAAGCAGCGGACACGCATAGGAGCTTGAGAATTAGAATTAGTGGAATTAGAAAAGGTTCAAAGAGCAACCAAAATGATAAAGGGGATGGAACTGCTCCCATATGAGGAAAGGCTAAAGAGTTTAGGGCTCTTCAGCTTGGGAAAGAGATGGCTGAGGGGGGAATATGATTGAGGTCACTAAAAACCAACCTGTTTAAAAAGGCATACCCTACTGATCTAACTTAAATGCCTAATCTCTGCAGCATAACCAAACTAAATCACGTAATGGACATAACTCTTCCGTTCTCCGATTCCCTAATGTGGCTGTGCCACATGAACTTGATCTTACCACAACATCAGCCTGTATTTGTTCACACCGGAGCCTGCAAAGGCCTCTCCGGTACTATGTAAGCCACATTGAGCCTACAAATAGGTGGGAAAATGTGGGACACAAATGTAACAAATAAATAATAAATAAATAATATCCTGAATGGTGTAGAATGGGTAGAAGTGAATCGATTTTTCGCTCTTTCAAAAAATACAAAGACCAGGGTACACTAATGAAATTACATGAAAATACTTTCAAAACAAATAGGAGAAAGTATTTTTTCACTCAAAGAATAGTTAAGCTCTGGAACTCATTGTTGGAGGATGTGGTAACAGCGGTTAGCATATCTGGGTTTAAAAAAAGGTTTGAACAAGTTCCTGAAGGAAAAGTCCATAGTCTGCTATTGAGACAGACATGGGGAAGCCACTGCTTGCCCTGGGATTGGTAACATGGAATGTTGCTACTCATTGGGATTCCAGAGTCTTTCAAGTCTTTGGGATTCTGGAATCTTGCTGCTATTTGGGATTCTACCAGGTACTTGTGACCTGAATTGGCCCTGTTGAAGCAGGATACTGGCCTAGATGGAACATTGGTCTGACCTAGTATGGCTATTCTTATGTTCTTATGCAGCAGACTGGTGCAGGAACTTCACACCACATAAAATGAGTGAGCCAGCGGGAAGGGGAGAAAACAGAGAGCAGATGGGGCACAGCTGGGTACAGGGGGTGGGGGTGGGGGTGGGGGTGGGGGAGGATAGAACAATGCTGGATGGCTGCTGGTGGGGGAGAGATGAAGCTGCTAATCATGCTAAAATTTTTAATGCAAATTAAACATTTAGGACTAGATTCTATAAATGGAGCTGAAAAAAATGAAGTGCTGAGAGTTATTTTATAAATGATTTGTGCCCTTTATAGAATAGAGCTAAGTGAATAAATGGTGACTAACTTAAGGCGCCTGCAATTACACCTGCTGAAAGCGGGTGTAAATGCCAGTGCTTAAAGTAGGCACCAATGGGGTCTATTCTGTAACAATGCACATAAATTCTGGGAACGCCCCTGGAACACTCCCAAAATGCCCCCTTGAATTTACGCACTATAGGATTTACATGCGCAGCATTATAGAATAAAATACGTGCGTAAATCCCAATTAAGGTCAATTAACGCCAATAATTAGTGGTTGGCTCATTAATCAATTAAGTTGTGCATGCAACTTTAGTCGCCATACATAGAATCCCCCAGTTAACATATTAATCATGTTATTTAACATGTTAAATGTGCAGCCTTAGCTGTTAAGTATACCTGAAGACCTACTGTATGATAGTTTACAATGGTGGTTAATAAACCCTAGTAAATAAATAGTAACTCTGTATATGCAAACTATTTCTATAGGGCCCATTCCTCCTTTGGTTCTTGGAATGTACAGTTTTGGCATACATTGATTCTTATAAACTATCTTGTGGGCATGGGGGAATTTTCTTGATCATTGTGGCAGTGTGGCTAACAGACAGGCATAGAACCCTCACAGACACAAGCAGGGTGTATCTCTTAACAGTTCTGTCTTGCAGGCTTCTTCAGCATAGATCAAATTACTCACACATAAATCCAGGCCCGGATCCAGCTGGGACACCTAGGACCAGGGTCTTTACAAAACATATAAAGGCAACCTTTTACCTTGGCAGTCTTCTATTTCTTCTCATGCAATCCCTGGGCATCTACTTCTTAACAAAGGGTGCAAACCTCTGAGCTAGGGCCACTCCTTGCTTCCCTGGGACTCCCTATGTTTATTGATTTGCTTAGTATACCGCCACTTCTAAATAAAAGGTTGCAGCGGTTCACAAAACAGGTAAATAATAATAAAAATAACATAGAAAAGGAACGCCAAAGGTAAATAGGACAGATTCAATCATCCAGGAATACCTCGCAACAACAAAACTGATACATTGTCTCTGCACAGGGAATCCAAGTGTCCGCTGTTAGCTCGCCAAAGGTGAGAAGCTGAAAGCCAGAGTAAAACACCCTGGGAGGATTCCTTCACTCGAAGCCTCCTTCCAGGAGACCTCTTGCCTCGGGGACTCCCCCCCCTTGGAGACTTGACTCTTGATCTCTCACCAGGAGACCTCTGCACTCAGGGCCTCCCTTCTTGAGACATCTTCCCTCAGGGCATCCCTGATCTATTCTACCACAAGGCATTTAACCACCTCTCTGCCTGAGCCCCGCCTCTCTGACTCAGCAGTTTAATGCCACCTGCCATAAGGTGGCTCAACTTCAACACCAATGAGGGAGTGTTCATAGGGAAACCTGTCAGTGTTCCATTCACCCCCTCACAGTCATACAGTAGTGTTTGAAGATCTTTATGGGACTAGTCTTCAGTTCCAAAGCTGTATGAGATTATGTGAACTGAAAGCTGATTGATGCCTTATATCTTATGTGGTACTATTAAAGCATTTTTCAATATCAACTTCAACCATCTATAAAATTCTTTGGTGATTTTTTTCTCTCAGTGATTTGTGCTGGTTTAGTGCTACTTCCTCTAGTCCTAGATATTATATACACCTTCTTACTCAGGTTCCTTTAAATTACAATCTTTAGTCAATGAGATGTTTTCAGTGTTACTTATCTTTCCTCTAAGAAAGCTTGCCTTAGCACTGTCCAGGCCAAAAGTCATACTGATATCTGAGAAGCTTTTCACTATTCAGACTTGTTCTGCTATGTGATAATCACAGGAGTAGGTACGCTAATCTAATCTAATCTTTGTACTTCTATACCTCCTTATCCCATCAGGATGGCCCAAAGCAGTTTACAGAAAAAGCGTTTTTCAAATAACATTCAGAATCATGACTTCATTAGAAACTTTTCAAACAAGAGCATTTTCAAATGTTTGCAGAATGTTAAGTATGAAGTTTTTTTTTTTTAATTGTAACCACAGAAAGGCAATATATCAAAGCCCCATCCCCTTTCCCTTTAGTGTATTGGGAAGATCATTCCATACCTGGTTGCTCTGTAGAGGAAGGACTTTTCCAGTATTCTTTTGTGAGGAACAGATTGAAAGGAAGGGAACAGTGATCTTTTAGCCTGACAGTTTTCTCTTCATAGGAGAAGGATACTAGTAGAATAAAATCTTCAGGAAGCAAACCATTAAATTTTTTAAAAATAAAACAAGCCATTTTAAAATCAATTTGAGCCTGAATGGGGAGCCAGTGAAGCGAGGTCAAAAGGGGTGATGCATGGTCAAGCTTTTTCTTTTTGAAAATTAGTCTCATGACTGTGTTTTGTAAAAGTTGTAATTTTTTAAAGTATGAGATCAGTGACTCTGTCGTACAGTGAACTATAATAATCAAATAGTGCTAATAGCACAACGCTAACTGGTATGGACGCTTAAACTGTTCTCCCTGCCAGCCTCATTATTAACGGATCCATAGCAGCCAACTTTTGGGTTTTTTTAAAGTCACGGACTTAGCGTTTTGACACCTAATATGATGGCGTCCAAAACTAGTAGGAATGACAGCTCTTACCCCCCAGCCTCCAAGCGAAACAAATCGGACGTTACCTCTGACAAGGCCCTTCAGACGCCATTACCTCCGAGCAGCACTGAGTCTCTCGCTGATGACATCAAAGCCCTGCGTGACCTGATGCAGCAAAACCTAACCTCAACTGCGGAAATTAAGTCAGAGTTAGCTGCGATTTCTACCCAGCTTGTCCAGTTCAACGCCTGCATTGAATTTCTAGAAGACCGTATGTCTGGCCATGATGCTTTTCAGCAGGAAACCTCGCGAAAACTGAATAAAATTGAATTGATGCAGAGAGAGATAGAAGATCTCTCTAATCGACTGAGGAGGAATAACATCCGGCTTCTTGGGCTCCCTGAGCAGTCTAAGGGTAAGGACATGATCCGATTTTTAAAGACCCTCTTCATAAATATTGCGGCACTCCTAGCTGACTCTGACATTGATATTGAAAGTGCTCACCGTATTTCAATATGGCCCGTAAAGGGGAAAAACTACCCACGCCCAATCATTGTTAGATTTTTGCGGCATGACCAAATGATGTCAATCCTGACGGCTGTCAGAACTAAATCCCCGGTGTTTCATGGAGGGGAAAAACTCCTGCTAGTCCCTGATTTCTCTAAAACCACTGCTAAAAAACGAAAGCTGTTCCTGGCAATGTGTTCGAAGCTGAAGGCTATGGGAGCTCTGTACAGTCTATTGTACCCTGCAACTATGCGTGTAACCCTTCATAGCATCACTAAGCATTATCTTGATCCTGCTGACCTGCAGAGCTTTCCTGAAAGCAAATCCTGCCCTACAGCTTGACCTCTTGTAATTGAATATATCTTATACTTATGGCTGCTACGTGATCTTCCTCTGGACATAGATACATTATAAGCTAGCTAAAGCTCTTCTGAGTGTTCATACTGGGCTCATGTGCCTTGGATCAGTTTTCTGTATTATTATTCTCTTTTTTTCTTCAATGAAGTATGTTATCTATTTTTACTATTTTTCTTATATTTTTTTTTTATTTTTTTGATGATTCTATTCTAACTTGATATTTCCAATATTCCTTTCATGCATATGCCTTTTGGCACAACACGGCATAGCTGATTTCATGTCTTATTATTTTTATGGAGTACCTGCGAATTCTTTCCCTTAATGTTAAGGGAATCTCAAATCCTATAAAGAGGAAAAAGCTCATGTTATATGTGAGGAATAACAAAGCGGATATCTGTTTACTGCAGGAATCTCATCTTGATGCACAAGAAAGCTCTAAACATTTGAGTAAACGGTTTGATAAATGCTTTTTAGCCCTGCAAAAGGTCAAATAAATGGTGTTATTACCCTTCTTACAAAGTCATTGTCTTTCCAGCTAATCTCTCGTGCCAACAACAAAGAAGGCAGATGGTCTCGCCTAGAAGGAATTCTCGAGGACAAACCTATTATACTAATAAATGTCTATGCTCCAAACGCTGATGATCCCAATTTTTTTCACACTGTTAATACATCTGGCCTGAGTACGCTTACTTGCCATGCTATAATAGGGGGTGATTTCAACTTCCAAATAGATCCTTACCTAGACAGATCTTCAGACTGCAGGCCTGCTAAACTTAAAGTCAGAAGCACATTAAACAATCTTATGCAATCCAATGGCTGGTCTGATCTTTGGAGGCTGTTATACCCAAAATCTAGAGAATATACTTTCTTTTCAGCTCCACATCGTACTTATTCCAGAATAGACTATATGCTAGGAACCAAGGATCTGATTCCCATGCTGTCTGATGCAAAAATTCATGAAATCTCAATCTCTGACCATGCAGCTATAACATATGACTTTAACTGGTCACCTAATAAATCCAATTCTTCTCTCTGCAGACTCAATACTACTCTGTTATCGGATGCGCTGTTTGTACAACACGTCTCTCAAAAGTCTGCAGATTTTTTTGACAACAACAAGGACTCTGTACCCTCTTATATATGAGTTTGGGAGGCATTTAAATCCTGGCTAAGAGATGAAATAATTAGTTACTCATCTCATCTTCGTAAGGTTAATAGTGCTAAAATTGCTAATCTGGAAAAGGAAATTCATCAACTTGAAACAACTCTTTATCCTTCTTCGTCCAAATCTACCCTCCAACAGCTTAGGTTGCTTAAAATGCAATATAATTCTTTACTGTCAAACATCTCTAATGTGATTACTTTCAAACAAAGTGCTATGTACTACTCAGAAGCAAACAAAGCTGGTAAAATGCTTACAACTTATCCAAGGGCAAAAGAACAAGACAGAGGATTGCGTCAATTAAGTCATCTGCAGGTTCCTTATTAACCTCCCCTTCTCAAATTCTCGAGACTTTTGAATCCTTTTATATGTCACTATATTCTTCAGAATTTGCAACTCAGGACACTGAAATTTCCAGTTTTCTCTCGGAGTTGCAGCTGCCACGCATCTCGAACCGCCATACCAGCCAACTTAACAAGCCAATTTCTCATGATGAGATTGTCTCTGCAATCTATAAGTTGCCACTAGGCAAAGCACCAGGTCCGGATGGTCTACCAGTGGAGTTTTATAAGTCCTTTTCATCTTCCGTAGCAGTTCATCTACTGTCCTACTTTCAGGCACTGCTGGAGTCTTCTTCAGGTTGCTTCTTGGATGCTAACATTATAGTGCTGCCTAAACCTAACAGAGACTGCACTCTTGTACAAAATTACAGGCCGATTTTGCTTCTAAACACGGACTATAAAATTTATGCAAAGATTTTGAGCTGCAGAATTGAAAACATTGTTCATTCACTTATACACAGAGATCAGGCTGGCTTGATTAAGTTTAGATGCGGTGCTGATAATACCAGGTTACTATGCCATGTTATCCACTTTGCCCAATCATGGGAATATCCCGTATTATCTGTCTCCCTTGATGCGGAGAAGGCCTTTCATCGGGTAGTACAGAAATATCTGTTTGGCGTTCTTGAGCAGTTTGGTTTCCCTGAATCCTTTATACATATGCTACAGCTGCTTTACTCTCTACCCTCGGCGCGCATAGTAGTTAATGGTGAATTTTCCAATCCATTTACTTTGCATAGAGGCACCAGACAGGGTTGTCCTATTTCGCCCTTGTTATTCAATCTGGCCCTCGAGCCTCTTTTAGTGGCAATTCGTAGCTCAAAGGACATTGCTGATATTTCTTTGGGTAAGGAGGAGTTTAAACTCTCTGCATATGCAGACGATATTCTGCTATACCTCACCAATCCTCAATCATCTTTGGAAGCCCTCATTAGCCTAATTTCTAGATTTTCAAAGATTTCAGGCAAGGATTGCCTCTCAAATGGGTGTCCTCCTCTCTTAAGTACCTTGGTGTTCTCTTTGACAGAGATCTCGTTACCACTATTAAAATTAACTCTGACAAAATACTTGCGCAAGCTGAATCCTCTCTAGCTGCATGGTCTCCATTAAATCTCACTTGGTGGGGAAGGCTGGATACCATTAAGATGATGATAGTCCTGAAAGTTTCATATACCATGAGTATGATTCCCCTTCTTTTCCCTTTTTCCTTTTACAGACGGCTGGAAAAACTGCTCTCAAATTTTTTATGGAACCATAAAGTATCCAGAAATTCTCTAAATAAGCTAAAGCTACCAAAAAGACATGGCGGAGTTAAATTTCCCGATCTTCTACTGTATCATAAAGCTTTCATTATGCACCAAGGCATGGAATGGGTTGCTCCGTTAAATGCTGTTTCCCTGCCCAGATGGTTAATCTTTGAACAATCCATTATTGATCCGCTAGTGCATTCGTATTTAATTGGCATGCGCCTTCCTAAGAGCGTTATCTCTAACCCAATCATTAACACTAGCCATAAATTATTGTTGCTTTTGGACAAATCTTTGAATATTCCTTGGTCTGTTACGTCATTTATGCCCATATGGAATAATCCCAACTTTAGAATCTCTTGGCCTCAGTGGCAACGTATAGGAATCTGGGCCCTGAAAGATCTGATTCATCTGAATAACCAGACATGGAAGTCTTTCTCAGATCTGAAAGCGGAATTTTTGCTGTCGGACACTCAATTTTATCAATGGCTACAGATTAGATCCATATTAATAAAAAGTAAATTACAAATTCAGCTATTGTCTCAAACCCCTGAGCTTATTGATTTCAATCTGAGGCTCCAGCATTCTGGTCATGCTGCTTCTCGCATCTATAAACATCTTTTATGTAAGTCCCCTACTAAGTGTACAGGTTTGCGAAAATGCTGGAAGACATTCAGCAGCCTATTTCAGATAAATTATGGGAGCAGTTATGGAACTCCCTCTTTAGATACTCTAACTCTTCAACAATCCAGTCTTTGTATTTCTTTATGCATAGAACTTTGTGGACGCCGCATAGGATGCATGCTATTTCTTCCTCTAATTCCAACCTATGTTGGTCTTGTCAGTCTCAAATAGGTAATATTAAGCACCTTATATTTGACTGTGTGTGTATCCAAGATTATTGGAAAGAAATCTGGGCACAGCTGGTAGATATTTTCTACCTTCCTGGCTCAATAACTTTTACATTTGTAATACTTAAAGATCAGCACCTTAAAAGCTTATTGAATCCCAATGAATGTATCCTTGTTAACACCATGGTATCTCTAGCTCTGAAAGTAATCTTTTCGCACTGGAAGTCCTTACATCAAGTCACTTACCAAGAATGGTGGAACTTGTTGTTTCAAACTTACAAATATGAAACATACCTTGCAAAGAAATCTTCTCGTTTTGCTCTGTATAGGAGAAAATGGCTTCCTCTTGTAACTTACTTTAATGATGTAAAGTGATGATTACCAAACTTCGTGTATCTTGTGGCAAATGCATGCTTCATGTCCTGTTGTAAATTCTCCTTTTTTTCATACTTTCCCCTTCCTACTTCTCATTTTAATTCTGGTACTGTTCTCTTTCATGATTGTGAGCTCCTATTTTGCCTTGTATTGTAATTTGTTACTTGTTGTCAAGCCGCGAGCTCTTATTTTAATGTTCTAATGAAAAGCAATAAAAGAAATTAAACTTAAAAAAAAATAGTGCTAATATGATAGATTGTACCAGCAAGGTAAAATGTTTTTCATGGAATAGCAGTCAAACAGATTTTAGCTTTTTCATCTTAAATAATCTGGTCAAAAATGCTTTTTATTTGCAATTCAAGGGTTAAAGTGGAGTCTAATAAGACTCCTAAAACTTTGGAAGATGTGTCAGTATTTAATGAATCATTCCTGTTTAAACCAATTGTTAAAGAAAAGGTTGCATGCTGTTTGCTTAACCATAAAAGTTTTGTTTTAGCAGGATTCAGTTTGAGCAAGTTATAACTGGCCCAATTCTTAATCTTTTCAATGCAATTTAATATATTCTGTTTTGGGACCCTTCTTGTAATTTTCTGTTGTTCTCATAAATTTAATCTAGTGTTTTTTTGACTGTTCTGGTGCTTCTTAGCTGTTCTGGAACCTTTTTTCTTGCATTCCTATCTGGACCTTCTTTTTATCTTTCTGTTCATCATTCTGCATCATCCTTCAATGGCTTTAAGATACTGTACAGTACAGCTTCCCATACTTGTCTTAGGGACCCCACAGCCAGTTTTTTGTTTGTTACATTTGTACCCCATGTTTTCCCACTCAGGGCAGGCTCAATGCGGCTTACATGGGGCATTGGAGGATTAAGTGACTTGCCCAGAGTCACAAGGAGCTGCCTGTGCCTGAAGTGGGAATCGAACTCAGTTCCTCAGTTCCCCAGGACCAAAGTCCACCAACCTAACCACTAGGCCACTCCTCCAGTTGGGTTTTCAATTGTTTACAATGCCATCTTTTGACATCACCTCTTTCTTGGATAAGTTTTTAAATGAGCATTATGTATAAATGTTGCCATACTGGGACAGACCGAAGGTCCATCAAGCCCAGGATCCTGTTTCCAACAGTGGCCAATCCAGGTCACAAATACCTGGCAAGATCCCCGAACAGTACATTTTATGCTGCTTATCCCAGAAATAAGCAGTGGATTTTCCCAAGTCATTTTTAATAATGGCATATGGACAGGGCCGGTCTTAGCAAGTGCGGGACCCTATGCAGACCAATTTGGTGGGGCCCCATCCAAGCCCCGCCCCACCCTAGCCCCGCCCCCACCCTAGCTCCACCCCATTGATAAGATTATTCCATTTTTAGAACATTTTTTTATTTATGAAATTTCAAATAAAGACAAATGAAGCTAAACTTGTACAAAAAAACTGATTGAAATAATAAGCACAATGCTATCATGAAACCTCCCCTCCCCAGAAATTATTCAGTTCAAGTCCACTACAATTAGCAGTTCCAATTCTCATAACAAAGGAGAATAAAGGAAAAATATTAAGAAAAGATCCAGTACTTTCAAATTCCCCTATTACTCTGTAACCCATCAAACCAGAAAGGCAAGTAGCCACATCAGTTACTAAAATAGTTTGAACTGATTGTACCTACTTTATATCAGATTTTGCTACTTAATGATTTCCATTCTCAGATTTTAGCTTAGTAATCTTTTCTTCCTGTGATTGCAGTCTAGCTTCCAAATGATTAATTCGAGGTGTCATATCATTAATTACTGGAAGCAGTGTTTTAGCTAAATCTGCTATTGCCATCCAAATTTTTATCAGGAGAAATATCTGCAGATCTATGTGAAAATAACCCAGATATGTTAGAAACAGCCTCTTCCAAGCCAGAAGATCTTACTTGCTCAGCTTCTCCAGCAACTAATGTTGTTGGGCCAAATTCCTCTCAGGGAGGCAGACATTTCCAACCCTTGCACCGTCCGCAAGCGTCGTTAGATGAGAGAGACACTTCTCCTGATCTCCTACCTGCATGGAATCCGATTTCGATTTGGCGTAAGTGCACAACTGTTGGCATCAGCAACGATGGCTCACCTCACGTCCTCACCACCTCCGATCAGGCTCCAGCTTTTCCTGCTCAGTGACTCCTGCCCTCGCGTCTGGAAACAGGAAATACATCAGAAGGCGGGACATTGAGCGGGAAGCTGGAGCCTGGACGTGAGCCGTCGCGCTGCAACTGTCTGTCGTCGCCGTCGGGGGCGGGGCCATTGCTGCCTGGGCTGGCTCGCTGGCATCGCTCAGTTAGTCGCTGGGGTCCAGGGACTCGGGAGCTGACAGCGGGCTCAGCAGGCCCAAGCCGGGGGTGGGTGCTGTGCCGGTGGTGGCGGGAGCGGAGTGGCTGAGCCTCGGGAATGGGGATCATCTCAGGCGACTAAGGCGAGCAGCGGCGGAGGTCGGAGCGGAGGCACGAGCGAGGCAGAGTTGAGGCGCGCCGTGCGGGGCCCCTTTAGGCGCGGGGTCCTATGCGGCCGCCTTGGTCGCCTCTGCCTAAGACCGCCCCGGAGTATGGAGTTTTCTTTTAGGAAGCTATCCAAACCTTTTTTAAACCCCACTAAGCTAACTGCTTTTACTACATTCTCTGGCAAAGAATTCCAGAGTTTAATTACACACTGAGGGGCCCTTTTAGTAAGCCGCGTAAGCATCTACATGTACCCAACGCATGCCAAAATGGAGTTACCGTCTGGCTACCATGTGGCTCTTGTGGTAATTTCATTTTTGGCATGCGCCCGATATGCGTGTCTGAAAAATCATTTTATTTTCGGACGCGCATATTAGGCGTGCTGCAAATGGCATTTGATGTGCGTAGGTCATTACCACCTAGTTACTGTGTGAGACTTTACCGCTAGGTCAATGGCTGGCAGTAAGGTCTCAGACACAAAATGGACACGCAGCAATTTTCATTTTGCCGCATATCCATTTTCCGCAAAAATTAAAAAAGGCATTTTTTGCAGGTGCGCTGAAAAATTATTCTGTGCGCGCCCAGAACATGCATCTATACTACGTCAGGCCATTTTCAGTGCACCTTAGTAAAAGGACCCCTGAATGGTGAAATATTTTCTCCAATTCGTTTTAAATTTAACACTTTGTAGCTTCATTGCGTGCCCCCTAGTCCTAGTATTTTTGGAAAGAGTAAACAAGTGATTCACATCTACCCATTCCACTCCACTCAGTATTTATAAAATACTATGAGGAAAGGCTGAAACTGCTTGGGTTCTTCAGCTTGGAGAAAAGACGGCTGAGGGGAGATATGGTAGAAGTATATAAAGCAGTTTCAGCTTTTCCTCATAGGTGTCATCCCTTCCCCTTTATCATTTTCACCACCCTTCTCTGTACCTTTTCTAATTCCACTAGGTCTTTTTTGAGATGCGGTGACCAGAATTGCACGCAATATTCAAGGTGCAGTCACACCATGGAGCGATACAAAGGCATTATAATACCCTCATTTTTATTTTCCATTCCTTCCCTAATAATATCTAACATGCAATTTTCTTTCTTTGCCGCTGCAGCACACTGAGCAGAGGGTTTCAAACTATCTTCAACGATGACTCCTAGATCCTTTTCATGGTCGGTGACTCCTAATGTGGAACCTTGCATCATGTAGCTATAGTTCGGGTTCCTCTTTTCCACATGCAACAGTTTGCACTTGCTCACAGTAAACATCATTTGCCATTTGGATGCCCAGTCTCCTAAGGTCATCTTGCAATTTTTCACAATTTATTTTGAAAGCTTATAAACCACTTAATTGACTAACAGGCTCATTTTCAAAAGAGAAGGACGCCCATCTTTCGACACAAATCGGAAGATGGGCGTCCTTCTCCTAGGGTCGTCCAAATCGGTATAATTGAAAGCCGATTTTGGATGTCCCCAAATTCTTTCCATCGCAGGGACGGGCAAAGTTCAAGGGTGCGTATCGGAGGCATAGCAAAGGCGGGACTTGGGTGTGCCCAACACATGGACGTCCTCGACCCGTAATGGAAAAAAAAGGGCTTCCCTGACGAGCACTTGGACGACTTTACCTGGTCCTGTTTTTCTTATGGCCAAGGCACAAAAAGGTGGCCGAAATGACCAGATGGCCACTGGAGAGAATCGGGGATGATCTCCCCTTACTCCCCCAGTGGTCACTAACCCCCTCCCACCCTCAAAAAACATCTTTCAAAATATTTTTTGCCAGCCTCAGATGTCATACTCAGGTCCATCACAGCAGTATGCAGGTACCTGCAGCAGTTTTAGTGTGTGCAGTGCACTTCAGGCAGGTGGACCCAGGCCCACCCCCCTCCCTACCTGTTACGTTTGTGGAGGAAACAGCGAGCCCTCCAAAACCCACCATAAACCCACTGTACCCACATCTAGGTGCCCCCCTTCACCCATAAGGGCTATGGTAGTGGTGTACAGTTGTGGGTAGTGGGTTTTAGGGGGGGTTTGCGGGGCTCAGCAGACAAGGTAAGGGAGCTATGTTCCTGGGAGCATTTTATAGACAGTATGGACTGTTAATCCTGCTAAGGTAATCTAATACAAAAAAACTGAAAAACTGCCAAACACAATCTCAAAAGGTCATATGAAAAGAGATTGCACAGCAATAGCTAACTAGTGGGAAATACCCTCAGAAACCAAGGTCTTTGCCAAGGTCTGAACACCAGGACACTGATATCTACATGAGATTTTTTGTGCCTGTGATCTTGTCTCATTCATAGGGTATAATATTCCACCTGTTTTCAAACAAAACTATTAACAACAAAACTAATGATTTCACAAATGAAAGTTAACAGTTGGATTGTGGGGTTACACAGATCACAGTCAGGGACGCCCAAATCTTGAAATTTTGGTTGTCCTTAGAGATGGTTGTCCCTAGACCTGGTCATTTCTGATTTTCGGTGATAATGGAAACCGAGGACGTCCATCTCAAAAATGACCAAATCCAAGCCATTTGGTCATGGGAGGAGCCAGCATTCATACTGCACTGATCCCCCTGACATGCCAGGACATCAACCGGGCACCCTAGGGGGCTCTGCAGTGGACTTCACAAATTGCTCCCAGGTGCATAGCTCCCTTACCTTTGGTGCTGAGCCCCCCAAACCCCATTCCCCACAACTGTACACCACTACCATAGCCCTAAGGGGTGAAAGGGGCACCTACATGTAGGTACAGTGGGTTTTGGGTGGGTTTTGAAGGGCTCACATTTACCAGCACAAGTGTAACAGGTAGAGGGGGATGGGCCTGGGTCCACCTGCCTGAAGTGCACTTCACCCACTAAAACTGCTCCAGGGACCTGCATTCTGCTGTCATGGAGCTGGGTATGACATTTGAGGCTGGCATAGAGGCTGGCAAAAAATTAAAAACAAAAAAATTTTTTTAGGGTAGGGGGGTTGGTGACCACTGGGGGAGTAAGTCATCCCACCTCCAGTGGTCATCGGGTCAGTTTGGGCACGTTTTGAGGCTTGGTCGTAAAAAAAAATGGACCAAGTAAATGCAAACCCCCCTAGTGGCAGAGCAAGGTATTAAATGATGGCACCAGATATGTCACAGTGTTTCACCAAAATGACTCAACACCAACCAGGGAGTTTAACAATAAAAAGAAAATATTTTTTTATATTATTATTTGAATTATATTTAAATGTTAATGAAATTTTACCAACTTGCAAATTTAACATATGTATTTCAATTACAGGTTTGCAACACAAATCAGTTTAGAAACATTGGGAGCATTTTCAGATAATTATAAATATTAGGCACATAAATCATTTAAGCACATTCAATTTTACAAAACACTAGATTCTTTAAACTTTCTTTTCTCCTGTCTTTCAGATTTCCAGAGACCTTCAAGGATCTCAACATGTAAGTTTTCCTCTACTCTTTTTTTCTTCTTTTAGTTATCTCTCCCTTATTGTTCAGGTTTCCTTTACTATTTTCTCTTATGTGCACTTTTTAAAATAGTTTCAGTCACTTAGCTGCTCTCTTTGTTTTCTCTCTCTGGCTCTCTTGAACGGTGGGCGCCTTTTCTTTCAGGTGATGATCTCCAGCATCAACTTTCTTCCGGTCTTTCCCTAGTAACATGTTCTCACCAATAGAGTTCTCTCCCAACTGCCAGCCTGAGCTGTTTGTCACTCTCCTGAGAGTTCCATTAGCATGCGGAACACTCAGCGCATGCACACAGACCACTCAGTTTCACTGCACTGCTCACTGTCTCCATACCAGATCCAGAAGGAGCCAGGTAATCTTTTCAAATTTAACCCATAGGGTTACATAAAGTTGACCAAATGCTCATTAGGGACGCCCTTCTTTTTTCCATTATCGGCCGAGGACGCCCATCTCTTAAGCACGCCCCAGTCCCGCCTTCGCTATGCCTCTGACACCCTCCCCTCCCCCCCCCGTGAACTTTGGTCGTCCCCGCGACGGAAAGCAGTCGAGGACGCCCAAAATCGGCTTTCGATTATGCCAATTTGGGCGACCCTGTGAGAAGGATGCCCATCTTGCAATTTGTTCCTTTTCGGATGGTACACTTTGAGGACATGTTTAAAGTACAAAGGGGTAAATGGTTTGATGAACCAAGACCAACACTTTATATTGAGTATGCTGAATAATTGGTAGCCAATGCAAATTCCTAAGAGCCGGTAATATATGTTCTCATAAGTGAATAGTGTACTATCCCATACTTTGTTTTGTTATTAGAATATTTTCACTGCTGTAATTGTCTATTGCTTATGTTTGATTTATTTTTACTGTACACCGCCTTTTGTGGAGGAGTGGTGTATGTTCACATTTGTTGATCATGTCTGCCTCAATAGCAGACTATGGACTTTTCCACCAGGAATTTGTCCAAACCTTTTTTAAACCCCGATACACTAACTGCTGTTACTACATCCTCTGGCAGCATTCCAGGGCTTAATTATTTGTTGAGGGGAAAAATATTTCCTTCTATTTGTTTTAAGAATTATGCTATGGCATTCTGTACCACTTGCAATGCCCTGAGTCGTGGAAATGATAAACCAAGGTACCGGGCATTGCAATAATCCAACCGAGAGAATATCAAACTTTGCACAACAGTTCTAAAGTCATATGCAGATAACATAGGTCTTAATCTATGCAAGAGGTGTAGCTGAAACCCCCCCAGTTTGCACTACCTTAGAGATTTGCATTCTCATACTGAGTGCACTATCTAAATAAAATCCTAATAACCTCATCTCTTTTTGAACAGCAATATATCTATTCCCTAAGTTCACACAATCAGGCCACATATCTTGCTCAATTCTTCCCACAATCATTACTTCGGTTTTAGCAATATTCAAAACCAAACCAATCACCATCATCCAATTCCTCAATCGTTCCATATAGAAACTCAACTGTTATCCAAACTATGACCCCAAGCCTTTACCAGAAAAATAACTGGGCATCATCAGCATATAAACGGTAAAAGATACCTAGAGATTCAAACACTGTACCTAACAATGCCAAAAAGATGTTAAATAAAGAGGTTAATAGAGCTCAACCCTGCGGTACATCAAGCTCCACCACTACTTCTTCTCAAATTGCGTCACCTTATAAGGTTGGGTAGCCATAATTTTTCCATAGTGTACATTCTCTAGACTCTTCTTAACCACACTTATATAATTGTCTTCTTTCATGCCCAGATGACTGAAAGCCCCGCGCTGTTCCAAATAGCACTCTAAAAATAGCGCTGGAACAGCACGGGGCTTTACCGCCTTTATGATCAGAGATAATAGCGTGCAAATTTATGCACGCTATTATCTCTGATTATAGGGTAAAGTGTGGGAGGATTGCTCAGGCACAATCCTCCCGCACTTGTTTGACAGGTCTGGGCTGCCAAAAGCCAGACCTGTCAAACACAGGGGGTGGAGGTCTGTGGGACCACCAGACTCCAAACAGCATGGCCCTGGTGGCCTAGTACCCTCACTCCAAGTCAGCGACATGACCCCCCGACACAAGCTCAGGGGAGTTGGAGATCCAGTGGGTCTCTCCAGCCCCCCAACCCATCCAGCATCTCCCCCAAGTAAAGCTCTGTTGGCCCAGTGGGCCGCGAATCAAGCCCCCCTGCTCTGGTGGTGTAGTGGCCCTCTTCCCCACCCCCTAGCTTTGTTCAAGGAGGGAGGTAGACTCTTTCCTCTTCCAGCAGCACCACAACCTCTAAAATGGTGGCGCCTAGCCCTACCCAGTGTATCCTGGGATGCACTGGGCGGGGCTTCACACCATATAAGGGATGCCCTGGGCAGGGCTGAGTGCTGCCTTTTCAAGGCAGTGCTGCTGGAAGAGGAGGGAGTCTACCTCCCTCCTCCAACAAAGCTAGGGGGGGGCTGAGAAGAGGGCCGCTACACTACCAGGTCAGGGGGGGCTAGATTCACGGCCCACTGGGCCACCAGGGCTTTATTTGGGGGAATGCTACAGGGGTTAGGGGGCTGAAGACCCACTGGATCTTCAGCCCCCCCTGAATTTGTGTCAGGGGGTCAGGGGGACTGGAGTTCCACCAGACCTCCAGCCCCCATGTTGCTGGGGGGAATTGGGGTTCTTGCTCCTGCAGGTGGCTGCATTGGGGGGAATGGGGGGCCTGCTAGCATGCAAATGCATGCTGGACAGGGCTCACCATTCCTCCCCAATGGTCTGCAAACCCTAACACCAGCTCCGAGCTGGCGTATGGTTTGGAGCGCTGCTTGCTGATCATTGGGGAGGAATAAGTTTTGCATGTATTTGCATGTTACTTGCGCTAAGAGCCCTGTTTTGCATGCTAGTTGCATTCAGAGCCCGTGAGCACGTTGTTTCATGCGCTCGGGGGCTCTGATCATAGGGCGGTAGCAGGCACTAGTATGGTGCTAATAGCCTCTAGCACCAGTGTTTGCTTCTGATCATCGGTCCATCAGGGTGTTGAGATTTCACACCTAGCAGCTAATACAAGCTGCCTAATTAGCCATAGTTTTCTTGTGTGGACAGCCCCAGTAATAAAATTGTGGGGGTCCTATGGCAAGTCCACTTCTATAAATGTTCTGATATAATCCGGGGTCATTTTCCAATACAACTGAATTTTCTTACACTCCTACTACATATGGACCATCACAACATGTCCGTGCTCCCACCAGCATTTATTCTTGTGGGCTAAGTATCACCTATGAATAATTTTATAACTGCCTTGTGTTGCGACTGTTGAAATCAGTTTTGCTTTTGTGCATCTGAATGCAAATAAACCATTAAAAAAATATGCAGAAACCTCAGAATGCAGCAATGATGGTTAGGGAACACCCTGAACAATGAGGCACTTTACTGCACTGTAATATATTTTAGTTTATATTTAATAGCATTTGGAAGCTTATAGATTTACTGTTTTAGGAAATTCCAAAATACTTTGGAATGAGCAGAATAACATGGAATGAAGAACATCCTAGTGATCAGAGAATTATCGGTTGCCCTAAATTATAGCTCCCTTTTGACAGGTCAGGATTAAGGAATGGGCTAATTAGACACATACCAATGTTCCAAATGTTTAGGAGGAGCTTCCTCAGATGTGCTAATTCAGTGATTCCCAAGGCTAAATTTTGCCCTGGAAAGTCAGTTGCTGGCAGAAAAATAAGAGTGTGTAAAAAGGGAATGGGACTTAATATACTGCCTTTCTGTAGTTTTTGCAACTACATTCAAAGTGGTTTACATATTATATACAGGCACTTATTTGTACCTGGGACAATGGAGGGTTAAGTGACTTGCCCAGAGTCACAAGGAGCTGCAGCGGGAATTGAACCCAGTTCCCCAGGATCAAAGTCTGCTGCACTAACCACTAGGCTACTCCAGAAACATTACTGCCTATATAGGTCTCTCTATTCTTCCCACCCCCTGTGCATTGCCCTTCAACTGGAAGAGTTAGTGAGCAAGACTTTTGACCTGTTGTTTCCTTCCTATGCCCATTTTACATAGTAACATAGTAGATGATGGCAGATAAAGACCTGTATGGTCCATCCAGTCTGCCCAACAAGAAAAACTCATTACATATGGTATGTGATACTTCATATGTACACCTGGGCTTGATTTGTCCTTGCCATTTTCAGTGCATAGACTGTAGAAGTCTACCCAGCACTACCCTTGTTCTAAAATTTCTGAATTTAATGTCGAAGCCCCTGAAAAGTTCCACTCCTGCCCATCCAAATCTATTCAGCTACGATTAGGGCACAGACTGTAGAAGCCTGCCTAGCCAGCACTGGTCTTTCTCTCCAACTTCTGAAGATGAATCTATCCAGCCACGATCAGAGAGCAGACTGTAAAAGTTTGCCCAATACTAGCTCTGGAAAGGTTGGGAACCATGCAGGGCCCCTTTTGTAGGGGTTTCAAAATGTATTTACCATGGGGGAAGGGGAGCTCAATACACTTGTTTGCCTAATGGGGGGGGGGGGGCTGCCAAAGAGTTAATCCTGTCATGGTCTTTGTGGTTCTATTCTCCCCTTCTCTCAAACAAACCTATTCTTCAGTTCTACTGTGAAAAGACGTGACTCTCAAAAACAGGCCTGCTGGAGGCAAACCTGGTGCCTGTTCTTGAGAAATCAACATAAGTATCAATTACAGAGCAGATTATTCCACTAATTACTAGGGAACAGCATTGTAACTAAGTACAACAGAACTAGGCATAGATTCACAGCCCTAAACAATCCTGTTGTTTATCCATTCTACTGCTAGCTTTAGTGATGAATGGATACTCTTTCCTCGTTAATCACTAGAACTGATAACTATTTCAGAACATAGGAACATTTCTCTCACTGTGTATCTGTAAAACTTGGTGACCCTTTGTTTAGTCACTTGGTGGGGCATTTTTAGATGCTATCTGCTGTCTATTTAGATGCTATTTGTTTTTTTAGTTTCCTGTGTCATTTGCAGACTTTTTAACATTTTTTTTCACTGCAATTTTAAGTACATAAGCATCACCATACTGGGACCAGGGGCATAGCCAGATACTAAATTTTAGGTAAGGCTGAGCCCAAAGTCGGTGGTCGTGACAACCCTGCCCCCGCCCGGCATATCTTCTTTCCCTCTGCTCCCCAGGCAATCGGGTGTCTCTGAACCCTAACCATCAGTACCTTTTAAAGCTCATACCGACCCTTAGCCTTCTCTGAGGGTCTTAATTTTGGCCCTGGATGTTTTCATTTTGTTCCATTATTGCAGAAAAAGTCTATCTTTTAGTGCCACCCATGTCCTGCCCCAACACAGCAGCAAGACTTATCTTTGGAAAACATTGATTCAAAAGCACTCAGCCACTACTCCAAAACCTACACTAGCTACCAATTAAAGCACAGAAATCCTTCAAGATATGCTCTATAGCCCACACAATAATTTTTGGACTCTTACCGGAATAATCTAATAGATCTACCTATATGAAACACTATCAGAGGCGCACAAAAGTACCTCACACTCCACTTTCCCAAATGTCAAGGCTTGATATACAAATCTTCATTCTTCAACATCTTGATATACATTTGCCCCAAAACGTGGAACACAATACCAAAAGCCCTCAAATGCATGAACAACTACTTAACTTTCTGAAAACACTTAAAAGCCCACTTCTTTAAAAAATTATTCTGCGGCGATCCCCCATAATCAAACTGACCACCAACAGACACACTATGACACTTGACCACTAACAGATGCTAAACTAGGACAAATTTACTTCTAACGCTTACAGAACATGTTTGACTAAATTAAACTGTAAGCCACATTGAACCGACTACCTGATTGGAAAATGAGGGGTACAAATGCAACCCCTTGAAATTTAGATGAACTGTGGAGCAAAACGTCTAAAATCAGGGTGTCAAAAATTGCAAATTGGATATTTTGGAGAGAAAAATGTCCTTCTGCTACGTTATGATGTTTTTTGGACATTTTCTCTTTGAAAATGAGCCCCTTTACTGTTTATTTAATTATTACTATCTTTCCCTTTTCTCCCCTCCTTAATCCCACCACTGTCTTACACTGACTTTGTGAGGCTGTTTTATAAAGGCACCTGTGAATTCACACTGGCTACCCCATAGTACTTCCAACCTAGATTACCTGTTATAAAATTAAAAATAAAGTAGATTTTCTAACATTGCTTGTGTTTCCAATCAATATGATCTTTTTGAGGGAAGAAGAGATCTTAGTGATCAGTACTGGGAATGGAGGAAGGAGACAGAAAATAGAGAAAGGGGAGGGATTCTGGATGATAGAAAGAAATGGGATCTCAGAGGAGAGAAATGGGGAATATTTTCAACAAGAGGGAAGAGAGATAAGGAATGGAGGTTAAGAGGGATGGGAGAATGGGGGAATCAGGGATCAGAGGAAGAAGATAGAAAGAACTATCCTCATCACTCCCTAACTCCATTCGCCCTTTCAGTATACATATTTAGTGTGAGGTACATTACAGTACCTTACATTAGATCCTTCTTCCTTCTCCTTCCCCCACAAATTAACATAAGAACATAAGTATTAACATACAGGGACCCACCGAAGGTCCATCAAGCCCAGCATCCTGTTTCCAGCACTGGCCAATCCAGGTTACAAGCACCTGGCAAGATCCAAAAACACTACAATACATTTCATGCTGCTTATCCTAGAAATAAGCAGTGGGTTTTCCCCAAGTCCATTTTAATAATGGCTTATGGACTTTTTTTTAGGAAACTATCCAAACCTTTTTAAACCCCACTAAGCTAACTGCTTTTACTACATTCGCTGGCAACAAATTCCAGAGTTTAATTACACATTAAGTGAAGAAATATTTAAAGCTAATTCAAGTATTTTTGTGAATAATTTATAGCTGATGTACAATGATTTAAAACAAAACAATGCATAGCCATTAGGGATATTCAGAAAACCTGCTCTATTGGCAGCCCCCTCAAGGACTAGGATTGAAGACCAAGACTGCAGGGGCACAACTTTAAAAAAAATGATGTTTATACAAAGTCTATGGGTTGCACTTCAGTTTTTAAAGGGAAAAGGTTCTCCCCGACAACTGACTTGAAAAAAGTATGTGCACAGATCTACAGAACTATTTACATTATTACTTTTTCCATGAAATCTTAAGCATGGATTTTGGAAACCCAAAAGTACGCATGTAAGTGCAGTCTCTACGCCAACCCTAACCTCACCCCTAGGAATGCCACTTCAATATGTACATACTTTGGCACTTATATATTGAGAAATTTTCAGAAGCCTCATTTCTGCCCATAAGACCATGTTTTTTGCACAGAAATGCCTTTAAAAAGTGTCCTCTATGTGCACACATATCCTGCTTTCCTCTTAGCTCATATTAACTCCCTCCTCTATGCAAGTGCAAGGTGCCATGCTGTTCTTGAAGTCTCCATGGCAGAGACTCAGTATTTCAAATTTCAACTAAAAAGAAAAAAAATACTGCCTACGGTATGTTAACACTCCTTCCTTTCATTTTCTCATCCACTGCTCTGTGGTGTCAACATTCGGAATTGATTCACAGTTTGGTGTGGCACTTAAACCCACCATCTTTCAGCCCAGAGGTAAAATTCTACCAACTGAAGCATAATGACATGTAATTAAAATGTCATCTAACGAGTGCATACTCAGACTTGGCTTTAACCACTGCTTGTGCAGATTGCCTATACATCTATGAGAATTCTATTATCTTTTGGTATGAGTCAAGCTAAGCTTAATGAGATTAAAAGTGATATGGCTGTCTTTTTGCTGCTAAGCAGGAAGCAGCCCTTCCAGTAAAATCTTGCAGCAAAAGAAAACAGAGGCATACTTTTTTTTCTCCCGTTTTTATTTAAAACATTTTGTAAGTTGTACAAGATACAAAATTCAGATAATAACAACTATCTGATTAGTAGTGACAAATTAAGGGCAAAATGCCAACATTTTTAAACAAGTGCAATGAGAAACAGAGGTATACTTTTAATCATCATTTTCAAGAAAAGCTGTCTACAGTTACTTTGACTTGGCTATCAGCAGATTCTGAAATTCAAAGGATGGGCTTTAGACTTGAAAAATCTAAACTGAGTACTGTATCTTACGCAATTCCAATCAAATCACTCTTTCCTTTTTCATAAAAGATATGCTCAAGGGTGAGGGTGTATTACACAAAGAGGGGTTAATAGGCATAGACTTGAAATTGATAAGGCTGTAAATGGTCTTCACATAAAGGGTTGATGGACACAGTGATTTTCTAGCAGGTCATCAACTTGGAACCTTTTGGAGATGGCTTCTCCCCCTCCCCCCCCCCGTTACTACTGGAGTAGAAGTTGGAGGCTACCTTGGCACCTTTATGCATGAATCAGCCTTCCGATGGAGAGGGAGGCAATAGCAACAACATTTAAGGTCTGTGTAAAATAGTTGAAAGGAAGATCAAAATCAAAGTAATATTCCAACAGAAATGAAAAACAGGTTATCTGTCACCAGGCCATTCCATTGCTAATTATAAAGACTATTTGTAAAAAGACTGGAAATTATATGTAAAAAATTATATGTAAAAAGACTGGAAGCAGTGCAAAGAAAAGCTACAAAAGTGATATGGGATTTGTGTTCCAAATCGTATGAAAGACTTGCCAACCTGAATATGTATACCTTGGAGGAAAGGAGAAACATGGGTGACATGATACAGGCATTCAAATATTTGAAAGGTATTAATCCGCAAACAAACCTTTTCCGGAGACGGGAAGGTGGTAGAACTAGAGGATGTGAATTGAGGTTGAAGGGGGGCAGACTCAGCAGTAATGTCAGGAAATATTTTTTCTCGGAAAGGGTGGTGTATACGTGAAATGCCGGTGGTGGAGATGAAAATGGTAATGGAATTCAAACATGTGTGGGATAAACACAAAGGAATCCTGTTTAGAAGGAATGGATCCACAGAATTTTAGTGGAGATTAGGTGGCAATGCCGGAAATTGGGAAGCAAAACCGGTGCTGGGCAGACTTCTACGGTCTGTGCCCTGATCATAACTGAATAGATATGGATGGGCTGGAGTGTAAATTTTAAGGGACTTCAACGTTAGCTTCAGAACTTTTAGTACAAGAACAGTGCTGGGCAGACTTCTACGGTCTGTGGTCTGAGAAAGACAAGGACAAATCAAACTCGGGTATACATATAAAGTATCACATACCATGTAAAATGAATTTATCTTGTTGGGCAGACTGGATGGACCGTTCAGGTCTTTATCTGCCATCATTTACTATGTTATAGCAACACACTTAGAAGTCTTTATACAGGTGTTACCACTCACAATTTCAAGTCTCTCTAATTCAGCCACTGCTCATGTTGCCAAAGTGAACTTCTGTTTAACTAGTGAAGTAGATTTAAACCAATATTTCTGTCACAGATTAAAAGGTATAGGTCCCATGTCTTGCAAGCCAACATTTAGTTTGAGTCATCTACGCTATAGTTTTTTAAGCATTCTACATTTTACAATTATAGTTAGCCACATTTTTAACATGTAAATAAAACTTGGATTACATCTGAATCCGTACCACTTTATTAATGTTTTATCCCAGTTATACCTCCTCCAACTCTTGCCTCCTCATCTTCTTTCTTCCACACCCTTGGAGTCAGAGGAAAGATTAGTGCTTTGTATAGCAGGCAACTCTCAAGACTAATTAAACTACTTATGTTTGACATTTCTCTTAATCCTTTTCCTTATCCTGTTCACACATGAATAGCACAGGAACGTTTGAAAGTTTCCCAGCTCCATATTAACTGGTATGAGGCCTGAGGCATAGGACCCTTTGATAATAGGTGTCAAACCATAGAAAAAATGGCAAAAAGAGGAAAGAGTTAAAGGCAGCAAGCAAGTACCCAGCTGTATTATTGGTGTATTTACTAAACAGGATCTGATCAAAGATTCTACCAGTCCTATGACCAAAAAGATTAAACACTTACCAGTTGGGAAAGGCAGGGCCTTATAATAGTTGGCATAGACTCAAATTGCACAGTTGAGTTTGTATTCATTAAACCTTTGGGTTATAGCAGTGGTTCTCAACCTAGCCAGTCAGCCTTTCAGGATACGCACAATGAATATGTACGAGATAAATTTGCATGCACTGCCTCCACTGTATGCAAATCTCTCTCACACACATGCATTGTGAGTATCCTGAAACCTGATTGGCTAGGTGTGTCCTGAGGACTGGGTTGAGCACCACTGGTCTAGCAAATCTGTCAGCCGTGCAGGTATTGCAGATCTTCATAGGTCACAGGAAGTCCAAGCATGTTGCCCCTACTCTCACATTTTGTTTGAAACTTAATGCCTGATAAGTTTACTACAAACTTTGTGGTAACTGCACCAACCTCTGCTGTATTAATCCTCTACCCAGACACAATAGCCACATGTATTTCATTAATCTCAATTGTTCTGTTCTCTGCTGATTATAACAGCATAAGAGAAACAACAAGTTGAACACCAGTGTCTGTTTGTCTGTATGGTTCACTTTGTTTTTGTCTGAAGTAAAGCCTCATTATAGATTCCTTATTGGAAAGGAAACCAAATGACACTAGCAGAGTGGCTCTGTCTTGACTATCCTGCATGCATGTTTCCAAACAAGTAGGCTATCTGGAGAAACTCCTTCTTGTACCTCTTGTAATATCTGTTCTTCCTTCTTTCATCTGAAAGGCAGGTACATAACATTTTGGAGAGGGGGCACAAAAGCATCAGATAGCCCTAGATTTTCTTGGAGGAATTTATTAAACAATTCCGTTGAGGATATGGAGGGGGTTCAAGGAAAGTTTAAAACCCTCAGATCTAAAGCTCTTGTTCTATCTTTCATGTAGCGACTACAGGGGCATTTTCAACATGACGTCTAAGTCCAAATTGGGTCGTTCTGTTGAAAATGTGTCATAAAAACAAAAAGGTCTAGCTCATAGCCATAATCAAACCAGAAAAATGTCTAAATTTATGGTTCAATTATGGATTTGAGCTTGACATTTTCAGGCTGAACACATCCAAGTACCATTTAAAAATCTCCCAAGGAAAAACAAGCCATAGGGACCTCTGTCTGGCAGCATTCCTAGTGAACTGGTCACACAGACATTCCGGCAGTGCAGAGGGCAGCCTAGTGGTCATTGCAGTAGACTTCAAATAAAGGGACCCAGGTACAAATCCCACCTAAACCCCTTTATATTGTAGGGTGAGCCCTCCAGGAACAGAGAAAACCTACTGTACCTAAAGGTCCACCACTACAATAGCACTAAGGCTTGCAGGTCACATATATATTTAGATTTAAGAGCAAACAACGCCATCTACTTGTTTGCTCCTTTCTTAGGAATGACCATAATATCTGAAGCTGTCAGAGCCTGAAATCTACTGTCACTGTCTCATCTTTGGAGGGGAGTCAGTGACCACTGAGGGATTGGGGGGGAGGTCATACCTTCATCCCTGCAGTGGTCAGCTGGTCAGTGAGGGTACTTTTTTCAGACTTAGTTGTGACTGAACAGGTTTAGATAAATACATACAACTTTTCTGCCCTGGATCTTTTATTCTGTTCCATTATCGCAGAAAAACATCCACATTATAAACCCACCCAAGTCACACCAAAACCACGGCTCCTTGTTATTTGACATACTCAGTGAAATCCCAATTCTGCCTTTTTGAAAATCAAGATTTAGATGTTTTGGGAGGAAAAATGTACAACTGCCAGTTTGTACCACTTTTGAGACGCTTTCCTCTTTTGAAAATGAGCGCCATAGTATCTTTAATTATCACTGTTCTAAACTCATGGAAAGATGTAATCTAAGAACACAAGAACATAACATAAGCATTGCCATATTGGTAAAGGACAAAGTATCAAACCCAGTATCCTGTTTCCAACAGTTTCGAATCCAAGTCACAAGTACCTGGCAAAATCCTAGAACAGTAAAACAGATTTTAAGCTGCTTATTCTAGACATAGGAGAATGTTTTCAGAAACACTTATATTTCATAAATAAGGTAGAGTCTCATATCATTACACACGGCTACTATTCACATCACTCCCGTGGTGAATCTATGCTCGTGCATCAAGGTCTAATCATTGACTCGTACCTCCACCAACCTATGTTTTACTCTATCTACAATCAAATTATTGTACTGTAGTGTATACATAAGACACTTAGCTTAACGGGCTGATACGCTCCTCTGTAACTGGTGTGCCTGTGTGCCCCGACAGGTGCCTGTTTCGCAACGCTTCATCAAAGGGGACTCTCACACCGTTTAGCCTGAAAAATACCACAAGCGTGTGTTACGCTATGTCCCCGGAGGAGACAAGCATGTGTTACGCTATGTCCCCAGAGGAGAAGGGATAGCGGGTATTATGAAACAGCATTGGGACATAATGAAGTCCCACTCCTTGTTTATGAACCACGCATTAAGGACAGCATTTTCATGCTCATAAAATTTGAAAGAAATTTAGAGCCCTGCCCAATTACCAACTGTTACTGATAATGAGCGGACATCATTGCCAGATTTATTAGGACATTATATGTGTGGGAAATCGCAATGTAAAACTTGTACTATCACAGAGGAAGGGACAGATTTCACACATAAAGGTATTCTGTACAAGCTGAGGGGGTATACTACATGTCACACCACAGGTATAGTATATTACATTAGATGTCCCTGTGGGAAACTATATATAGGCAAAACGACTAGATCAATCCATATAAGGATGATAGAACATAGATCTAGACTAATTGCACGTAATTTGGGGGCTCCTTTGGTACAACATTGTACAATGAATAACCACTTATTTGAAGATCTTAGATGCAAAGTTATAGAGAAAGTGGATCCGTCAGGTAGAGGTGGAGATTTCAATAGGAAGCTGTTGCAACGTGAGACCTTTTGGATCCACCAACTTGATATGGTGGAACCAGAGGGTCTCAATACTTATTTGCAGTGGGGTTGTTTTTTGTAAAGCACCAGTTTCTAGTATGAATTGAGGATATTAGAAACAGCTGTTTCCGGGTACACGGTCAGTTAAAGATCGGCGTGGTCACCATTTTTGAGCATACAGCGATCGAATACGATGAGACACACAATAGTCTGCTACCTTGTGAGATATAAGTTTGAAGAAACACTGTAGTTTGATGTTTGATCTTAGACACGCTTGTGGTATTTTTCAGGTTAAACGGTGTGAGAGTCCCCTTTGATGAAGCGTTGCGAAACAGGCACCTGTCGGGGCACACAGGCACACTAGTTACAGAGGAGCATATCAGCCCGTTAAGCTAAGTGTCTTATGTATACACTACAGTACAATAATTTGATTGTAGATAGAGTAAAACATAGGTTGGTGGAGGTACGAGTCAATGATTAGACCTTGATGCACGAGCATAGATTCACCACGGGAGTGATGTGAATAGTAGCAGTGTGTAATGATATGAGACTCTACCTTATTTATTAAATATAAGTGTTTCTGAAAACATTCTCCTATATATTTTTGTTAGTTGTAATAGGAGTGGAGGAGAAAATAAAAGCCATACATATTTTTTGACAAGTATTCTAGACATAAGCAGTGAATTTTCTCAAGTCCAGTTTAATAATGGCTTATGGACTTTTCTTTTAGGAAATGATACAAACATTTTTTAAACCCTGTTAAGCTAACTGCTTTTAACACATTCTCTGGCAATGGATTCCAGAGTTTAATTACACGTTCAGTGAAGAAATATTTTCTCTGATTTGTTTTAAATTTACTACTTAGTAACTTCATTGCATGCCCTAGTATTTCTGGAAATGGTAAGCAAGTGATTCACATCTACCTGTTCCACTTCACTCAGTATTTTATAGACCTCTATCAATATCTCCTCTCAGCCATATCTTCTCCAAGCTGAAGAGACCTAGCCACTTTAGCCTTTCCTCAAAGGGAAGTCATCCCATCTTCTTTATCATTTTCGTCACCCTTCTCTGTAACTTTTCTAATTCCACTATATCTTTTTTTAGATGCAGTGACCAGAATTGCACACAGTATTCGAGGTTTGGTCTCACCATGGAGTGATACAAAGGCTTTATAACATTCTCATTTTTGTTTTCCATTCCTTTCCTAATAATTCCTAACAGTCTATTTGCTTTCTTAGAAACCGCTGCACACCGAGCACCCACTTTATTCAATATCTACACGGCCCCTTTGTTAACTCTTATCGACCAGCTCACCATTATCCACATGTTATTCACCCCTTCAAAGAAATGTAGTTGATTGGTGAGGCATGATTTCCCTTGACTACTACTACTACTATTTAACATTTCTAGAGCGCTACTAAATCCATGTTGGCTTTGTCTCATTAATCCATGCTTATGTATATGCTCTGTAATTTAGGTTTTTTTTTATATAGTCTCTACCATTTTTCCTGGCACCGATGTCGGGCTCCCTGGTCTGTAATTTCCCGGATTACCTCTGGAACCCTTTTTTAAAATTGGCAATACATTGGCCACCCTCAAATCTTTTGGTACCATGCTTGATTTTAAAGATAAATTACATATTACTAACAATTGCTCTGCAAATTCATTTTTCAATTCTCTCTGTACTCTGTGATGTATACCATTCAGTCCAGGTGTTGCTACTCTTAAATTTATCAAATTGCCCCATTACATCTGCCAGGTATACAGGGATTTGGTATCTCTCCCACATCTTCCTCAGTGAAAACTGAAGGAAATAATTCACTTAATCTCTCCGCTATGACTTTGTCTTCCCTGAGTGCCCCTTTTATCCCTCAGTTTTCTAGCGGTCCAACTGATTCTTTTGCCAGCTTCTTGCTTTTAATATACTTATATGTTTTTGCCTCCAACGTAATTTTCTTTTCAAAGTCTTTCTTTGCCTTCCTTATTAGCACTTTGCATTTGACTTGCCATTCCTTATGTTGTTTCTTATTATTGTCAGTCAGATCCTTCTTCCATTTTCTGAAGGATTTTCTTTTAGCTCTAAAAGCTTCCTTCTCCTCACTTTTTAACCATGCTGGCTGTCAATTGATCTTTCTTCCTTCTTTTTTAATAAGTAGAATACATCTGGTCTGGGTTTCCAGGATGGTATTATTGAATAGCACCCATGGCTGATATAAATTTTTGACCTTGAAGCTGCTCCTCTAAGTTTTTTGGTTTTTTTTTAAACGATTCTCCTCATTTTATCATAATCTCCTTTTTGGAAGTTAAATGCTAATATATTGGACTTCCTGTGTATACTTACTCCAGAGATTATATCAAATCTGACATGTTATGATCACTGTTATCAAGTGGCACCGACACCGTTACCTCCTGGATCAGATTAAGCACTCCACTAAGGACTAGGTTTAGAATGGTTTCCCCTCTTTTTGGTTCCTGAACCAGCTGCTCCATAAAGCAGTCCTTGATTTCATCAAGGAATTTTACCTCCCTAACATGCCCCGATGTTACATTTACACAGTCAATATTGGGGTAATTGAAATCAAGAAGTTACTCTAAAAAAATGCCATTTAATATAAGTAGTGAATGAGGAACTGGAAAGTTAATCAAAAGACCTCAATCTAAGAGCCAGATACACAAGCAAGCAATGCCACATGACCCACTCAACATCATCATTGATCAAGAAAAAAAAACTCCACATGTAAAATCTCCAATAGAAAACGTATTAATAATGCAGTCCTGTGACCTTCAATTCAGCACTTTAATCATCATTGTCCATGGCCATTTTGTCCATAGAGTAAGGAAAAAATTAGTTGTGTCACCCGCCCAACTCACAAATCGTGCTATCAAAAACAAAAGTGAAAATGACTTGACTGTCTAATGTCCATTATCTGAATAAACAAAAGCTGCACAAAACTTGAAGAATCCCGATAGACATGTCCTGTTTCACTGCCACTGCTTCAGGGGATGACTGGAACACCCTGCTGTTACAATAATGACAAATTTTCAAAATGACAAGCAGACTTCCTTTCCAAAGACTCTGTCAATCTACTGGACAGTCACACCAATGCAAAATTTTCTATGGGATGACCAGCAGTTTGCTTTTGTAGAGATATATGTCTGTTCACCAAGAATTGCAACCAGCTTCAGCTTCATCACCACCTTAACTTAACCCAACTCATCATTGGTCTGTTTGGCTGGTGACCAGTAACCAGTTCAACAACCACAGGCAGCTCCACTGTTCTTAGAGCTTATATTCACTGAACGGCAAAATTTAAGATGAGATGATCCACTGTTTGCGTGACAAGGTTTGCAATAGCAAAATCTTGTTCCCAAGTTTTGCTGTTTTATTTGGTTTACTGAGGAATTATTCATTTACATCTCACTTCTGCTTTAACTTTTTATTTTTAACTGCAAATATCAGATGTAACTGAGTAAATAAAAGTAGCAAAAATTTGTGAAATTATTACTTCAGTAAAAGTAATAAATGTTATCCTGTACTACTTTACAAGTAAAAGTGATAAACTTTTAATTAAGGATAGTAACTAGTTTCATTTACTTAATTACTATACAACACTGCAAGTTCCACTAGTCTCTCTTCCAACCTCAACCCAACTCATTGCCACAGTTTACCACCCTTCTCCCAGTCCATCTACACCACACTCAGGCTATACCTTGCAATCCACCCTGACCCATCTATACAACAAAACAAAAAAGATTCTAATATAATCAATACTGTAAGCAATAGGAAAAGTTTTAACAATAAGGAGGAAAAAGCCTCAAGAAACTCCCAGCTACAGGCTGGAAGAGCAGGACTTCCTCATCATCGGCAACAAACCTTCTTAATAATTTCAATGACTGAAACATTAAACAAAAAATCTTTTTAAAATGTCAGCTTAAAATACTTCGCTGCAGGGTCTCTTCTTTCTGATTGTAACAGAGCTGACCATGACCAACCATGACCAGCGTTTCAAGAGGCTGCATCAGGGTCAACTGGTCAAAAAATTTCAACTCCGTTCTCAGACCGACAAAACACCAGATGAAAGAGTGAACATTCTTCCCTTCTCATAATCATCATTTTCTCACTCTCCCTTGTGGTTCTCATATATACTGCTCCATTTTTTTTATACATCTCTTCATACATAAGTGCTGTACTCTACTTTATTGTAGACTTGATTTGGTATGTTCTTCCATGCATAATACTCCAGTTTTACCTTTAAGCTACTACTAGACACAGGTTAGCATCTTGTGATATATTTTTATATGTTTGTTTGTACCCCACATCTTGTGTATCAACACACTTTGTTAAATGATTTAATATTTTATAGTTTACATTGCTTTTTTAATGACTCTTTTGATACTCCTGATGTTATTTACTTTTTATATGTTTCTACTTTTTTTTTTTTTTAATGACTCTTTTGCTATTCTTTGTTGTTAGTTTTTTACTCATGTTTTTACATTATGTTTTTTATTGTGATTTTTAGACTCCTGAAGCAGGCATTGTTGCCAAAACATGGTGCCATGTCGAGTCCCATTTTATTTACAATTAAAGAATATTTTTCTACACTACATCTTCTTAGCTTTTTGGAGGAGTCCTGTTGATCATGCTACTCCTCTGTTGTTGCATTATCCCTCTCGTCGTAGTGGATCCAGTTTCTCCACCTTGCTGGCTGACTCCTAGTTGCTTTCAAGCACATCTCAATATAGATAGGCATCATGTAAAGATTTAGCTGCTGAGAGCACAACAAATGAAACTGGTTGTAAGGAATTAATAGGTCAGCTCAATAAGCTGGCAATCTAGTGTAGAATGTTCTGTGGGTTAGTAGCACAAATTTAAAGTCAATCCTAGTTGTTGCTGGTAACCAATGCTCAGATGTAAGAGGAGTAACATGATTCTGCACCCGTTGTAAATGTCTGGTCGTAGCCACTTTGACACCATGTAAAATTACAGTAATCTAATTTACTGATAACCAAAGCATGTACAAATGTCTGAACCACACAAATATCCAAGAACTTTTTGGTGGAATGTATTAATCTTGGGGCAAAAACAGCTTTGTATCACATTAGAAACATAGGTTGGGAAGAAGCAACATGCTGAACTAGCTCCAGTCCTTACCTTGATGTAATGGAGGTTTCCACAGCTCAAAGGGCACCTGATTTCTACTGAGGATATGAGTGCTGACAGAGATCTGAAAACAGCAGGTATAGTGGTGTTACCTAAATCAGGACAAAATCCCAAGCTTTGCAGGTCCTATCACCCAAGCTCACGTTTGAATTTTGTATATGAAAATCCTAGCTAAAATATTAATGAATTATCTGGTTCCCTACCTTCCTAAACTTACATATGATTGAATCAGTCTTTATGCCTGGCTACTTTGTAGGGAAGAGTGTTAGACCTAGTATGGTGGGCTAAATAATAACTTCCATCAGTCCTAGTAGCCTTGAACATGAAAAAAGCATTTGACTGCATAAATTGGGCATTTGTGTTCACGATGATGAAAAAAGGGAATTGGCCCTAGCTTCTGTCTATGAGTACAGTATATGTATTTGGGTTAATGGGGGGGGAAGGACACAGATGCTTTTGAATTGGGAACTTGGACCTGACAGGGATGTCCTCCATCACCCCTGCTGTTTGCTTTGTTGCTGGAACTTTCAGAAGCACAAGTAAGGGCCATGGAGGATAACAGTGGGGTATGTCACTTCAAAGATGATGTTACATGCTGATGATATCCTGTTTACTTTGTCCCAGCCCAGGATAAGATTGCCTGTTTTAGTTTAGGTATTGCAGAAGTATAGCACAGTTTCAGGATTAAAATTAACTATGACAAAGCTGAAGTCCTGAAGCAGGTGCTGTGTCCAGGAGCAGAGGAATCGTTGAGGTCCCACTTTTTCTTTAAATGGGCACATCAAAGTGTGAAATATTTGAGGGTGCAGATCAATCCTTATAAAATTTTGCATAACAGAGAAAGATTTAAAGTACTGGGGTATTTACTAATTTTCCTGGCTAGGAAGGATGGCGAATATTAAAATGAATGTGCTTCCTTGGCTCCTATATTTGTTCCTAGAACTCCCAGTTGAAGTCCTGGAGGGAGTTTTGCAGGACTTTCAAAGGACGGTCTTTCAATATATCTGGAGGCATAGACCACCAAGAGTAGCAAGGAATATTTTGTTTCAGGGAAAACATCAGGATGGGCTAGGAATCCCTAATCTGCTGTTTTATTATCAGGCTTCCCAAATTAGGGCTGCGCTAACATGATGACAGTTTACATTCTAAAGGGTGGGTTTGATTGGAGAACAAGACATTAGGGAACACCTTACTAGACAGTAGAGGATGGCTTCCCAAAGGGGGTAGGATCGTGGGGAAAATATGCCAATCCCATATACAAAACTTACCTTGGGGATATGGGATAAGGTTAAGTCTACTTTATTACAAGTAAGAAATAATTTTTTGGAGGGGGGGGGGGGGGGGGGGGGAGACTCAGCACCACTGAGTGTCACTCAAGCTTCAATCCAGCCTTTGAGATATTTACAAGGACCTTAAACCATAGATGAAGATACCCCCTGCTCAACTAATACCCAGATACCACTGGTTCAAGGAGCTGGCTGAAAAGCACTCAGTGGAGCATCTACCATCCACTTGGAGACAGAGAAAAATACTGAGGATTCAGTGGCTACCTTCAGGGGTGAATCACTTGTAACTTCTGTTTTTCTGTCTCCATCCACTAGTTGATGGACATAACCCACTTGTTCTGAACTGCTCTGGTAGAATGCTAAGGAATAAGGAAATTTGTCTCCGTAAACATTTATACCAGATATCAGGGTTGGCATCCTTTGGCCTTTACAGACTGGGGCAATTCCTTGGAGTGGATGGAACTATAATCAGTTTTGAAGAGCTGCAGGAAAACTACCAACTGGTGGAAAGTAATGGGTTATACTACTGGCAAGTCAGACATTGTTTTCAAGGAGATAACAGGCTAGCAGACTTGCAGAGAGCTCCATCACCTTTCAAAGAGTTTTGGGGGAAATTAGCAAGGAATAAAGGAGGGTTGTCTGGTCCCTATGCTATGTTACTGAACACAGTAGGTGGTGGGGAGGTTTCAGGATAATTGGCATAAGGATTTGGGGGAAATGATTAGGAAGGGTGGAAAGTGATCTTTCAAAACTGCAAACTTCCCCAGCCCGGTTACAGGAAATGGAATATAAAATACTTTATCAGATGTATATTACTCCTCAACACCTTAAAAATGGAGATAATGTACATGAGAGAGGATATGGGGCAACAGGGAGTTTCTACCACCTCTGCTGGGAATGCCTGGAGAACCAATAATTCTGGGCTTTGATTAGGGTGCTGATTCAGGAAATTACAGAGTGTAACTTTGCTTTGGAGCTAGACCTGTGTTTATTATTGGAAAAGGCCAACCATGCTTAACAGAACTGAGGTGGTACAAAAACTGATGGACATACATACACTAAATGGAATGTATTGACTATACAAAAGTTGATGGACCACAAAAAGTTTGGGATCCCTTCTTAATGTGATGGAGCTTACAGGTTGCTTCTTAGGGATGTGGATGGTAAGATTTCAAGGGTCAAGGTTTTATACAGAAAAACTCTACTCCAGCTGGAGCAAGGGATGGGCAATGTTGTATATTAATGAGAAGGAACTTGAGGTAGTGTTGGCATAACAACTTTGATACCTCTGAATATAAGTAAGTTTGTGATGAGTTCTATTAAGTTTTCCAACATGTCCTTTAACGGTTGCAGTATTGTACTTTTCTCTATAAATTACAAAAAAAAAAAAAAGAAACATGGGATTGAAAGTGTAGTTCGTTATCTACGATGACTCCCAATATTTTGACTGAAGATTTAATAAGTATTGGAAAGCCAGAAATAAATTTCCAGACAACAGTTACTTCTCTGGCTGCTATTACACCTTTGAGGTGACCCTGGATACAAACTAAGGAACGAACACCCATTTTAGTTCCAAGTTTGTTTTACAACAAATATTATCCCATGAATGAATTGTATATCATCATCCAATAATAGACAAATCATATATCTAAAGTCACAAAAAAAATCCATTAAGGAGTTGGGAGTAGATGTCAAGAGTTTCTAAAGGTTCTTCTCATTCCCAACTTCCATGCTGTAAGCCCTTGGTCTTCACTTCCAGGCCAAAGCCACCAACAGGTCATTTTTTCAGGCTATCCCTACTACTTTCATAGTAACATAGTAGATGACGGCAGAAAAAGACCTGCACGGTCCATCCAGTCTGCCCAACAAGATAACTCATATTTGCTGCTTTTTGTGTATACCCTACTTTGATTTGTACCTGTGCTCTTCAGGGCACAGACCGTATAAGTCTGCCCAGCACTATCCCCGCCTCTCACCCACCAGCCCCGCCTCCCAACCACCGGCTCTGGCACAGACCGTATAAGTCTGCCCAACACTATCCTCACCTCCCAACCACCGGCTCTGGCACAGACCGTACAAGTCTGTCCAGCACTATCCCTGCCTCCCAACCACCAGTCCCGCTTCCCACCACCGGCTCTGGCACTACCTTCACTGTATGAAAATTTCTCATGCATATTCATGAGAAATTTGGTATCCTGAAAACCTGACCTGCTAGCAGCCCTTGAAGTCTAAGATTGAAGACGCAAAGGGCAATTCTATAACTTGGAGCCTTACATGCCACTTACACGTATTATGTAAGGTCACGCCTAAGTGCTATAGTGTAACTGCAAGGGGGGGAGGTGGTAAATTGTGGGCTGAGTTTTGGCAGTTATGGGCATGTCTCCAACTTACATGCATACTTTATACAGTACTATAAAAAAGTTATGTGCTTTGCATGGCGCACTTGGGTGTGTAGTAAAGATCAGTAGGGTTGTGGATGGATCTTCCAACAAACACATACACAGTATGAAGGTCACAGGATATATTTATTGGATGAACAGGCAAGACTTATGCGTAACCATTTATACCTGCCATTGGCCTAAATTTAGGCTCACTAATTCAGGTTTATGCTAGTATTCTAGAACAGCATCTTAGCACAAAGATTCCATTACAGAACTGGTGCTCAGCCTAAATGGAGGTACCAAGTTATAGAATTGTCTTCCTTCCCAACCCCCCCCCCCCCCCCCCCCCCCCAAGGCTGTAAGCAGCTGAAAGACTCTCATCGCCCCCCCCCCTCCAAATCATTCTACCAGGGTCTCTCACTATTTACCTACAATACCTCTAGTCTAAGCCTATCCACAAGATGGTAAAAAGTTTGGGTTACATTACGTGGAGATTTAGTATTGTGAACTAATCATACATAACAGACCAGACCAAGTTCACCAAATACACCACACATTGAACTTGACAGGACTACTTCACACAATCATGAATATATCTCCTAAATATTAAAATGATATACAAGTTAATTCAGAAAGGTTTTATGTTTACTTTATTAGTTTAAAACTCAATGAAAATACTGTTAACAATCTTTAAAAAATTCACATTCACACATTATCAAAACATACAGTTAATTCTATAAGGCACTTAAAGATCAAACAACTCTTTGCAAACCTCTTAATACATGTTACATGGAGATGATTCCAGCTTAATTCAATCCATCTGCAGCAAATGTGGTAACACACCAGTTCAGAGAATAAGTTTTCATACTCTCCACACTGCCAATGTGTGGGAAAAATGTACCTGTAAATTTTGCACCAATTTTTAAGAGAATGAAAACAAGTACATATTTCACTTTGACATCTGCCTAAGGAAGATGTACCCATAGACACCTGCACATATCTTCCTGCAGGTATTTTGAGTCAAAAATGCGAGTTTTGAAAAAGCAAATCTGCATACATTGCTATTTTTGTCCTAACCCACTGCCAGGAATGCCTCCTCTCAGTGTAAGCAAAACGTATGTGTGCGTTTGTGTGTGTGTACCTGAATATATTTAGACAATTTTGAAATAGTATATTATCATTGGAAAACATTTGTAGACAATGAAATGGCTTTGAAAATTGCCTGTAAATGGGCTGAATTATACTCAGACATGGAACAAAACTTAATTTATCAGTTAGCTATGTTTTCCATACACCAAACTAAGACAAATGCTCATGAAATTTCCCTTGGCACAAAATGGTAAGAAAGTAGAACCCTTCACAGCAGATTCATACTTTCTGAATTTGCATGCATCTTTTGAATGAAGGGACTTCAACAGCTGAAAATGAGTATACCAACTGGATAGAGCATACAATGCCTTTAGGAGTGCAATGGAACATGTCCCATTGGGTAAAGTGTTCGAAGGAGGTGAACTACAAGCTCTTCCAATTAGTGACTGTTCTGATAAATTCATGCTCTTAAGTGCATACATAAGAGGAAACATACCTATTAAAGAAAAAGAGGGTTTGTGCATCAAAAGGTAAAAGTCCAACATCTAATGAACTGAACTAACCAAGCAAGCAAGCAGATGTTTTGTATTTCCTTGGTACTAAGTATAGAAGCCATGCGACCATGTGGGCCAACATCCCCGTTATTATTAATGGGAAAAGGCTTGAACTGGCAAAAAATGACTAATCCGTGACTAGTTTTTCTTATAAAAATAAGCCTGAAATGTGTGACCGTGCACTGGCACACAAAGCCACTGAAAACAACACATAATACCCAATAAAACTATCTTTTCATGTCATGTCCTTTCACTGTGCAGCAATGGTTAACCTAAAAAGTATTGAACTAATTGCAATGCTGAAGAGTGGACAAAAGTCAATTTTGATCATTAAGAAAAACATTTTTAGAATTTTAAATCAGATTTTAAAATTACTTTAAAAAAACATTAAAAGTGAACATATGCTTAGTATTTGTGATATTCTTGATCAAAGTTATTATAGTCTACGAATGTGTTTATTGCAGTATATGGAGATGAGAGAACAGACCTGATCAGTCTGTGCAGGTGGTATATAAACACAGCCAAACCATTACCTTTGTCAAGTGATGTACAGACAAAACGTCAATGAATAGCAAATGTGTGGGAAGTAGTAGATAATCTAATACAAATGCCAGGGAGAAGACAAAGGGATCCATTTCAAAGCACTTAGACTTACAAAGTTCCATAGGTTACTATATAACTTTATAAGTCTAAGTGCTTTGAAAATACGGCTCTACAGAACAGAAAATGCAAGTAACAGAACATAATCCTGCCGTCCTGAAGGGCAAAATGAAAACTGGGTAACAAAGAAATGGAAGGACTGGTTCCACCTGCTCCTCCAGGGTAGTAAATATTCTTTTTTCTAATGCCATTATTTTCTTAAGCACTCTCCATACTCCCTGACCATATGTTGTGTGGACTTCTAAAGTTACTACTTGAATTCTGATGTTTGAACAGAACCAATTTTGTTATGGTACTATTGTTTTAATGCAGTTAAAATAACAGGCACTGTTATTAGTGCATAATTTTCCTAACAATTTTATTAAATCATGATTTAAATAAATTTGATTTATCTAATTGGCCTGGTTGCCGCATGATCTATCACTTCACACAATCACCGTTATCAGGTCTGGTAAAGTTATCCCTATTTTGACATATCTACTCTTGATATGACAAGTATACTGGGCAAGTCACTTAACCCTCCGGTGCCCCAGGTACAACAGTAGTACAATGTACTACTTAGATTGTGAGCCCACTAGGGACAAACCCAGTACCTGTAAAATGAAACTGTAAACCGCTTAGGTCTAAGTGGTACATAAATATTTGAATGAATGAATGAATGAGTGGAGTGGAACGGGTGGAGGTGAAACAGTTTTTCTCTCATTCAAAAAGTACAAAGACCAGGTAACAGTGGTTAGTGTATCTGGGTTTAAAAATAGATTTGGACAAGTTCCTAGAGGAAAAGTCCATAGCCTGCTATTGAGATGGACATAGGGGAAGCCATTGCTTGCTCTGGGATTGGTAGCGTGGAATGGTGATACTTGTGATCTTGTATTGACCACAGCTGGAAGGACCATTGGTCTGACCCAGTATGGCTGTTCTTATGAATTTAAGTATTAGTGTGAAATTTTTTCTTTTTTGACTTTGCATGTTACCAGTGAAAAAGGGATAGCATTTTCACGCAAAAGGGCCCATTTTCTTTTAAAGTAAGCTTTAAAATAATGATCAACATCAACCAGGGGTCAGGTATCACCATCTTGAAAGACGGCAGAATCACTGAGGCAAGAGCAAGAAGGAATCAGTCCTACATGCTACTGGAGGGTAATGTTTTTGGCCGAGTGAGTTTTTTTTTTTTTTTTTTTTTTGGGGGGGGGGGGAACTCAGGACAGGAAATCTATTTTTAAAGGGGGGCTGGGACTTCAACGGAGTATATGCTTCTATTTTGAGCACTAAAATGGAGCTAGTGTGAGAATGGCATAAAGCCTAATAGACCACCAAGGATTTATTTTGGTTTTTAAACTTAAAGCCTCAGATGTGGGTCTAGGATACTGGCCCATCAGGGAGGTGCAGATTCTAACAGGACTGGCCTTAGAATAAGGGCTACTGCCCTCTAAAAAAACAAAAAACCCCACACACTCCCCTCTTGTACAGCAGTAGCACTAGCTCTTTTGAAGAACTGCCACAGCTGTTCTCTCCTCTACATTTTTTTTGTCTCTGTGAAATTTATTGTAAACCGCTTTGCTATATGTCTATAAAAAGGAGTATATCAAATACATTATACCATAACCATGCAAAGTTCATAGTCTTGGCAGCAGGCAAAACATTTTCTTTCAAAATGTAGCTATGGGCTGTAAACATGCCAGGAGTGAAAAGTGGCCATTAACCTACAAATTTAGGTGCACTTTTTATCAAGATATATTCCAAGTGTAAACTGATAGCTAGAACAGATTGGCTCCATACTCTGAAATACTGTTTCTTATGTAAATGATATGTAATTGAGCATTGCTGAAGAATGAACTCGATTTGTACCATGCAAAGTTTAGTTTATCCCTTTGAAAAACTTCCTTTTAGTGATCAAAGATGTTTACAAAAAAAATAAAATAAAAAGGATAATTTATTTACTCATTAGGTGTTTAGCTTTTGCCTAGGATAACATGTCTATCATGATAAGACAGTGGAAGCTCCAACTCATACACTTGAATTCCAAATTTAAATCAGGACCCTCTATTGGTTGTTATCTTTATTACCAGAAAAAAAACTGTTGCTCCTTGGGATCTAACATGAATTTAGATTTCAGTAAAACTTCTATACTATAAGTCACATGGCTGCCAAAGTACAAAAGCCGAACCTAAAGCCAACACCAAGCTGTGATATTAAAATCAGGAAATGTAATAACAAATTTTCAGTCCTGTTAGTCCAGCAGAAAGATGATTGATAGGCAGGACCATGGGAGAAATGTATTGTTAGCAGTACACAAAAACAACCCATCTTGAGAGAGTAAGTGCCTCAGACATTGCCGACTTCACAGCAGGTGTGAACAGCAGCATCGGGAGTCAGGACATGGACTGGATCTGGATTTTTAGAATTCCTTACTTCTCCTTTCGAAACTCAAGCTTATGGTGAGCTTTGGTAGGTTTCCCTGCCTAAGAAGTTTACACAATAGGTTTGTACCTGAGGCAATGGAGAGCCAAGTAAGTTGTCCAAGAACAAAAGCAGTGTCTGTGGGAGAATTGAGATTTGAACCTGGTTTCTATGTCACACAAATGAATGGGCACATGTGTACTCGGTCGAGTACAGCTCATACTTTTTTCCCCACATTGTTTTGTTTTAAGATTGCAACAGCCCTGGGATTTTTAAGATGAGTTTTTGTAGAAATAACATGTTTGGGAGGTAGGCAATCAATAGCCAGCACCAAAACATGTTTGGTGGATGCATGTAAGTACAATTTCCCCTCTCTCCTTACTGGTTAAGGCATTTCCCATGGATTTTAAAGCTACAGGTTTCACTCAAGCATTTTGAAAACTATTTATTGTTACAATTGAGGTATGCAGTGTAACTGAAGCCTTGTGCAATTGTACAAGGGTGCTTTTAAGTTTGTTTTCTGGTTATTGGGTAACTCCTGTTCCAGTAGGTTTACAGAATTTCTCACACTAGCCAAGTCTATGACATCTGTTGTGGCATACAATGAAAAAGGCACTGCTTATTTATTCTTAAATTTACAGTCCAAGGAAAATGACATTTCATGAAGTTACTACTGCAGCAAACCATGAAGACGTGGGTAAACCGTAGTAAAGTTCCATAAAATATTGAGTAAAAAGTTACTTTTACTTTTACGGCCTAGTTATGTAATTACTTGCTTTCACAAGCCACATGGTGCCAGTCTGAGGCGACAACAGTTCTGCTCTAAACATACTGGATCACAGTACTCATCTTGCTAGAGGCAAACTATTAGGTGAAATTTAACTGAGATATATTCAAAGTCTAACCTGATAACTAGAATGAATTCTGCAGTGAAGATTCTTCAAGTGCTTGCATATGTCCTCCCTCGCAAACACCACTAATTGAATGCCTGAAAGGGTCATTGACAGGGGACCTTTTTCTTCTCATCTTCGTTGATGAACTAGACTTAGCTAGTCCCGGGAACAGATTCTGAACACACACAACCCCTGGTCATGTCTAACAGGCAAGACAACCAGCCCATGAGTAATAAGGAGAAAAGAGCTCTGAATGGGTATCTGTCATGAAAGATGAAATTGAACAGGTAAGACCTCCTCTGGATAAAGGGAGGGTAGGAAGGAAAGAAACAAACAAACAAAAAAAGGTCAGCAGCATCTCAGTCTGCAGTTTAACAGCAAAAGGTGTGTCAGTGTCTCAGACACAAACTGATATTGATTTTATTTAGATTTTGCTCACACCTTTTTCAGTAGTAGCTCAAGGTGAGTTACATTCAGGTACTCCGGATATTTCTCTAAGTTTGTACCTGAGGCAATGGAGGGTTAAGTGACTTGCCCAAGATGGAAGTTACATAACCAGCCCAATACAGAAATGGCAGAAGACGGATCCATCCTGGTAGACTTTGCACTATCATTAAATGAATTCCCCTGGGTCTTCAGCAGAAGAGGAGGTGAGTTTTGTTGCAGGTACTATGGAAAGCCGATAAAGACACATTCACTGTGGGAAAATAGAAGCACTACAGGAAGGAGACAGACAGGCAAAATATTTCCGTTCCAAGCAAATGTAAATCTGCTCAATATGGAAATGGGTTGAGATTTCTTTTTCAAATTTTGCATGTTTTGAGAGGCTCGTTTAAAACAAAAAAAAAAAACCACACACACACACAAAACAAGAGCCCAGCAGGCTAATAAAACGTAGTTACAGTCAGGTACAAGGCAGCCAGAAACTGGGCAATGCTGAAGCACCTAATGTCTAGTGCAAGATTAGACAAAAAGACTACTAGACAGATTTTACCCGAGGTCCACAAAATCCTGGTCTGAGTAGTACTTGCTGCAACGTACCAAAATTTTCAGGTCCTCACATTATCAGTGCATTTTCTGCCTCAGAATCAATGGTGCCACTTTCTTCTTGTTAAGGTGCTGGTTTGTCCACTTGTTTTGTCTCTTTCACCCAAGAAGAACCTTCTGCATTCTGTGTGCTGCGATGCTAGCCTCATCCTCGGAGTCTGATTCACTCTGAGAGTTGGAGCTGCATGGGGAGGAGCACTCCGGAGAGCACAGATAGTGCATCAGAGGAAGCCGGTATTTCCCACAAAAATCCACAAATTTGATCTGTCGAACACAGGAGTCGAAGTACACACCTGTAGGAAACACAAGGATACATGAGGAAAATAGTTGACACAAAAAGTTAACAGCTTCTGAGGGCTGTTATGTGTACTGCCGATTAATATCTGTGGCCTTGGCTAAGTGGCACCCTGTAGTTAAATTGTAAAATTCATCCTTTGAAACCTGTTCAGTGCCATCCAATGGTTTGATATACTTAGCTCCATTTCACTATTCTTTCCAAACAGAAGGTTTATGTGCCACTCTATTCAAACCATACCCTCTCCTTTCTCCTCCAGGTCAAAGACATACACAGAGACGAGCCAGATAACAGGCACACACACAGATTAAGGTGCTGACATTTAGGGAAAGGGAAATGGGACTTGATATACCGCCTTTCTGTGGTATTTTGCAACTACATTCAAAGCAGTTTACATATATACAGGTACTTATTTTGTACCTGGGGCAACGGAGGGTTAAGTGACTTGCCCACAGTCACAAGGAGCTGCAGTGGGAATCGAACCCAGTTCCCCAGGATCAAAGTCCGCTGCACTAACCACTAGGCTACTCCTCCACAGAAAAAAAAGAGAAAAAGATAGATGCTGTAAGTCAACACCATTATACTGGGTCTGCATACATTGAAGACCGAACAAATGTGATAATTCACCGGTTTATTCTAATATGATCAAGCAGGACTCAAAACCCATTTGAGTGAAGTCCACAATAAAAAAAAAGCAGCATCAATTGAAAGGGACATATATGCAATGACTGAACACAAAGAATTAAGGCATAAACCCCCAAAGTGTTAACATCACAACTTCTCAAGTTTAATTATTGCCCATCCAGAGGAACAAAAATAAGGGAGGAAAGTCACCAGGCTGGGAATTGGGAGAAATGACAGGGTATGTACAGAACAAAGCTTACCTGCACACTTAGGGTTGGGGCATTTGCTGGCAAGGTCCAGGTAGCGGAGGAGGTTTTCCGGGAGCTCACAGCGACTATAGGCAAGGTTACGGCTTTTGATTACTCGACCTGACAGTTCTAACAGACTTGGAGGATCATACATCAGATCACGGACAAAACGCACCACTAGTGGGTTCCCACGCAGGCTTAGCTCCTGTAGATGGATCAAACTGAGGATCTCACGGGGCAGGTATGTAAGCAGGTTATTGTGCAGGCTAAGGGAGCGCAGTGAGTGCAACCTGAAACCAATGAAAGAGACTTCTATCAGGTGTTAGGAGTGAGACCGCTACTTTCAACAGGAAGTTGGATGCTCTTACCATACGTGGTCTCTGATGCACTTTTCTTAATGAAAACTGGCCACTAAGGCTCTGTGCCTTATGACAGCAATTGCTCTTTTCTTGATAAATGATTGAATGTCATTTAAAAAAAATTATTAGCTTGTTTAAATTCTATTTTGCCTCTGTTTAGTCTTCTTTCTAACCCATCTTCCCCAACTCTCACCCACCTAGGTACATCTGAAATTATAGTCAATTAAGCCAATTAAGTGGAGAAGAGACAAATCTGTCACCACAGGGTGTTTTCATCAGCAAATGATTCAGCATAAAAAAAACATTTTGCAGTTCAATGAGATGCACACAAAAAATAAAAGCATACAATTATAAAAAAAATAATCGTAAAGCTTTTTATATATTAGTTTAGGTATCCATACTGCTTTAGCAACTTTAAATAACTAAACAACTCGCTAATACTAAGATACAGAAAGCAGTCTCGCAGCATGATGGGTACAATCCAGTCTTTTGCACTAAGTGCTAAATGTACGATTACCTCCTAGCTGGTAAGAGCTTGTTTTTATGAGGGGTGGGTAGTTGAAATATCTTATTTATTAAGTGGGAATGCAATTCAAAGGTAATCAATGAAAAGAAAACCACAACAGCATCTCGGCTAAGGGAGGCTGAGCCTAGGGAATCTTGCCTACCTCTCGGCAGTCCTGGAAGGAAACAGTAAATATAACCTAACATAAAATCTGTTTTACTGTTTTGGGATCTTGCCAGGTACTTGTGACCTGGATTGGCCACTGGTAGAAACAGGATACTGGGCTTGTTGGACTTTTGGCTTGTCCCAGTATGGAACGCTTATGTTCTTACTAAATGATTTTTTTCTTTAGTAACCCTTCTGATCAGATTAAGTGAGTGTGCACCATTTGATGTAGTACTGATTTTTTTTTTACTGGGACAGTAATTGTGTGACCACTAATTCTTCTCTTCCAATGCCTCTCAGAGAGCAATTGCTTGGTTACACTGATGCTCCAAGTCATTTCAGATAGATGAAGTGGGACAGCCAAGTACTCACTGTGCCAGTTGAGGGGGGACACTCTGGATCTTGTTATCACACAGCACCAGATAGCTCAGGTAACGCAGATTTGCTAGCTCTGGGGGTATCGAAGTGATGAAATTCCCCCCAAGATACAGGAACTCCAAACTTAAAAATCAAGGAAGAGAGCAAAAGAAAAAAAAAAAAGTTTTATTTTTATTGCATAATGTACATTATTTGTAGTTAATATCAAGTTTGATATCACGCTTCATCTAACATCCCAAAGCATAAAAAAAACCAAATAAGCCATATAAGAATTTGTTATGACAGTGTCTTTCAGCTTGGAGGCTGGTTAACTCCACAAAACCACTCTCCAGAAATGCACAGTATTGAAATATGGTGTGATCCTCTCAGGAATCTCTCCATCCCATTTTCAATGGTTATTCTTTGTTATAGCAGGGCATCACCAGACACTCAATTACTTCTGGGGAATTTTAGGTGGGGTGTGGGTGAATTTATGTGCAAGAGACATGACAAGCAGAGAGTTAGAATGAGCTCTGTGGCATCAGCTTCATCAACTCGTACTGCTTCTGCAATTCAGCATATCAATATAATGTATGTTAAAGGGTACAATAATCCTGTAATTTAAAGAACTACCTAACACATTAAGTCCAATTTCCATGTTACACATTACAAAAAAGTGTTTCTTAAGCAACAGTTATGAGACTTTGCACAGCTGGAACCTTTAGACCTTAGCAGACCGACACTTGTGAAGGATGATGTACTTGACAGAAGAGCCTCTGGCCTTCCTGCCTCCTCTCCCCCAGTTGCTAGCTAAGTGCACACATTCTCTTAGGAGTAGCCTAGTGGTTAGTGCAGTGGACTTTGATCCTGGGGAACTGATTCCCACTGCAGCTCCTTGTGACTCTGGGCAAGTCACTTAACCCTTCATTGCCCCTGGTACAAATAAGTACCTGAATATATATATGTAAACCGCTTTGAATGTAGTTGCAAAAACCACAGAAAGGCGGTATAACAGTGCCGCGTATGCCTTGTAGCGCTATAGAAGTGATAAGTAAGTCCCATTTCCCTTTCCGTTTCCTATCTATCTACAGGAAATGTTAAGCCTCCCTAAAGCAGGGCTTCCCAAACTGAGTCCCAACTCCAAATGAAGTCACAAAACCCACCTTTGGGGTTGTAGCCTTGGCAGGCTGTACATATAAACGTCACTAGCTTGTGCCTCCGGGGGTTGTGTGGTTGGCTGTAAAAATGGGGTCACAGACCACAGAAAATTTGTTAATTGCTGACTTAAAGCGTTTGCAGAAAGTTGATCTATGCAGTCCCTCAGAGGCTGATAGAATAAGTAGTGTTAAACTGTATACACCAAACACTGGGTTGTGTGAACCTTTCTTACGCATATAGCTTATATAGACCAATTCAGGAAGGACTTTTATGCACAACAAACGTGTATATATGTCATCCGCTTACTGCCTTTAAATAGAAATGTGGTGACTATTACCTCTCAATAGAGAGAAATGCACAAACACCCCACAGGCGTTTGTTTTTTTTGTTAAATGCTAGGACATGATCTTGATCTAAGGTACAGAGTAAAGAACTAGTTACTGTGCCAACATGATTTTCCTGCTCTTCTCATCTAACTTTCCTGATAGGCAGACCCCCCTGCCAACACCAAATATATTGAAAACACATACAGCAGCCAAATGGAGCCCACTCCTGACCTTGAATATATTATAATATGATGATATAGAGAGAAATCAGCACCTTCATCCGGTGTGTTTGTACAATGTGTCATATATTTATTTGTTACATTTGTATCCCACATTTTCCCACCTATTTGCAGGCTCAATGTGGCTTACATAGTACCGTAAAGGCATTTGCCATATCAAGTTATTACAGTAAAAAAAAAGAACTCCAGAAGTGTGGATTACATATACACTTGATGGCACCCAGGCATAACAGCCCAGACAAAATAGCCCTCCTAGAACAAAAAAAAAACCATCACAAAAAAAGGGGGGGAGGGGGGGCTAATTTGTCGAGGGCTATATTGTGGGCAGGCCGTTTTGACAGTGGCTGTTAGGAGCTATTATGTCGGGTGCTTTTTTGTCGAGGCTATTTTGACCGAGTACCACACTCCATATATTTGTTCAAACATGAATTTGGTTTGAAAAACAAAACACCAATCTCAAATACATGCTCAAGTGTAGGGGTTCCCCATCCCTCCTCCTCCAAAAACATTTCCCTCAGTCTATTTCTTGACCTGTGGCTTGATGCAGTGGAGACTCCACGGCTGTAGCTTGGGGGATCCCTAATTTAGCACAATTCTTTTTATTAAAAGGTATACCTTGTACTGTGATGCAAGGAGTTAGTGCCCTTTAGTCTCAATATTAATAAACGATGTCCATGTTTTTCTTAGACACACACATTCCTTGAAGAGCTGAACATTCAGTGCTGCCATAGCCATCACTTAATATTCCTTTATTCACTACCCCTCAGAGATGACAGGTCTCTTGTCACTGAATGGACGAATCACTGCTGAAGGCCGGTCAAATTAAAATCTATGTGCATATTACTGCATCTTTTTTAATGTCACAGTCATTTGCATGGCATATGTTTACAACACCACGTTAAACCAGTGCTTCCCTATCTTTTTGTGCCTGTGACCCCCCTGGAGGTGTAGAATAATGATGTACCTATGAAGAGCCCACCCTTGGTTGTGACCCCAACAGCAGGTTTTGTGACTCAATTTGGGAAGCTCTGCATTAAACTATGCTCTGATTTTCAGCGACAGTCTCAAAGCAGTTCATTAATCTGATCAGCCTGTCAGTGAGAAAGGGCTCCTTACTCCAAACACATTTTAAAAAATTACAGATTGTGAAAGGGACCAGGCCAAGTAACAGACACACTTTGGTTAGTTCATAATAGGAAGAGATACGATAGTGCCACCACCTGCCCCAATGCTATGAAAAACACTGGATGAAGTACTTTTGCAAACTAATCATTGAACTGTCATGCTCTTCCACTCTTTCGCTTCTCTGTGGAATATTTAGTCACACTAATGCTATTTACATGAAGGGAGCATGCCTACATGGGGACTGGACTAATGTCACAACTCATCACCTAAAAGCAACAGATGAGAGGGGCACCTACACTGAATTCAGGACACAGCTAGGGAGCTTTTCAATTTCCTTACAAGACAGGTTATGACGATGTACCCTAAAAGGCTCTACCGGACCTTCTCAAATAAGCAATTCTAGTTCCATGAATTTTAAGATTTCAGTCCAGCAGGTCAAACATCTGACCTGCAAAAGTCACAGTGGGGAAGAGGAGAGGAACTGCAGAGGTTAGTTTCAGACTTCAGAACAGGAAGCTGACCATAAAAACTCATAGGAAGACATTAAACACCCATTGTGGCTGAGGTAATTTGGGGCTCAGCACTTGCCTGTAACATAAAACTTGGCAAAGTCTTAAAATAAATGAGGTACATCAGAAAGCAAAAAAATTCAGTCTCAATTTATACACATCCACCACAAACAGTGCACATACAATACTATAAGCTGGCAAAGGACACAATGTGCTTTGAAACCATGCTGGCCTTATGACTAAGTGACACATTCTTAGGGCAGCCCCCCCCCCCCCCCCTCCACTCAGCCTCTTATTGCTTCCCAGTGCTATCAAAGCCAAGATTACTGGGAAGGAAGCCACAGAATTTTATCAGGAGTTTCTTTCCCTCACATGCATTTTTTTTTTTAAATTTTCCCTCTTTTGACAAAAAAAAAAAAAAAATAATCCTTTTCATCTTTGTTTGCATTCATCTAGGTTCCCACTCCATGTTTTAGCATCCCTGGGAGAAAGATCTAAACTCGCCCAGTAGGATGTGGACTGAGACGGAGCAGCCAAGGCAGTTTCACTTGAAAACCAGAGACACAGCCAAGCCACTAAGGACCCTATTCAACAGAACATCCATCACAGGAACAAAACAGCAAAGCACCATCCAAACTCTGAACTCTAAATTCCTCAACTGGCCCTGGCTCAGGAAACGCAACAGAAGATGGATGAATGAGAAGTAATACAGGATGTTAAGCAGCTCATAGATTACACACTATCCTGATTCAGTTCTAAATCTTCACTCAAGCTCACCTCATCTTAATGGGATGACAGAAAAATTATGTCTTACCTCATCATTTTTCTTTCCTTTAGTTCTACAAGACCAGTCCAGAACAAATGGGTTATGTCCATCCACCAGCGGAAGGAGACAGATATAAGATTGCCAAAATAGGACCAGACTACAAAGATGCACACAAACTCTACCAACTCGTGCACAAACTAATAGATACCACACCGGTTACCACAGCCAGCACAGACACCCCATCGGCTGACCAACTTGCCAAATACTTCAATGAGAAAATAATAAAACTTCGATCTACAATACCACTCAATACTACTAATCACGAAAAATTCATGGATTGCCTGGATCCTACTCCCGGTGAATACCCAGCAGATCGAACTTGGAATGACTTTGATCTGCAGACTGAAGATACCATCATTCAAGCACTCAACAAATTCTCCAAAACCCATTCCAAACTGGATATCTGCCCCAGTAACCTAATAAGGTCCGCTCCCAAACGCTTCATAACAGACCTTACGTCACACCTGAACTACATGCTACAACACGGATTCTTTCCCAAGGACAAAGGAAATATACTACTTACACCCATACCCAAAGACCTAAAGAAAAAATTAAATGACACAACCAACTATCGACCAGTAGCATCCATCCCCCTGATAGTAAAACTAATGGAAAGTATGGTAACCAATCAACTTACAAACTACCTAAACAAATTCACGATACTACACGAATCACAGTCAGGATTTCGATCCAATCATAGCACTGAAACAGTGCTAACCACCCTCATAACCAAATTTAAACAACTAATTGCAACTGGAAACAATGTGCTACTCCTACAATTTGATATGTCCAGCACGTTCAACATGGTCAGCCACCAAATACTCCCGAACATACTAGACTACTTCAGGATTGGAGGAAACGTACTAAAATGGTTTAAAGGCTTCTTAACAACAAGAACTTACCAGGTGATTTCAAACTCAAAAACATCAATACCATGGAAACCTGAATGTGGAGTACCACAAGGATCACCGCTCTCACCAACTCTTTTTAACTTAATGATGACACCTTTAGCCAAATCGCTATCTAACCAAGGACTCAACCCATACATCTATGCAGACGATGTCACGATATACATCCCGTTTAAAAAAGACATAACCGAAATCACAAATGAAATTACACACAGCTTCCAAATAATGAACTCATGGGCAGACGCATTCCAACTAAAGCTAAACGCAGAAAAAACACAATGTCTTATCCTGTCCTCACAATACAACACAAACAAACCCAATACCATAAACACCTCAGATTACACCCTTCCGGTCTCAGACAGCCTGAAAATTCTGTGAGTCACAATTGATCGAAATCTCACACTCGAAGACCATGCAAAAAATACAGCAAAGAAAATGTTCTACTCAATGTGGAAACTTAAAAGAGTCAAACATTTCTTCCCAAGGGAAGTATTCCGCAGCCTAGTACAATCAATGGTGCTAAGTCATCTTGACTACTGCAATGCCATCTATGCCGGATGCAAAGAACAAATCATTAAGAAACTTCAAACCGCACAAAACACAGCAGCCAGACTCATATTTGGGAAAGCGAAATACAAAAGGGCCAAACCCCTAAGAGAAAAACTACACTGGCTCCCACTAAAAGAACGAATTACGTTCAAAGTTTGCACCCTGGTCCACAAAATCGTTTACGGGGAAGCCCCAACCTACATGTCAGACCTTATAGACCTACCTACCTATTAGGAACGCAAAAAGATCATCACACACATTCCTCAATCTCCACTATCCTACCTGTAAAGGACTAAAATATAAATCCACATATGCGACCAGTTTCTCATACATCTGCACGCAACTATGGAACGCACTACCGAAGGCCATAAAAAGAACGCAAGACCTAACCATCTTCCGAAGGCTACTGAAAACAGATCTCTTCAAAAAGGCATACCATAAACATCCATCTTAAATTCTGAATAATAATGCTATACACGATCCATGCTAAACCGAAATCTCATCACAAGACTGATTAACCTTCTTCTCATTTATGATCAAGCACTACCACTTTAAACCTTATGCCGAATAGGGTCTCTCTACAGTCAAAGACCAAATGTATGTTCAACCAACGTAACCTACATGTTATACCTTAATGTATTCTTCTTTACCATGTATGTATGCACATGGTATATATATACCATGATCAGTTCCATATATGCTATATACCATGTATGTATGCACCTTAACGTAACACCACTTGTAATTTTGTTACCCGGAAATGACAACCGCCATTACGGCAAATGTAAGCCACATTGAGCCTGCAAATTGGTGGGAAAATGTGGGATACAAATGCTACTAATAAATAAATAAATACATAAAATATTTTGGGATAAAATCACATCATATTTTATTTATTTAAATTGCTGGCACCTCCAGCATTCTAACAATTGGTCTCGACATACACTATCACACACACACATCTGTTAATATCCAATTAGAGTGGCTCATCTTTATAGCATACTACAGTTTATAGATCTGTATTTAAGGAGGACTTGGGGCCTAATTCAATAAGCCCTCCCCCCCCCCCCCCCCCCCCCCCAGAATAAAGAAAAAGAGGGGGGGAAAGAGTTTTAATATAAATCACAGTTCCTCGATTAGGCTGAATTCAACTCAGACAAGTCCTATTAGATTTATTCAAGGGCTAATACTTAAGGATTATACAGTGGTCCTTCTTTATAACAAACTCATTTAGGAGCAGTATCATTCCCTTCAACATGTTTGCAATCAGGATATCTGAAAAAGAATTTTAGAACTACACAACATTTGAATTTAAGATCAACAAACTTATAAACCTTAATAAAAACATTGGTGCTCTCATTTATCACACACAGAGTACCCCCCCACCAACCCTCCCCCCCCCCCCCCCCCCCCAAGAACTAGTGACTATGCCTCTGTCATCCCATGTGTTAGAACTATAACATAGTAACATAGTAGATGACGGCAGAAAAAAAGTTTTCCACAATACACAGGCAGCTTCATACCATGCTGATTTTATACTTAAGTGCTATTTCTTCAGTGGTCAGATAAAGGGAATAAAGCTTGGAAACTTAGGGACCTGTTTACTAAGGTGCATTAGTGTTTTTAGCACGCTTACACTTAGCGCATGCACTAACCATGTAGGTGCCTATAGAGATATTGTAGGCACGTACATGGTTAATGCATGTTAAAAACTTTAACATGTCTATAAAGCTGCTTAGTAAACAGGGCCCTTAATCACAGACGTACTCAATTGGAGCTACTCAAAGGGAGAAACTGAAGTCTGTGCACAATCTCAAGTTGTTTTAAAACAAAACAACACTGAGAACACTAAGGGCCTCTCATGAAGCCGCCCTAGCGGTTCCTGTACGGCAATGCTGACGGAGCCCATTCAAAGTGAGTGGGTTTTGTCGGCATTGCGCACTAGGAACCACTAGCGCGGCTTGATAGAAAAGGCCCCAATACAGGTGTGCTCTATGAATGTGCCTTAAATGCCCTCATTTCATTCTGGATACCTTAGTCAATTGCTCAACATCAAAATCTTGGTAAATGTATAAGCTTAAAGGCTCTCAAGGTCTAACCACTGAAATGGAAAAACTTGAGCAAAGGTGAGCAAAAGAAAGGTAATAAGTTCATGCAATTCACTGTCTAAACAACCTATCCAGTAAAGCTCAAGGCATGTGTTAAAGTGCACAGACACCACATAAAAGGCACAGCAGCGGCTGCTGCAAGAGGCATAGGCAAAGCAGGTGTTAGACATGTTAGTGCCCAGGGCAGGAATTATGGAGAGGGCCCCCAAAGCCCACTGGCAGGCTGTGCCTCCTTTAGCTTCAAGCAGGTTTGAGGCCTTCTGTGGCATGGGGGCCCAGGAAGAAATTGTTTGCAAAGGTTATAACCCACCAAATCACCATGTGTCAAGGTGGGATACAATCAAACATTTACAGCATGTTATATTATGTTCAGTACTTATGTCCCATCATATCCGTGATAAAGCGGGTTCAAGGAAGGTATCAAACAAGTAAATACAGCATCAAAACCAAAAATATAAGTATACAATGTTACAGTACAAAATTACAAAAAATAGGATTTGTGAAATAAGTAAAATTTTAGCATCTTTTGAAAATTAACTAGAAGACTGACGAATGTTTAAAGGCAAAGAGTTCCATACTTTCACTGAACGATAACTAAAGGATTTATTATGACCAGATTTAACGCTCGCTCTTCACAGAAGGAAATGCTAGATGAAGGCGATCATCATTTCGACAAGGCGATACAAAGGCATTATAACATCCTCATTTTTGTTTTCCATTCCTTTCCTAATACCCAACATTCTATTTGCTTTCTTAGCCGCAGCAGCATACTGAGCAGAAGGTTTCAACGTATCATCAATGACGACACCTAGATACCTTTCTTGGTCCGTGACTCCTAATGGTGAAACTTGCATGACGTAGCTATAATTCGGGTTTCTCTTTCCCGCATGCATCACTTTGCACTTGCTCACATTAAACGTCATCTGCCATTTAGACGCCCAGTCTCATAAGGTCATCTTGTAATTTTTCACAATCCTCCTGCGATTTAACGACTTTGAATAATTTTGTGTCATCAGCAAATTTAATTACCTCGCTAGTTACTCCCATCTCTAGGTCATTTATAAATATGTTAAAAAGCAGCAGTCCCAGGACAGAACCCTGGGGAACCCCACTAACTACCCTTCTCCATTGAGAATACTGACCATTTAACCCTACTCTCTGTTTTCTATCTTTTAACCAGTTTTTAATCCACAATAGAACACTACTTCCTATCCCATGACTCTCCAATTTCCTCTGTAGTCTTTCATGAGGTACTTTGTCAAACGCCTTCTGAAAATCCAGATCACAATATCAACCGGCTCACCTTTATCCACATGTTTGTTCACCTCTTCAATGAAATGTAGTAGATTGGTAAGTCACTACATCCATGTTGACTTTGTCTTATTAATCCATGCTTTTGAATATGCTCTGTAATTTTGTTCTTAATAATAGTCTCTATCATTTTGCCCAGCACCGACGTCAGACTCACCTGTCTACAATTTCCCGGATCTCCTCTGGAACCTTTTAAAACAAATCGGTTACATTGGCCACCCTCCAATCTTCTGGGACCACGCTCGATTTTAAGGATAAGTGATATATTACTAACAATGTAAACAGGCAACCAGCGAAGCTCTATCAACAACTGAGAAACATGATCATATTTAGACTTGTGTATCAACTTGGCAGCACTATTTTGAATTAACCATAATCTACAATCAACACAATAACACACAAACTCAGAAGAAACAGATGGAAATTAACAAAACTCTAACAAAAATAGCACAAAGGAAATACCACCTGGAGAGGCAGTTACAAAAACACCGGTACGGCAAGCAGGATAAAATTTATTTACATATCAAACGCAGCCACGTATTGTTATTTTTTTTTATTGATGTAGTCTATAAATGTTTTTTTTAGATTACCCCTGATGTAGGCTGAAGTTGAAACATGGCCAAGTTGGGTTGATGTGTAAATATATTTTATCCTGCTTGCCATACTGGTGTTTGCTGTTTTGCGAATGGCCCTCCTACAGCTGTCACTCCAGGTGGTTTTCCTCTTTCACTGCATAGTCAATACTTTCTTCTAAACAGGCCTTTAAAAACCTATGAAAATGACTAATGTTGTGTGAAGTGCCTCCCCTGTGGAACAGGCTACCAGTCGCATCACAAGAAAAGACGGGTGCATAGATTAGAGTAAGCCTACCAGTAACCAAAGGAGCCACAGTGTACGTAGTCTGTGAACAAATACATGACAGCCGACTCGTTATATGTGGCCGAAGTGAATGAAAAAAAAATGAAGACATGAACACAATCGTCATTTAAACAAAGAACCTAAGCACCTTATATTATATATATGTTGTTCAATGAGCAACCAGTGAAGCCATATCAGAGCCGGGGTGATAAGAACATAATAGCCATACTGGGTCAGACTAATGGTTCATCTAGCCCAGTATCCTGTTTCCAACAATGGCCATGCCAGGTCACAAGTACCTGGCAGAAAGCCAACTGCAAAGACTGAAGAATAGAAGTGGGCAAGCCATGCAACATTACATTTCCCAAATCCATACAGGGCATAAGCGCTTGAACCATATTATGGAAATCAGATTCTGTTAAAATAGGATACAAGTGTCTAAGTATCTTCAGCTTGTGAAAAGCGTTCTCGACTGCAGTGGTTACATGTGGTCAGAAAGGCAGGTATATATCCAACAAAACACCAATATACCGAAATTCTCCGCACACAGAAAAGTCCATGTCAGTTGTAACAAGCAGTGGAACAAAAGAGGGATTTAGTTTTATAACAACTTACCATCAGGCCAAGAAACAGCACCAAACCATCAAAGAACTGATCATACTCCACATGCACTGGCTTAGGAGTGAGATTCATTTCTGTCATACTATGCAAAAAACTAACTCATCTGGAGAAATTGCCTCTGGTCACCTTGAGGACCATCCCCCAGGGCAATAGGGGCATATAATAAATATGTCATCTAATTAAAAAAAAAAAAGACCTTAGGCCCTAATAACATCACTTAAAGAACATAAGTAAAAATTGGAAAGTAATGCAGAGAGGGCTGAGCCCTGAGGCACTCCACATTTGATAGGGCACCATGAAGACTCCAATGTCCCTTATGAACCTGCTGTTTTGCGATCCTGCTGCTGCACTGTTTGTACCTCACTGGTAGGCAGATGTGAGGTGGAAGTGGAATCCCCACCGTCTTGCAGCCATAAGGGATTTACAAGTTTACACACAGGTCCAGATGGTGTTTAAGGAGTCTACTGAGAGGAATGGGAGTGTCAGAGGACAGATCCTGGGTAGACCTCTGAAAGACCCCTGAAGAAGGCCTCTTGGCCGAAACACGAACCGTGTAGGGTCTTAATAAATCATCATTTTTGACTGTTAACATCTGTGACTTCAGTCTGGTCCTTCTGAATATCTTCCACTTGACTTGTTGTTTCCTTGTACCCCACTAACACCAGCCCTGGGCATAGATGAAGTGGAGGAGTAGCCTTATGGTTAGAGCACCACTTGACATCCAGACCTGCCTGGTGGTTCAAATCTCACTGCTGCTCCTTGTGATCTTGGGCAAGTCACTTAATCCTCTATTGCCTCAGGTACAAAATTAGATTGTGAGCCCTCCATGGCCAGGGAAATACCCAGTGTACCTGAATGTAACTCACCTTGAGCTATAACTGAAAAAGGAGTGCACAAAATCAAAATTTAAAAATAAATACATAAATAGGTACCAACATTTCAAAGCTGACAATGCCAATCAAAATAAGTTACCCTTTCCTGAGTACAATGAAGGCACTTACTCAATACTGGGGGTGCCCAGCACCAGCTGGCTTCTATGGTAAGAGATGGCAGTCAGTGGAAGAGCAGTTGAGCACCAAAAAGACATTTAGACTTAAGATTAAACCCAAGCCCCCTTTATTGTGTGCAGACATTTAAGAAATCACTCTCCCCCTCCCCCCACCACACACACAGTAGGCTACCTAAAAGTGTTCCCCCCTCAGGAACGTACCTGTTCAGATTCTCGATCTCAGCGGGGATGCTCTTCAGCCGGTTCCCCCCCATAGAGAGGGACTTGAGGGTCCGCAGCTCCAGCAGCTGGCTAGGCACTTCCTCGAAGCGGTTGCCGCCCAGGTTGAGCACCTCCAGCCCCATCCTCCCCAGTTCCTTAGGCAGCGAGAATTGGTCCAGCCGGTTATTCTTGGCCAGCAATGTCCTCAACTTAGCCAGGCCCAACAGAGCCTCGCCGACGAAGGCCAGTCCGTTATTACTGATATCCAGCAGCAACAACTGGGAGAAGGAAGCAACCGTGTCCGGCAGCACCAACAAACGATTGTGGGGCAACAGCAACTGCTGCACCTCCCTCCGGCGCTCCTCGGCCACAGTGTCAGCGCTCAGAGTTTCTAGCCCCAGCCGAGAGAGGTTCAGCACGTTTTCACCGTCCGCCGTTTCTTGCTGCTGTGCCTCCATTGCTGCCGGTGGAAGATCCACACGACCTAGTACCAGGCTTGCTACACTTCACTGAAGTGGCTTCAGAACTTCCCAGGCACCCAACTTACGCAACTTCCGGGATGGTAACTCGAGCTGCGTCCGCCCCGCTATAGCGTTGCACCATACTGACCACCAGCAGCCTTGAGCCTCGGTCATAGACCTGTGCTCAGCGTTCTCTCCTGCCGTGAAAGGGAGGGGTCAGAGTCAGACGAAAGCCTAGTTGGAACGGGAAGCAGGCATTGTGACGTCAGGCCGCACCAGGCTGGGAATTAGTTGCTGACCTTGGCATTAGTCAGCAGGATTGTGTTCCTTTCCTTGACTTCACATACCAGGAAAGTAGGTTACACCTTTTCAGTCGTAGCTCGAGGTGAGTTACATTTAGGTATTCTTAGCCTTCCAAAGTTCCATAGGTTTCTATGGAACTTTGGAAGGCTAAGTGCTTTGAAAATATGCTTCTAAGTGTTTATTTGTTTATTTATTGCCTTTTTGAAGTAATTCACTCAAGGCAGGTACAGTAAGAATAAATCAAACATGAGCAATAGACAATTACAGCAGTAAAAATATTCAAATAACAATACAAAGTATAGCATAGTATACTACTTACAATGTAAACACAATACATAATAGAACATTTTAATTGATAGTGTAGGGTATAAGCAAAGATGGAACATATGGCTAGGTAACAGAGTAAGAGGAGTTAGAAAATAAGGTGACTAATTTAAAGAAAGTTGCACATGAGGTCAGAGAGATGGTTAACATCAAACATATAAACGGCGAGTGACCGTACTCACTCGCAGATGCGCAGTAGAGACTTCCCTCTCCCCCGGCCCCGCTTCAATACGTGATGTGGGGGCGGGACAGAGAGGGAAGTCTCTACTGGCATGCTGCAGACGTCGGAACCGCTCCCCCTCCCCCACTCCCCCGGAGTCGCCGCCACCCCTCCATCTGGCCCAAACACTGTGAACTTACATCACCACGCAGCAGCAGGCACATCAGCAAAGCTGCCGTCGGGCTTCCTTCTTTGCCTCTGTTCCGCCCTCGCCGACGTTAGTCACACGAGGGCGGGACACAGGCAGAGAAGGAAGCCCGCCCCGACGGCAGCTTTGCTGATGTGCCTGCTGCTGCCTGCTGATGTAAGTTTACAGTGCTGCTCGGGCCGGGTGGAGGGGCGGCGACTCCGGGGGGGGGGGGGGGGGCGGAAACCCACCCATTCCAAAAGTAGCCCGTTTTCACGGGCTCAATGGCTAGTACAGATAGGTAAGGAGGTAGAAAATAAGGTGGCTACTTTTAAAGAAAGGTGCACATGAGGTCAGATAGTTGGTTAAATATTATCTCAGCTAGAGTAGGAGTGGATAAACATGTCCTGCTGCAGTATGTGCAGCCTGCATCACTCCTTGTGTGTGTGAATGAGACATTAAAGGCCTGGTTGAAGAGCCAAGCTTTCATCTGCTTCCTGAAGTAGAGATAGTCTTGTGTTAAGCGGAGCCTTTCAGGCAGTGCATTCCAGAGTGTGGAGGCTACTCCGGAGAAGGCTCGTTTGCAGGTATCACATAGTGTAATGTCTTTTGGGAGGGTGTGGTTAGTGATAGTCCTTCAGGGGACCTTAATATTGCTTTTTCTTGTACCTGAACCAATGGAGGCTTAAATGACTTGCCTAAATTCACATGGAGCAGCAGGGGAAAGATGTAGTAAGATTCCACTGTGCAGGGTAGAGAGAAGGGTCAGCCTAACACTCCCCCCCCCCCCCCGCAGATTTCCCCCTGGACCACCATTAGTTAAGAAGGTAGCTCTTCTAGGATGTCTAGGGCCATGTGAGGGTGGGGAGTGGTTAGGCTTGGACCTGGTGGGGGTTGGACTGGACTTGAGCTTGGGGGGGGGGGGGAGTCTGGAGCTGGGGAGGTGTGTATAGCCTTTGGGAGGTGGGCACTAAGCCCAGAAGGACCCTGCTCTGCCAGCCCAGGTCTTGAGTGAATTTCTTCAAACAGGTGGTAAATAAATCCTAATAAATAAGCACCAGGACGATGCATGCTAAGCATGAATTCTGTAACAGAAGTGGTGCACAACTGCTGTTTATAGCAAAGTCCGGGTTAGTGCAGCAGGCTTTGATCAGCTCCTTGTGACTCTGAGCAAGTCACTTAACCCTCCGTTGCCCCAGGTACAAAAGAAATGCTTGTATATAATATGTAAACCACTTTGATTGTAACCACAGAAAGGTGGTATATCAAGTCCTATTCCCTTTCCCTTTATAAATACAGTATTCTATAACCCGCACGCAGAAATGCCTGACGTGCTCCTGACTCGCCAGTGCCCCTCCCAGGTCTGCACCCCCTTGAAGTTATGCACTCTGAAATTTAAGCATTTAACTTACAGAATGCCAACTAAGGGCAATTACGTGGGTAATTGCTAATTGGTCCCAATTATAGCCTATTATTACTCAACACCAAATATCTGCTCATTATTAAATTAAGTTACACACAACTGACTTTATTCTACAACTTGTGCATGCAGATTTGGGCCTACAACTTTCTAGAATCAGGGGGTATTTGTATTTTAGTCGTCCATACTGCAATTTACAAAGCCAGGATATAAATGTCCAAAACTGAAGAATATGCTGCATCTGGCAAGAACGGGTGGTCTGGGCAAGTTTTGGGTGGGACTTGGGAGGTTTAAAATATAGACATTCATTCCCTATTGCAGAAGGGCATTCCACGTATCCACCACCCTCTCCGTGAAAAAATACTTCCTGACATTACTCCTGAGTCTGCCCCCCTGCAACCTCAATTCATGTCCTCTAGTTCTACCACCTTCCCGTCTCCGGAAAAGGTTCATATGCGGATTAATACCTTTCAAATATTTGAACGTTTGTATCATGTCACCCCTGTCCCAAACCCACTTCGCAATCTCACAGCACTCAACCTCCCTGTTCAAGCCACGAGGTTGAACCGTGTCCCAGGCAAAAATAAAGCCCCGAGGCTATTATTCGGATATTAATGATATTATAATGTGAAATTACACATTTAGGTAGGGCTGTTATATTTCTGCTTTGCAGTTGTCTGAGCACATGGTTCAGTAGATCTCCTTATTGTTATAAAATAGCACAGCTGTATCTCCTTATCCTTTAGCATTGTATTATGCAGTGTGCTATGTATATTGAAGAGCTATTGTCATAAATGAGTATAAGAAAAGTAATTTTCAATGCATATTTAAGAATATATGTTGGCACACAGGGTTTGGGGGTAAAACTAATGACTATCAGCACAGCCGTGGTAGGCATTGTATGTACATACACGATTTAAGAAGGCGGAACATCTAATGTGCTCTATGATGGTTCCATCTGTGGCACTGCCACATATTCCTTTGGGGATATAATGGTTGGAATGGGTACGGACTGAGCACATTATTACCATCACTTTGAGTGGTTAATTTCATTAATTTTGTAATTGGGTAAAGACTGAGTTATAGTATTGATGTATAAGGTAGACTCAGGTAGTTATTTGAGGTTTTCTTCCAGAAATTTATTCAATTAAATTTTAACTGCCAGACCCTCGACCATTCTTCTAACTTTTGGAGATCCCTTCTCATCGTTTCTGCTCCCTCCCAGGGTATCCACTCTATCGGTTATCTTCGTGTCAAACACAAAAAGGCGAACCTTTCCTTCCAACCCTTCAGCAATATCTCACAAATATATTAAACAAAATGGGCCCCAGCACCGACTCCTGAGGAACCCCGCTGTTCACCATCCTTTCCTCTGAGTGGATTCCATTTACCACCACCCTCTGCCACCTGTCGGTCAACCAGTTTTCTATCCAGTTCACCACTTTCGGTCCTAAGTTCAGCCCTTTCAGCTTATTCACGAGTCTTCTGTGGGGGACCGTATCAAAGGCTTTGCTGAAATCCAAGTAGATTACATCTAGCGCACGGCCTTCATCCATTTCTTTTGTCACCCAGTCAAAGAAGTCAATGAGATTCGTTTGGCAGGATTTTCCTTCGGTAAAGCCATGTTGCCTCGGGTCCTGTAACCCGTTGTCTTCTAGAAAGTTAACTATCCTTTCTTTCAGCAGCGACTCCATTATTTTTCCTACCACCGATGTGAGACTTATCGGTCTGTAGTTTCCCACTTCTTCCCTGTCTCCACTTTTGTGAAGAGGGACCACATCCGCTCATCTCCAATCTCGCAGAACCTCTCCCGTCTCTAAAGATGTATTAAATAAATCTAAGAGGTCCCACTAGTACCTCCCTGAGCTCCCTCAGTATCCTGGGATGTATCCCATGTGGCCCCTTAACTTTGTCCACCTTCAGATTCTCCAGCTGTTTATAAACTCTTTCTTCCTTAAACGGTGCAGTATCCTCTCCATTCCCAAATATTTCTTCAGCAGCCAACTGCGGAGAGAAGTAATTGTTTAGCACATTCGCTTTATCCTCCTCACTTTCCACATAACCATTCTCATTCTCATAGAACTTAAATCTGCTGGGTTACTACCATGTTGAATTCCTAAGATATTACATAAGACCTGATAAGAGACTTCAAGTCCCATAGAAAAACAAATTAAAGGCTGTACAGAGATGTGTTTACCTTCTATTTAGCAGGGACAGATGCCAGCTGCACTGATGAAAATAAACTTGAGTTGATTCTTTGTCCCAACTCAAGACAGCTGTGGAAAGTAATCTAAACAGTTTTTGTGTGGAACAGGAAAAAGTGTCTAGGACTTGTCCATCACACCAGATAAACCTCTTCCAATTAAAGCCTGAAGATCTATTTTAATGCCCCCATTCACAAAATCTAATTTGGTATCTCTCTATCTAGAAACCACTTGTAGGGCTACAAGACTTGACCCGAGTTTGTCCACTAAGATGTCCTTCCCTGTTAGGTAGGTGACCCAGAGTTATCCTGTGAGAAGTGGCCCAGAGATATGATCCTCTCTTCTCTGCTTGTTGATGCAGTGCATGGCTATCTGTCTATTCATCTGGACTAGGATAATTCTGTTGGCTAATCAATCTTTGAAAGCCTTTAGAATGAACCAAAATTACAATTAGCTCTAGGAATCATGGTGAAGGTTCTCATGAGTTAACCACATACCCTAGGTGTGGAATCCCTCCATAGAAGCTCCCTAAACCATTTTGGATTAAATCAGTGGTCAGGACAATTTAATTTTTGGGAACTTCCAAGCAGGTTCACCTGGCTAGTTTTGAATTGCTGTGCCAGCAGGCTGCTTGATGACTCAGATAGCATGTTGTAAGCTCTGAGTGGCCTGATTCCACTGGTAGTGAGAAGTATACTGGGCATCCCTCATACTGAGATATTCCAAGACAGTGACATACATGACATACTTTTGATGCCATAAAGGCCAAACAACTTCAACATGTCCTAATCCAATGTCGGTAAAGTTCCTTTTACAAAAAAAAATCTTTTTTTTTTTGTTGTGGTTGTTTAAGAAAGGATTTCACCTGACTTGTGTCAAGCAGGACTCTGTGAATTCCAACAGCTGACAGGCTAGGGAATGTGGGGTAATTGATGATGAAACCCTAGTGGCTCTAATACCCCAGATTGTTGTATTCATAGATTCTGTGTCCACTCCCCCCCAAAAAAAGATATGCTCTATCATCCAATAGGGAAATGTATGCACCCCTAGTTTGCATAGGTGTGCCATTACCCACCATAGTTAGATATTTAGTGATACTCATAGAGCAAATACTAAACAAAAGGGTAGTATGCAATCATGAAAGAGGTGGTTCCTTATTATAAATCTGAGGTACACCCAAATCACAGGGCCTCTATGTGTGTCCACTTCCTTGAGAACAAGGGAGCACAGCTAGTCCCCTTTTTTGGAAGAAAAGCCATCCTGAACATTCCTTTTATAAAGAATTAGTTCAAGGCTCTTGAGTGTAGAATGGGATGAAGTCCATTTTCTTTGGGATCAGGAAATGCTTGGGAGTAAAATGATTGTGTACTCTTTCCCCAGATTAAATGGATTTGATCATACTGGTCTATAAGAGAGAAGTTTCCTCTTATGTATGTCCTTGGTAGATGCCAATAGGCATTGTTTATAATTTATTATTTTTTGAACCCAAGTGTTCAAGATTTTACTGAGCCTATAATTTATATAAGTCCTCAACGTCACCCTAACAGGAAAATTCTCTGAAATGATTACAGAGATACTGGCTATGTCCAACTGGATGCACTCAAAGCCTCATCCAAGGTTCAGATGGAGAGCTGGCAGTAGCTTTGTGGCTTTTCTGCCTGATGCAAAGCAAGGAGCCTGCCGACTATGAGAACAAAGATGGCAGAGGACACACTCCTCAGAAGAGACTGGGTTCCACTTAAGATACCTCCTAGCAGATGCGAAGGATGGTTTGGAAGTGGTTGTAGAGATGGTATGAAAAGTCTGACAATGATTCTTGATTTGGCCTCTCTTTTCTTTGACTTTACCTCACAGGCCACATTTGTTAGTTCTTCCTACACATTGTAACAAATATATGAGCCAATTCGTATTGCAGAATTTCTTTCCAAAATCATCATAGATAAATTTGGCCACATATTTTATGCATGTACTCCTTGTTTACTACAGCCTTCTGAACCATAAACCAATTACAGGACTGTGAAAATCCAAGTCAGAGAGATACTGTTGGGGATGTCTAAGAACAGAGGGCTGGCTAGGGGTCTCTAAGCTTTATCTTCTGTTACACACTGGATAGTGTGTACATCGTCTGTTGTTCCCCTTAAGTGTGTACATCGTTTGTTGTTCCCCCTTTTTTTGTCGCCCTTGTTGTGACTGACTTGTCCACACACTGGATAGTGACATCAGAAAGACCAGTGCAGAGACCATTTAAAGCAGCACTTATCAATCTTTGAGTCTGTGGCATCGTGATCATGGCCAAATAAAATTGTGTGATGCCCTCCAGAGGTGCAGAATAATAATGCACCTATGGAGAGCCTATCCAGGTTGTGACTCCAAACATAGGTTTTGTGATCCCGTTTGGGGTTCTGACTCACAGTTTGAGAAGCTGTATTTTAAAGCCATGCCTTCAGTTCTGTGCCTCTAGGCATTACTAAAGCATCTTGCACTGGCATCTGTGTAGTCAGAGCTAGTACCATGAATCAACTGATGGAGTTTCAACACTTCTCTTCCTGTCCAACTCCTCAAAGGGCTGCCAATGCCAAGACTGAAAGGCCTATGTTGCTTTCCTGCGTTACTTGAGATGTACAAGTGGCTGGATCCTGGACTGTAAGACCAACACTCCATTCATTCCTGTTGAGAATACTCCTGTAGGGGTACTTTGTGGCAGAATGGTGGCCGTCAAGATATCCCTGATCCTGGTATTGTGTGCTGATGTGGTCAAATGCTTATGCTTCTTCACTTTCATTTGACAAGTGACACAGCTGGCAATGTTATGCTCAGGCTTGAGGCACATGCAAAAGCTATGGTTATTATTTTACACTTTGCTGCTGCACCACCACCAATGTTTCTTGAAGCTTCTCAGGTGTTATGGGGATTTTGAGCAAAAATTAGTCACATTATTGTCAAACCACTCAGTAACATTAAAAACTGATGCTTTTATGTATCAGGATGGTGTAGATAGCAGCTATGGCAAAAATCAAGACATCTCAAGAATAAAAACTAAAACTCATAGCTCTCATAACTTTCTCAAGAGAAGACAGAGAACCAAGGAGACAATCCATGGAATAGCACCGAGATTTAAGCGAATTGAGTCATAAGCCCCCAACTACCAATAAATGGGTGATAACCGATTATTGAAGTTAATTGGCATCACTTAGGATTTGCGCTATTCTATAAGGCATGGCGTGTAACTCAAAAGAGGGCATGGCCATGGGTATGTCAGGGGTGTTGTAAAAAGATGTGCGTTGTAGCTGGGTCTCCCTTCCAGGACCCAGCCAGGCTCGACCCTGCTTAGCTGCCTTCTTCTTCACCCGGCTGCTGCCTCCCTCCACAGCAATCTGGCTGCTTTGAGCCTCAGCTCCAGGCCCTGAGAACTTCCAGGACTCCTTCCTCCCTCCTTTCCTTTCACAGAGGCACATTCAAAGCACAATGTTTATAAGTAAGGGCTTTTATTTTCTTGCTTCAGGTCAACATAAACACCCAGGCACACCTTAACTCCAGGTTGTTTAGGGCTTGCTACCCAAAGCACAAGTCAGGTTCAAAACAGTCCATATAACTTCACTTCACTTGACCTAAGATTACTTCTCTTAGGGAACAGTACATTATCCGAAAGAAAACACAGTAGCTTAGTAGGTTGCAGCCCAGACCTTTTCAGTAGGAAACAGTTTACACAGTCTTTCTTGCACCTCCTTACAGCACAGTTACACAGCTTGGTTCCCACCTGGTTCAGGCTGGGGTTTCAATTGTGCCCAGCCCTCTTTCTCTCCCCGGGCTGCACCTGTTCCCTCTTTAGTAGAGATCTTCCCCAGCGCCTCAGCCTCTCTCCTCCGGTCTTCCGCCAGTCTCTCCAAGGCACAGCTAGCCACCCTCTTACTGCAGCTTTTCGGGTTTGAGCCAGAGCTCCAATCTCCATCTGTTCCTCCCCTAGCCCTTCAGTAATCTCCATTTTATCCTCCTCTTCAACTTCCCCTGCCCCCAATCTCTCCAGCTGGCCCTCATCAACTTCCTCAGAGACCATTTCCCAATCTTCTATCTCCTCCCCTAACTCTTGCACAGCCGGGTGGGGAAGAGAAGGATTCTGGGACTGGTAGTTCCTCCCCTTCTTCCTTAACCCAGCCAACCTCTCTGCCTCCGGTAGCCCAGCTTTCTGAATGTGGGTGTTGTGCATATGAAATCTGCCCCGTTGGGATTCCCTGGCTCCCTGCACCCCCTTTCTTCATGCCTTCCCGGATCCCCTCTCACCTGCACTCTCAAAGCGTGTAGTTTCAGAATACTGCCTCAGTGTGCCTAACTTAGGCACCAAGATTGACGTGAGATTTCTGCAGGCATAAATCTGGCACCTACGTTTAGGGAAAGGGATTGTGACTTGATATACTGCCTTTCTGAGGTTTTTGCAACTACATTCAAAGTGGTTTACATATATTCAGATACTTATTTTGTACCAGGGGCAATGGAGGCTTAAGTGACTTGCCCAGTGTCACAAGGAGCTGCAGTGGGAATCGAACTCACTTCCCCAGGATCAAAGTCCACTGCACTAACCACTAGGCTACTCTTCCACTTTAGGCATGGGAATCGTTGCATTCGCTGTTTATAGAATAGCCCTTACTGCTGATCTTTTTCAGGGCACATTTTTGAGTGCCATTTATAGATTTCCCCCCTATGCTTTTAAATATGTGTGTGTGTGTGTGGGGGGGGGGGCAATTTCATAAAAGTCATTTACGCAGTTAAATGGGTTAAATGAAAATTGAATCCCCCCTCCAAAATAAAACAAAACGCAGAACAGCAGACCTCTGCTACACCACTTAGAAGAAAAGGTGACTTTTCTTCTACTATTTGAAAATTGACCATCCTTCCTGTCAGTAAAAGCATATATCAATGGTTCTTTGAGAGGCCCTTTTACAAAGCAGCGGTAAGCCCAACACAGGCTTCCTGCATGCTAATCTGGAGCTACCGCCAGCCCAACGTGGGTGCTGCTGGTATTTCCAGCCCCAGCATGCACCATTTCCCAAGCTAGGAAAACAGGGCTGTAATTTTTAGTGTTGCACTAACCCGGCAGAAATCAGGCAGTGCTGTGTGCTACCTGGTTACCATCAGGTTAGAGTGGGAGCCCTTCCACCTCAACTTGCCAGTGCTTATGCAGTATTCTTCACTGGAATCCGCTTTCTGTTTCTTTTAAAAGACATCACTTTAGCTTTAATAGTTTCTTTCAGTTCACCCGGTAACCATGCTGACAGTTGTTTAGTCTTTGACTTTTGCTACTACACGGGTTATGCATTTAGTCTAGGTCAGAGGTTCTTAACTCAGTCCTCAGGACACATCTAGCCAGTCAGGTTTTCAAGATATCCACAGTGAATATGCATGAGATAAATTTATATGCACTACATCCCAGTGGCATAGCTACGTGGGGCCTGAGGGGGCCTGGGCCCCCGTAGATGTCCTCCTGGACCCCCCTCCTGATGACCCTCTCGCTCCCCCCCCCCCCCGTGAACCCTCCCCCGCCTTCGCCTACCTTCGGTTTTGCTGGCGGGGGACCCCAATCCCCGCCAGCCAACGTCCTCTTCATCCTGCAGTCAAAAAAAGTCTTCGTTCTGTTGCATGCTGATGTCCTGCACCTTGTACGTGCAGGACATCAGCATGCAACAGAACGAAGACTTTTTTGACTGCAGGATGAAGAAGACGTCGGCTGGCAGGGATTGGGGTCCCCCGCCAGCAAAACCGAAGGTAGGCGATGGCGGGGGAGGGTTTGCGGCGGGAGGGGGGGTCGAGCGGGCGGGAGGTTGTGAAAAGTGGCGGCGGGTCGGCAATGGCGGGGGGGGGGAGTCAGCAGTGTCGGGGGGGGGGGGGGTAAAATGTGCCCCCTCACCTCGGGCTCTGGACGCCCCTGCTACATCCATTCTATGTAAATCTGTCTCAGGCATATTTGTTCTGCCCTCTCACTGGGTGTGATTGGCATGCAGTTTAAACCAGAGTATAGAACATCACTATGAGAAGACTCAGAACTCTTGAACCAAAATCTTCTTGCAGTAATCAAACAAGGAAAACTAACTTACAGTTCAGAAGTGCTGGACATGAGTTTTTGTCTTGCAAACTGGGAGGCTGTTCTCTACCAGCGCTCTCTCCATGCAAGGTACTCCAGAACTGTAAGTATCTTGAAAGCCTGACTGGCTAGGTGTGTCCCGAGGACTGGGCTGAGAACCCTTGGTCTAGGCACATAGGATAATATTTTTGTTATGTTGAGATTGAGGCAGCTTGGGCAGAGAAATTATATTTGTTAATTGGTGTTTAAAAGTTTGGTTCAGTTCTGCAAGTAGTGGAGGAAGGCCATCTGTTTTTAATTGCTCAAGAAGTCTAACTTTTGCTAGACTAAGAGGTTAGAAAGGTCAGTGAGAAATTAAACTCTCTTTGTCCCTTTTTTGAGTGATGGATTGCTAATGCTAGTACATATGGATACCATTATGAGCCAGGCATACTGTAGTTTTAAAAGGATTAGATTGAACGTTGTTTAGAATAAATAAGTTTAGATATTCTTGGTGCTTTATATTTTGTCTTATAAGGAATTCTGATTTCTGCTTATTTTAGAATATGTTTTATTCTGTGTAATTAGTAAGTTCTATTTCTATGTAGAATATCTTTTCAATTCAACTTTGTCTGACCTTTCAAGTGATATTTCTGCAAGTTTAAATAGATCATCTGGTTTGAATTATCCACAGTCCTAGCTAGGTGAAAGAGGTCAGGAAAAGTCAACTTGGTTCCTTGATGAATAGCTAAGTGTAGGACTGGTCCTGAAAGTAATAACAAACTATATCTGTATGCCATTAAGTAAGATTGGCCCTTGACCCCTTAATGAATGCCAGAACCCAGTTAGTATGAAGTTAGCTGGGAATATGAGAATTTAATTATAATAAAATGCCAAGAGATAGGTGCCACAATGTCTAGTGTGAGAGGCCCCAGATCATAGGTCAGTTTAGGAAATATTAAACCTATGTAACTGATATTTTGAATATAGGTGTAGAGATGATTGGTTCAGACAGGGTAATCAATCTATTCTTTACCATCTGGAAAGTAAGGGGGGCTAGAGGGGTTTAAAACTGTATATAACTGGGAGCAGAAGCAGCTTACGTTAGAAGGAGAGAGCTAAGAAGAAGAGAAGGAGTTGAGACAGAAGCCATAAGATCCAGAGAGCTGAGAAAGAGAAGAAGAGACTTAGTGCTGATGTTCTACTTTGTTTGCTGGCAAATAAAGAAG